>NC_141923.1:10933712-11236742 GCF_057802395.1 Ceratotherium simum simum | reverse complement strand
TTGAAATAGCAACAGTTAAAAAACATTGTTATACTGTCAACACCTACCACTCCCCATCCCCTCACTCCACCAACTAGTTCAGCGTCTTTTCCCATCCTTACACTCTGGAAGGGCCAAAATCCTTAGCCTTCTCTGCCTCTGTAAGCCCTTCCTGTCTTTGTACACTCTGGGCCTTGGGCTCACAACCTGTTTCTTGTCCACCTGGGAAATTCTTATCCATCTTCAAAATTCAGTTTAGATATCCCTTCCTCCAGGCCTTTCTGAACTCTCCAAATAGAGCTGACCTCTCCTGACGCTGGGCTCCCGGCACTGGGTCCATGGTCCTGGGGTTGTTCTTATCACTGCCCTTCTCTCAGTGTAGAAAAGTTCTTGATTTCCAAGTCTGTCTCCTCATCGAGCCTAAGGGACCTCACCTGTCCTCTGTTTGTGCCTCCTTCTATCCCTCCCTCCGTTCGTCCTTCCCTCTCTCCCTCTCTTCATTCCTCCCTCTCTTCCTTTATTCTTCCCTTCCTCATTTGCTCATTTTCATTTAGCAAATACTATCCAAACACTTACTCCAGACCTGACATTAGGAATACAAGAGTTCACAGGAGCACCAGAGTCCTGGCCCTCATGTAGCTTGTGCTGTGATGGTAGTGATAGTGGTGACGGTGGTGGAGGTGGTGATGGTGGTGGAGGTGGTGGTGGTGGTGGTGGTGGTGATGGTGGTGTGGTAATGGTGGTAGTGATGATGACTGTGGTGTTGGTGGTAAAGATGGTGGCGATAGTGGTGGTGGAGGTGGGGATAGTGGTGATGGTGGTGGTAATGGTGAATATGATGATGTTGGTGATGATGGTAGTGGTGGTGATGGTTGTGATGGTGATGGTGGTGTTGGAGGTGAAGATGGTGGTGATGGTGGTAGTGATGGTGGTGATGGTGGTGGTGAATATGATGATGATGGTGGAAGTGGTGATGGTGGTGATGGTGGTAGTGATTGTGGTGATGGTGGTGGTGAATATGATGATGATGGTGGAAGTGGTGATGGTGGTGATGGTGGTAGTGATGGTGGTGATGGTGGTGGTGAATATGATGATGATGGTGGAAGTGGTGATGGTGGTGATGGTGGTGGTGGTTGCGATGGTGATGGTGGTGGTGGAGGTAGTGATGGTAGTGGTGGTGATAGCGGTGGTGGTGATGGTGGCGTTGGAGGTGGTAATGGTGGTGATGGTAGTGACAGTGATGGTGGTGTTGGAGGTGAAGATGGTTGTGATGGTGGTAGTGATGGTGGTGATGGTGGTGGTGGAGGTAGTGATGGTAGTGGTGGTGATGGTGGTGGTGGTAGTGCAGACACTAAACAAATTCTTTCTAACAATTATGTGATTACAGTTGTCATGTAGCTGACAGAAAAACTGCTGTTATATTCTCTTTCCTTCTCTTAAAATTAAAATACATTTCAATCTTCAGGGCCCTCAGCTCTCACCTGTTCTTGGTCATTTATCCCTGAGTGAGAATAAAGGTTCTGAAGGTAGCCAGACAGGTGGGAGACAGATAGGTGGGAGAAATAGCAGAGGCTTCCTAGAGTAGGACAGGGGATAGAAAGCAGGGCTCTGGGTGCCCAAGATGGAATTCCCTCCCTTGGCCTTCCCTCCACTACCATTCATTCATTGGTTCACTCAATTATTCACCCACTTACAAGTTTTTACTGACTGTTTCTCTGTGCCTGGCGCTGTGGTAGGCTGGGGGGATACAGGGCTAAAAACAAGTTCTCCCAGGCTGCCGCAAATGGAGATTTCCCCAGGGAAAGCACAATGACTCCACCTCCTTATCTCTGGAATCCAGTGAGAGAAATGTCTATAATTCATCTCTCAGTCTGCTATGCCAAACAGTCTGCTGATCTAGATAATTAAGTCCTCAAACCTGGAAATTTAGTAAAAGGAAAATAACACAGGCTCATGACTCCTCAACTGAACTCTTTGCTTGAGTCTGGCAAAGGAATTGAGGTGACAATTCAGGGTCCCCAAAGTCTCGGGAATCTTTGGGGCTTCAGGCTTGGGCCTGGGAGGAGGTGAGAGGAGAAAGAAGCAGGCAGGTATAGCCAGGGTATCCAGGTGGGCAGAAGCCCCTCTGGGCCCTGGAATCCCTCTTGGCAAGAGCGCCCCTGGCAGCACAGGCAGGCCCGTGGGGACAGGAGGCGTGGCGCTCCTGATCTGCAGGTTGGCGTGTGCCACCCCGATGGCCTTTCTTGCTACTGCATCTCTAATTGAAGGGATAAAATGTGTTAGCAGCTCTCATCCCCAGCCTGGAGGGTGACCGTGACAGCTGTAGAGGTTTCTTTGGAAAATGAAAGCTCTACTCTGCCTCTGAGGGATTGTGGCAGAAAACAGATTTTTCTATCACCTTTTGGGTCACTTGTGATCCTGTTTGCTTTCTGTGCTTGCCAGCAGTTTCTAAAGAGATGCCCTATGCCAACATTCCCTTGAGATTCTCTTTTATTTCAATGGGACTTTGATGCTGGAGCGGCTGCATAAACTCACTTTCTGCAGGGGCCCAGCCTCGCGCCTGCACACTTGCCTGGCTGCCTGTTCCGGTTTCCTAAGCAGCCCCTGCATGAGTCTGGTTCCCTGCGGAGGTGCTGGGTCTTAAAAGAGAAAGCAAAGACGTCTTCCGTTGCTGCGTAAGTACTTGTCCTCTCAGCAGAGCTTTTCTCAGTTCATATCCTCCATGTGTGGGCCTCCACCCACCTTTCTAGAGTCATTCCTGCTAACCCTTCACAGGTCCACACTGCAGCTAAATTCTGCACACCCCTTCTTACAAGCATCCAGAGGCTCCCCACTCCAGGGCTGCCCTTCCTCTTGGAAGCTCCCTCCACTCCAGCTCCCTATAGTTGCACACAAATAAACCCTTGAAGTCAAATTCCACCACCTCCGGAGAGCCTCCCAGATTGCTCCCTGGTAGAGGCCACACCCTTCTCTTCCCCACTGTGCCTGACCTGACCATTTCCCGTGGCATGGACCGCTGGCTGTTTAGTGCTCATCATTTTCTCCCTGCCCTGGTTTCAATACCACCACCACCAGCCCCCAGGACCCTGTGAGCCCTTGTGTCCAGGCCGGGTCTGGCGGACGTGGAGACGTGCTGCCTCCAGCCACCAGGAGTGTGATCAGCAGACGGTCTCCAGATGTCAGCTCCTTCAAGGTGAGCCCTTCCCCAGGCAGGCTGCATCCAATGACTGAGCGGACGGGGATTACAAGGCCCAGCCATTCCAGCCCAAGAGGGGACAACTCTATTGAGCAATGTTCCCTCCTGAGCTCAGGCAAAGACCAAAGCCTTGTCGGGCTGGCATCGCAGTTCTACTTTCCCTTCTGCCCCACCCTGCTGCCTTCCACTTCTGTTCACAGGCGTCGATCCCTACCAAGCATCTTGTACCCGCAAATTCCATCTCAGCATCTGCTTCCAGAGAACCAGCCAGTGACACCAGACCTTCTCCTGGGCTTCTTCATTCATTCATTCATTCATTCTTTCAGCAAATCTGGATTGAGCCCCAACCTCTGCAGACACTGTTCCGGGCAATTGAAATCGGGCAGCAAACAACATGGGACTTACAGACTATTGGGGAGACAGACTAGAAATAAGTAAATAAGTGAGTAAGATGATGTAAATTTTCTGAGAATGGACAGAGTAATGAGTCAGAGAGTAATTTGGAGGTAACTACCCTGGATGGAGATGGGGTGCTGTGGAAAAGCTTCTTTGAGGAGATGTTTGATCTGAGTGCTGAAGGTTGAGAAGAAGCCAGTGTGGGAAGCACTGTTCTATCCAGTTCTCTTTGTCCAACTGCCTCCTGGACGTCTCACCAACTGCTCCCAGGCCCCAAGTGGCCTCCCCCATCCCACTCCTTACTATACTCCTCTGCCTGTGTTCATGGTCTCTGGGGGCACCACCCCTGTCCACCAGCCCCTCAGCCCAGATCCTTGCAGTCACCCCGCCCTCTCCTTCTCCCTCATCACCAGGTCCTGATGCCACCAATCTGCAGTGATCACACCCCCCAAGCCGACTGGAGTGCTGCACCTCGGTTTTGGCAGGCCCTCAGCACCTGTCATCAGCTGTTGCAATACTCACCTGACAGGTTTCCCTTCTCCACCTATCAGCATCCTCCTCGCTCTCGAGATCAGATCCAGTGTCCCTCCTATATAAACCTTCCACTGGACCCCACCCTCCTCTGCCCCAAAGATCTCCTGGTGTATTAGTCTTCTAGGGCCGCGGAGAAGAAAACAGAGAACCACAAGCTGGGAGACTTAAACAACAGAAATGTATTCTCTCACAGTTCTGGAGGCTGGAAGTCTGAGATCAAGGTGTCAGCAGGGCCCTGCTCCCTCTGAAACTCTGGATAGAGTCCTTTCCTGTCTCCTCCCAGCTTGTGGTGGCTAGCAATCCTCTGTGCTCCTCGGCTTACAGCTGCATTAGGCCAATCTCTGCCCCTGTTGTCACATGATGCTCTCCCTGTATCTCTTCACATCGTCTTCCCTCTGTGCCTGTCTGTCTCTGTGTTCGAACTTCCCCTTTTTGGAAGCACACCAGTGACATCGGATTAGTGCCCACTCTAATGAAGTTAATAACAGAGGGGATCACGATCAGTGCACAATCAGGATTCTTCTTTCCAAGTCTGGTGATTGGTCATTGTGCATTTGTGATTCAGTTCACTCACAGACAGTGAAGTCTGTAGTTGTGTAGCCTCTGGCAGGTGAGGTGGAGGGAAAGAGAGAAAGGGACGTGAGGGGAAAGAGGGTTCTTATGACAAAGGAATTCATCAGTGCCCGTTTCCTGGGGATTTGCTCCCCAAGGGAGAACCCACATTAGTGGGCAACATGTTAGAGCCAAAGCAGGACAAAATCAAAGCGACCTGAGTTCCACTCTTAGCTGAAGCCTCGACCCTATTAGGGAATTGCTGCGACGCTTGTATCAGTTATCAATTGCCACAATAATACAACACAACAAACAACCATGAAACTTGAGTGTATATGATAAGCATTTACAGTACACGCTTAGGGAGTCAGCTAGGTGACTGGGTGATGCTGTCAATTTTTCCTGGGCTTGCCCACCTGTCTAGAAGTTTGCTTACTGCCACCTAATCTAAGCTGGCTTCCCCCAGGATGCCCAAGTGACTCAGCTCCGCTCCACATGACTCTCATTCTCCAGCAGGCTAGCCTGGGCATCTTCTTCTCCTGGTGATGACAAGGCAAAAGAACTCAAGTGGAAACTCGCAAGGCCTGGCTGAGACCTGGCACACCATATCTGCCACCTCAATCCGTTGGCCACAGTAAGTCTGGTGGCCAACCTGGAATCAGAGGGGGAGGCATCACAAATTTGTGTGCAGAGGGCATGCGTGCAGGGAGGGGTGAGGAACCGGGGCTGTGATTGCAATCTACAGCACAGGCGCTTAACTGAAATGATGAACATGGACAAAAATGAGGATTTTAATGGTACCTATCCTCGATGAGAGTGCTCAATAAATGTTAGCTAGCGTTACGATCCTTATCACGCACATGAAGGCCTTTACAGAGTGCAACACTCAGTCAAAGGGGTCAAAACTGTGATTTTTATTGCTACACATAAACTGTTGCAGGAACTCAGAATTTCCCTTCTGCCACTCGCACAGTTCCAAGCCCTGCCCCACCCATCATCACAAACTCAGTAGAGAGGCGCTTTATTTCTCCACCACATGGATGGGGCAGTGTGCTCATCAGCTCTCTGAGTGAGAGCTCTCACCTGGTCTCCTCTGACCCACAGCCCTTCTCTGATCCGTGAGGGCCTCCAGGATCTACTTCCCAGTCCGATTCACAGCCCTCTTTAGTGTGGCCCCAACCTCCTCTTCCAGACTCATCTCTCATTTTTCTGCCATTTCTGCCCTGGGGTTAAGTCACACTGGATCACCAGCCATTCCCTGCATGGTTGCCGGCCTCCTGCTACAGGTCAGTCACGCGCTGGCTGCTGTTCTGCTCCACAATGTCTTCACTCTGAGACTCAAACTCCTTCCCACACCTTCCCAGCGGCAGTGGCGATGGGAAGAGAGAGCATGTGTGCGTGGCTCGTAAAGCCTATTCCCAGAAGGAACACACATCACTTCTGCACACATTCGATTGCCCGGGGTTAGCATAGCATCTTTTCCCAGGGAGGGGTCAGCAGATATAACAGTGTACCCCCCGTTCAAAATCCCTGAAACTCTTTGTTGGGAAGAAATCTTAAATAGATTCAAAAATTCTGTTGCCAAGTGTTTTCAAGTTTACAGATATGAGAATTTTTATAGCCAACACATTTACATGGTTTTCAAGAACAACATTTAACAGTAGAAATGCACCCATACATCTGCCTTCAAAAGATTTTTCAAAGCATGAGACTGGTTTTTGCTTGTTTGTCTTTTGAAAACTGTTACTGGCTCACTCATAATTAAAACTTCTGCTATATCAGAGAGAGAGATTATTTTTTGGAAATAAATCCACTTGGAAATGAGATCCACTTCTCATTGCAGGAAAAAATGTTAAATTTGAAACACCTGTCTCGCGCAAAAGAAAAGAAATTTGCAACTCATCTTTAAGAATCACACTTTCAAGTACTTTGCACAAGATAAGCAGAAAATTTCTGCGTGGTATCAAATCTTTCAACATAATTCCTCATCTTGTAAAATTTTAATTTGAGATATTCTTTTTATAAAACATGTTTTATTGATAATGTCTTTCAAATCAAGACTTTTAAAATGACTCTTCATCTTTTTATAAAGAATTTTAAAGTTTTTTATAAAACTAAACATATTGGTAATATCTTATAGCTTGCTTACAGATCATATAAGGAAAGAGTTTCATATGTTGTGCTACCTCTGTAAACACACCCAGAATCTTTAGTATATTCTAGTCTAAACAAATACCGCATCTCTGCCTACACTCTTTTCCCATAAAAATACTGTTTTGACTCAAGAAATAACATAGTGTTAAAAAATATATATTCTGTAGTACATCTTTTCTTTACTGTTTCACCAAAAAATAACAGTATTTTAGGTCTACCTCATTGCTGAAACAGAATCTAGCAAACGTCCTAATTTGAGATATATTAGATGCAGTGCTGTCATCCACCTACACAGCAAGCCACCCACGTGAGGAATTTGTTCTATTCAAATCCCCGCTGTGGATCTTCACAATGTTTTCTCTGGCTCGTTCAACAGTATTTGCTGACAAATGAGTTCATTTGGTTTGTTGCCATATTATTTTCCATGCACTATTTCAGTCATTTTTACTGTGATCAACAGTAAGTGGCTTTTTGTTTTCACTATTTAGAAAGAAATCTCAAAAGAGGCTTCTCCTGGGAAGCTGGGCACATTCTCTTTCCTGATCTGGGTCCTGGTCATTTGGATGGGCTCAGTTTGTGAATAACTAATAAGCTGGACACTTATGATGTGTGCTGTTTCTGCACGTGTACTGCACTGCAATAACAAATGTTTAAAGAGATTTCTAAAATGTGTTATTGAATTAACACCATTTTGTAATGTGCCAGGTTGCATAATACATGATTTTAGATATTGCTGAAGAAATTTACAGAGCTTAGTCTTAGTTCTTAAACAGCTGGCAGAATTTGATGATTCCATACTACCAGAGCTAGTATTTCAAGGAACAACATTCCCCAAGGAGGAATAAACCTGCTAGAATTGCATTCAGCTGCAAGAAACCCGACCAAGCAATCGCTTAAACAAATTAGAGGGTGGTTTTCTTGTAAAACAGAAAGATGACAATTCCTGGCATCGTCTCAGCAGCTCAAGGATGTCAGGATGTGTCTTTGCCACTGTCTTGCCCTTTCTCTCAAGATCACAATACAGCTGCCACACCTCTAGTCATCACATTTGCATTCCAGACAGGAAGAAGGAGGAAGCCATAAGGAAGAGGAGTATGGCCTATGTCAGAAAAAGAAACATTTCAGAAAATCCTTAGAAGGTGTCTCGTTGTTTCTCTTTAGCCAGCTTTCGGTTCAATGATCATACTTAGTAGCAAAGGAGACTGGGAAATGTAGCTTTTTTGCTGGGCACATGGCTACTCTTATAAAACCATGGTTCTGCTAGCCAGAAAGGAGCGGTTGGCTGTTGAAAAGGCAATGAGCAGCATCTCCAAGGCAAGGCCTGGAGTAGTTACTCCTCATGGGTGTAAATTCATATTTCCGACAGTCTTCAAGGTCTCTGGAGCATTTTGGCTGATTCCTGGTGAGCTGTGGTTTGACCATGAGAGCCCTTGTGATGGGGCTGATGGGGGGCTAGTACAGGAGCAGGAGCAGGCCACAGGGAGCCCATGGCAGCCTTTGTACAGATGGGGAACACGTGCTCTGTCCAGGTGCACGCAGCTCCACATGTGGGAGGAAGGACTAGCCAGTGGGGGGTAGGTGGGATTTCAGCCCCGCCTATGCCCTGCCTGAGTGCCCTTGTGCAGCTCACAACCTGCACAACTGTATGTGGCAGGCTTCAGTGCGAGACATGTCAGTTCTGCCATTTTCTGTTTCATGTTTTCTGTTTTCAGTTCTCTTTGCACAATTAGTTTTATTATCCACAACCACAGCTTCTTTGTAGGAATCTCTTGAAGTGGTTATGTAATATACTGCGTATGTTCTATAAATGCACTTAGCAGGGCACCCAGGAACTACAATGCAAACCAATAGTCAGTAGTTGAACCAATGACTGTGAACAACGTTGCCCCCATACCACGGGATGTCCCCCCACCAACATACCTCGGACTCTGTACACGGCGTGGGCCTGGGTGACACGTGACTGAGTGAGCGAGCCAGTGTTAACCTATTTATTACATACTAGTGGAGCATAATTTCTTTCCTTTTTATTAAAACAAAAAAAAGCTAAACAAAGTTCTAATATTTTCCTCCTGCCCCCAGTGAATCATCTTCCATGCTTTGCTTTAGAGACCCTGAGACCCCTGTATAGGCAGGTGTCTACTCTCATGAAGGTTATATTCTAGTGGGGCAAGACCTACAGCCAACAGATAAATGGACACAATGACTCAGGTGGAGACCTTTGCTGTGAGGGGACTAAATGGGACAGTGTGATGTGGAGTGACTACGGGCAGAGGGTGGGCAACGCTCTTTCCATAGAGCATCACCGACAACCTCCCTGAGGACGTTGCATTTGAGCCAGGACCTGCACGACAAGAAGGGTCCGCCTTGGCAGTGTTCTCCTGGCAGAAGGAATGGGACATGGACTTAAACTGTCCCCAGCTATTTGGAAACAGAGCTGAGATTCAGCCCCTGTTCTGTAGCCTCTGATGCCCACACCACTTCCAGAAGCCCAGGCCAGAGCCAGAGATACTGGGTGGCTTCAGAGGTCTCTGTTCTGATGTGTCATCTCCAGAGGGGACATGAGCTCTGTCTCTGACAGTTTCCTTTGATCTGCGCCCACTCTCTGGGTGGTCCTTCATTCTCTGGCTCTCTTTGGTGACCTTCCATCCCGCCCTTTGTCGCCACCTTCCCTGCTTTCCTCCAATTCCATTATCTCAGCCCCATCCCAGCGAATGACAGTGACGTGGCCCCATAACTCCTCAGCAGACAGAGTAGATGGAACCTACCCAACTGAGTTCTAACCCTGCCTCATCCCTGAATATTCACAGACCTCCCCAGGCCTCGGTTTCCCCAAAGAGTTGGAATCAGTCAGTTGCTCCCTAATTGGGTCTTAGTGACCCCATGGAGAATGTGGTGAGGGCTAAGGGTCCTTTCTCCAGATCAAGGCACCATTAAAGGAACCCCAGGTGGGCCCATGGGTAGCTGACGTGGGAACCCCTGCCGGCTCAGAGATGCTCCGGGAGGGAGAGGCAAGGGTTCAGACCAGACTAATGAGGATCAGACTAATGAGTAAAGAGGGAAAACCCTGAAAACCCCTGTCAACATTGTTGCAATATTGTTGCCTATTGAGTAAAGTTAGGCCAGCCAAGGCCATCTTTATCATGTAAAAATGTAACAGAGGCAATAAAATGAGGGCAGCACGGGGCTGAGGCTGAAAGTTTCAGAGATTTATCAGCCTCAGGGTCTTGAGGGATGAGGGAGAAGATGAACAGCAAAATCCTGGCAAGTACGCTCTTCATAGGCACAGCATGATGACATCACCTAATTTTCAGTTTGTAAATGAGTCCTGGCAGGTGCTCAGCTCTTCAAAATTTGCAAAACACAACCTCGTCCTTTATCTCAGGAAATACACCCAATGGCCCTGCAAGGGGAGTGTTGTTACTCCTATTTCACAGGGTTGAAGCAAGGATGGGGGGTGGGACTTGGCCAGGCTGAGCAGTGGCGGAGATTGTGTCATAATATCTTGGAGTGCCCAGCTTTAAGTATGCCACAGAAGGAGCGGGGAGCCAGGAAGGGGTGCCCATGGAGACATTGCACCTGCACAAACCAGCCGGGGCACCTCCTCAAGGACAGAGTTCTCTGGAAGAGTAATCCTGGTGAGCACGTGTTCTCCACTTTGTAACTATGTAACATACCGCACCCGAAGATGGAACCACAAGGCTCCTCCACACCCACTGTTCTTCTGACGCATTTTCCATTGTTGTCTATGACTCTCTACATGCATCTTGATGTTTATTTATCTGTTTACAGTGAATCAATTCAGAGGACTTGTGATTTATAAGAAAAGATTTATAAGAAAAATCTGCTCTAATAGCATCTTTTCCTCCCAGTATTCTGATGGTCTATTCCAGGATCAGCAATAAGGCTGAATTTCCCATCATCTAGTTCTGCACCCATAGCTGACATTACTAGTTGATCCTTGGACTCCTACCTACTGAGCCCAGTGCTTCTCAGCCCAAGGCTCCAGGCAGCCATTACAGCTGGTCAGGAGGTGGTGCTGAAATGCACCTGTAGATGTCACCCATCTTCGGGCATGGAACGGCCGATTCAATCCAGTTCAGCCAACTTTGCCTGAGCACTTCTGCTGGATGCAGGGGAGAGAGACAAAGAAATCAGACCCTCTGCCCTCAAGCGGAGGTACTTACAAACCTTCATCAGAGTTTTCGTGCCGTCTCATCCTCATATAATGTAACCATGGTGAGAAGCCATTGTATAGTTAAGCTGCCTCTCTGTGTCCTCAGTTTACCTATCTATAAACCAGGGTTTCTCAGCCCCCACACAATTGACATTCTGGGCCGGATCTTTCTTTGTTGTGGGGCTGCCCTGTGCATTACAGGATGTGCAGCACCATTCCCAGTCTCTACTCACTAGGTACCAGTAGCACCCACTCCCCTAGTTGTGACAACCCAAAATGTCTCAGACATTGCCAAATGTCCTCTGGGGGGCAAATTCACCCTCGGTTGAGAACCAGGGCACTAAAGCCCCTCTCAGCCCAGCATTATCTGGTTCTCAGAGTAGATCAGGACACGCAGGAAAGAAATCAGCACCTGCAGAGGCCTGGGAAGTGTTCCTGCGCCATCTGCTGGCGATCTGAGGCCTCGTCCTCACCAGGCATGGCCACCTGCCCTGCAATCAGCTCGATGCAAACATGCCTGGAAGATGGACGCTAGGAGGCTCAGCCTGGAGAAGCAGCTGGAGAAGAAAACCGAGCATGTAAGACTTGTGTGTGTGCTTCGTGGAAGATTCACAAGTTAGGGCAGAAAGCAAGGCTGATGGGATCTGGGGTGAGGAGCTGCAGGCTTCTCTACACCAGTGTTTCTCAGATGGGGACGATTTAGCCTCCTGGATTTGACAGTGTCCGGAGAGATTTTTGGTCATCACAACTGGAGGGGTGGGGGTGCTACTGGCATCTAGTGGGTAGAAACCAGAGATGCTGCTAAACATCCTACAATGCACAGGACAGCATCACACTCCCCCACCGAGCTTCCTAGAGTGCTCCTTGCCGCATGGGCAGAGACCCTGGGCCTTGATGCACATGTATACACCCGAGGAACCTGGGGAGATGCCCCAGACTTTACAGAAAACACGTTTGGAATCATTTGTAGTAGCAGAGTCAGATGGGGTGGAGCGAGGGGCAGCCTTGCTTATAATCCCTCCTTGTGAAGCACGCACTCCACAGCGGCACACATATACATGATTTCTGATGACCCAGCCTGTGCTGAGTGGACAGGTAAGTTGGTCACTGGGTGGAGCTGTTGCAGGATGCAGAGCCCTGAATTCGCAGTTAGAAAGATCACACTTGGACACTGACTCTGTCACCTTCTCACTGGACCTGGGGAAAGTCAGTTGACCTCTGGAAACCTCCGTTTCCTCGCCTATAAAGTTAGTGTTAACACCGGTAGTCCTCAGCTTATAGAGCAGTTGGGCTGATTCAACAGAACAATTTCACGTTCGCCATGAAGTGCTCAGTAAATATCAAGCCTTGTTGCCTGGACACTGTTTGCTCTTAATGAAGCCCTTCTCATTTGTCATCTCATTTCGCCCTCACTACATCACTATTAGGTGCTCCAGGCTGGCATTCTATGACTCTCGTAGTCTGTGATTGGCAAAGAATAAAGACACACTCAAAGACACAATTTATTTTCAAAGAATAAAGAGGCCTCAGATAGAAAGTGTATCATAAGGGGACCCGAGGAAGTAAGGGCCAGAGGGAGGGGCTTGGCAGAGGCACACCAGCCCGCACGCAGATCTGCACCTGCCCTTGGAAGGAATCGGCCGAGCTTCGAGCAGATGTCGCTGCCCTGAGGGTGACTTGCTCCTCCTCACTGTGGTCACCTCTGCTCCTGCCTCTACCTCCCCCATTCCTCGTCAGCCTCGTGCTCCCAGGCCTCACCGTCTCTGCTAATGTGCTCTGTGCCTCCTGGAGGGAGTGATCCGATGGTCAACTGCTCACTGGCCAGGATACAGGGTTTCCTGTGGCTGCAGTAGACCTCTAGCCTCCTATGGGAGGGGTGCACCCATCCTTGGTCCGGTCAGCTGAAGCCACCGGAGGGAACTCTCTGGAAGACGGTAGGGTCACCCTCAGGGGGGTTGAAGGAACAGCAGGTGCGGCCAGGAGGAGGGAGGCAGCACATACAGGACGGTGTGGCCACCTATGTGCCTTCAAGGACGGGACGACGTGGTCAGTGAAAGGAGATCCCAGCGAAGGGCAGAGCAGTGGCTTCTGGAAAAGAAGGAAGGTCCCCTGGGAGCACGGCCTTCAACTAAAGTGCATTGGCCAACAAAGTGTCTGAGACGGCATCCCCGTGCGCGCATTTGGCCAGAACTTGAAGATTCACAAGGCTCTTTTAGGCTTCCTCCTCCTCCTCAGAACAACGCTCTGTGGGAGGAAGGATGTTCTCATCTTCCAGATGTGGGGACTGGGGAAATTGCTTGCCCCTGGGCGGCCCGATGGGGTCCCTCTATTGGCAAGTTTTGCACAGCACGGCTGCCAGGAGCCCGGGGACACTCAGGAGTGGAGACGGAGGCATTCCCTCCACGGCCCGGAATTTCTCCTTCGCTGCCCAAAGCGCCGACTCGTTAGTACACGGACATTAGTACACAGCCACTCGGCTGAGACAAGCGTGTGGAAGCGTCACCCTCCTCTGGCGGCCTCTGCACCGAGAGCGCCTGCATGTTGTGTGACTGGGGAGGACAGCGCTTCTTGCCGGATGCATCTCTGCACACTAATAAGATTAAATCCCCCAAATTAAATATCAGAGCCTGTTGAAGTCCTGCTCCCCTGAGCCCACCCCTCCACCAGCAAAGGATGTGAGGACCCCAGCCTCAGCCTCAGGTGAGGACCTCACCTCTCAGGGGTGTCTGCTGTGAACCCCCAAGTTGGAGGCCTTCCAAGAGAGAAATAGCATTAGGTTCTGGAAAGTTCTTCTTGGAGAAAAATGGCCTTCACATGGCCCTCTCTCCCTGCCGAGGACTTGCATGCTGTCTCTGCAAGGACTCGTGTCATGTGACACTGT
Source organism: Ceratotherium simum simum (assembly GCF_057802395.1). NCBI lineage: Eukaryota > Metazoa > Chordata > Mammalia > Perissodactyla > Rhinocerotidae > Ceratotherium > Ceratotherium simum. The sequence continues at coordinate 11,222,876 of NC_141923.1, read as the reverse complement.
GACTCCCCCTGCAGAACGAATGTGTGTGCCCTGAAAGCCGGGGGTGCCACGGCGTCTGTCAGCTGTCTGTCTCAGCCTCGCCTGCCTTAGACTGTGGCGCCTCTGTGTGTGGACGCCAGTGACCGACCATGTGTGTCTGCACGGCTCTGAGTGAGCACACGGCCCGGCCTGCGACACCTCATCAGGCCTTAATTCAATGCCTTGTACAGTGGTCTGGCTGCCGCCTTCTGAGGCCCGTTCACTGGCTGGTTTCCTGTGGGAGGAAAACCCAATGATGTTAGCACGTAGGGGCTCTGTATTTATGAAGTTGTAGGTTTCTGCCTCTTCTCTCCTTCTCTACCTCTGTGTGTGTGTGTGCTCACAAATGTCACACAGAACTCTCTCAATATAACATAACGTTGTAATAGAATATAATATAAATCATCCATGTCTATAGACCGACAGAGATTCTAGAGACATAAGTGTATGTAGTCCTGTATGTCGCCACTACAGACAATGTGTGAATACAGACAGAGGAAGGGGGTGAGACGGAAAGCCTGAGCTGTCTAGGCCTAATTACAGACCGAAATAAATGCCCCCCTTGAACCACAGTGTTGGCTTCTCTTTGACAAGTCTGCCACTTTGGGAGCTGGCTGTGAGGTTTGCTAGACACCTGGGGGGCATCCTTGTGTCCTTGGGGCTCAAGCACAGCCCCCTGATGGCACAGCTGAATCGACCCCCTGCCCGCTGCTCCAGCAATCCCCAAACCGTGCTGGCATCAAGTTGTCCTGGAGACCGGGTTGACCACGCAGATCCCCAGACCCGCCGCCAGCCTGCTGAGTCAACACCTCCAGGCTGGGGCCTGGAGTCCACGGGAGATCCTGGTAGGACCAGAATGAGCCTGACCGGGTGCCTCTGACACAGCGAGGCTGGCCCGGCATGCATTGGAAGGAGGCTTGCAGCTTGTTCGAGGGCTGCGCTGCCAAGAGTTAAAGAATTGGGCCCCCCAGCAAGGCAGACGAGTTAAGCGCCTCCAGACCACCTGGCCCAGTGAGCTGTACTGGCTTCTCCGCCCTCTCGGTGTCCTGCCATGGGGAATCTCCACCCAGAGAGGGCTGCCCTTGCCTCATGCTCGCCCCCTCCCTCAATGCTGAGCTCAAGCCCTTGGCACCTGTTCCCTGAAGCCTAGAGCTCCTGCCACCCCATCTGTTTCCCAGGATCTTGGCTGCCTGTGGGGGTTCCCTCAAATGCCCCACTTCCTACTGGGCTGCCTCTCTGGCTGCCCTCACAGACTGGACCTCTGGGTCTCCACACCACGCCGTGCGGCCCCGTGTGCTCCCTGGGGTGCCCCTCAGTTGCACTGGCTGCCTTGGCTGAGGAGTAACAGGCAGACATCCACGCTGGGCACCCTGCACCCCCTGAAGCCCCTGATCTCATCATCCTAGATTATTTGAGTGGGCTCTAAATCCTATGACAGGTGTTCTATTAAGGGCAAGGCAGAGGGAGATTTGAGACATGGGAGAAGGCCATGTGAAGACAGAGGCAGAGATTGGAGTGATGCAGCCACAAGCCAAGAACACCTGCGGCCTCCAGAAGCTGGAAAAGGCAAGGGAGCATCCTGCCCTAGAGCCTTTGGAGGGAGCATCCTGCCCTAGAGCCTTTGGAGGGAGCACGGCCCTGCCGACACCTGGGTTTTGGACTTCTTGCCTTTAAAACTATGAGACAATACATTTCTATTGTTTCGAGCCACCTGTGTGGTACTTCATCATGGCAGCCCTAGCAGACTGCTGTAGATCACAGCCCAGAATCCCTCTTCCAGGACGGTGCTAAGGAAGAAATCAGGAAGGGGCACGCATTTAGGTTTAAGGACGTACACCCAGCATAATATCCCAAGGCTGAAAAAGAATTCATAAGTAACTCAAATGCCCAGCAGCAAGGGATTGTCTAAATAAATGATGGCAGATCCTAAAGAGGGGATACTATGGACGTTTGGAAGAATTTTTTAACATGAGGGATTACTCACAGTCTAATGCTGAGTAGGAAGAGCGGGACACGATGCTCTATGTGTTAAATTGAACCTACGAATTGCTGGCACTCAACTGTTTTTGATCTACAACATCCAGAGTGATACAAAGCCCTAGAAGGAGCATCTCTCACTGGGCAGCAGGGATGATCAGGGAATGCAGTGGCTCCTGATCAGCAGCGGCCTGGAGACAGCATCCCAGGCAGAGGGAACAGCATGTACAAAGGCAAGGAAGAAAGCAAACAGCAAGTGCATCTCAGCCCTCATCTCAGGCTGACCCTCACCTAGACACGCTGGGCTAGACACGCAGTAATCTTAAGCCCCGCTTTTATAATTCTCCCCCAGCCTAGACCAGAGACAGGACTGAGCGTACAGCTCCTTCTCCTCCTCCTGGTTAATCCTCACAGAGATGCTGCCCTCTGAGCATCTCAGACCCAGCCGAGGGAGGCTGCTCCTGAGCTCCCTGCTCTGTCCAACCTGACAGCCCTCCTCTGTGTCCTGGGGAGCAGGAGCGGGCTGGTGTCCAGCCAGCCACAGGCATAGACATTCTAGGAAGAAGTTTCTTCAGTGTCAGGGGCTGAGATGTGAAGAACCAGCGTCCTTGCCACATGTGAGCCGTGAGAACGATGTAAGAGAACACGACCCTTGTGACTTTGGTCTCCAGGAAGCTTAGAGGCAAATAGCCGTGTGAAACCTCCTAGCTTGTAAATATGCCTTTTATTTGACCTTCTGGCTGTGGCATTCAGTTTTTGTTAATTTACTGTGCTTTCATAATATCTTGAAATCAGGTAAAGTATGTCCCCCAGTTTTGTTCTTTTTTATCATTGCAGCATTCTGACTTAATTTCTATTTTTCCTGATTGTAAGTCTTTAAAATTTTTAACTTTTAAATTTAAATCTGGGGAGGTCCCCTAAGCCGGCCTCAAATCCATTACGAGACCGAGTGACACAAACATTTTGTTTTTCCTTTCAAGAATGCAGAGCTGGAAAAGACCTTGAAGCATTTCTAGTGCCAAGGTCATTACAAACTGGCAGCAAACAGGCTGGACTTGTACACTCTGTACTGTTTGGCACATACAGATTTTAAAAACTCGTTTAAGTTAGAGGCCCACATTTACAAATTGGGACAGTTCACATTAAAAAAGAAATCCAGATTCACAACTTCCTTGGAACAATCAGGTCTGCTGGAATCGTCATTGGACTGGGCACACAGGTTCATCCACACCTTCAACAAATGTTTACTGTGCATCCACCGTGAGGCTGTCTCGGCCCCAGGCACCAATGGCATTCGTGGCAGTGAGCTGTCGGAAATCTCGGGCTTCATGGAGCTGACGTCAGGTTTTCCACTGTGCTCCTGTGGCCTGCCTCACCGTCATGCTGACAACATGTCCCCTGAGAGGGTCCAGTGTGCAGCTCCCTACTGGTCCAACCACTTCAATTTACAGATGGGGAAGCGGAGGTCCGGAGAGAGAAAGGGACTTGCTGAAGGCCACCCAGTCACCATTGGCGGACGTAGAACTAGAGCCCAGGCCTCCTGATTCCCATTCCCAGCTCCCTGGCCCCTCTCACTGCCTCCAGCTGCGGGGAGCTAGATACTTCCACACCCCTCTGCTTAAGCTCACATCACAGCATGTTATCAGCAGCTCCAGCGGCCTCCTGCTGGCCCAGGCTCACGGGCTCTGACTAATCGGAGCCCATGAAGCCCACCATTCGAGTTACACTGCAGCCTCTTTTTGGTTTTTTTAACTTATTATGATCAAACCATCACCGTGCACATCCGACCCAGCCATCCCTGGACCGAAACCAGCCATTTCAGCAGACACGTGGTTCATCGTCGCTGACTGTCTTTGACACCGTTGGTCCTCCGCCCACACACCTGTTGGAGGTTGGCAACCTCGCTGGTTCTCCTCCCCTGCCCTGTCTCCCTCCCCAGGGTATCCATGGTGAGTGTGACTGAAGAAGAGGGACATCACCTTGTTTTGGAGCAGGTTTCCATGGCAACGAGAGCTGTGGATTCAGAGTCTCCCCGACACCACTCAGATGCTCGCCGCCTGCCTCAGCTGCCGACGTCCTGGGTGACTTGGGCAACTCGTGCTCTTCCCTCAGCCTGGAACGCTTGTGTGATGGCTTGTCCCTTCCCTTACTGGTCTTGGCTCAGATGCCGCCTCCTCAGAGTGGACATCCCCACCCTCCCACCCCCAGTCAGTCTTCACGTCCTCTTCCGCCTGCTGTGTGTCTTCCGGCGCTGGTCACGATCTGAAATTCTATCATGTGTTTGTTTACTGTCCGTGACCCTGATTAGAATACAAGTCCCGTGAGGATGGGGACTTCGTCCTGCTCAACACTCAATACCAGAGCCTCGCACAGTGCCTGCCACACAGTAGGTGCTCCATAAATGGCTGACAATGCAATGAATGGACTCGTGCCTCCTCTCCTGATCTCCGCATCCGCATCCGTGAGAACAGCATCTATCCGGGTGTGGTGTTGGGTTGCTTAGCATCGGGAAGGTACCTGTGCTTTGGTACTTCACAAAGAGAAAGGAAAAAGAACAGGCATTTGAAAAGCCTTAAGTCTGAGACTTTTGGGGACATCCATTGCCCACGTAACAAGCAACCCCAAACCTCAATGGCTGAAAACAACAGTCACTTTATCTGCTCAGGATTCTGGGGGTCAGGAATTCAAGCAGGGTTTGGCCAGGCGGTTCTTCTGCTCCCTGTGGTGCTGGCCTGGGGCATCCATCAGCTATGTTCAGACCGGGGCTGGGCTGGGATGGAAGGTACTGGAAGCCTTTGTTCCCATGCCCGGTGCCTCAGTGTGCCTTCACATGATCTCTCTCCATTTGGTTGGCTTGGGCTTCCTCACAGCATGGCGGTCCCAGGCAGTCAGACTTCCCACATGGCAGCTGGCTTCCAAGAAGGAACATTCCAGCAAGTGAAAGCAGAAGCAGCAGATCTCAAGGCTCAGATGCAGGAGTTTATACAGCATCACTTCTGCCCCCATATTATTAAGACAAGTCCCAAGAGACTCAGAGGGAGGGAGGGGACATAGACCCCACCTCTTGAAGGGAGAAGCAGCAAAGACTTTGCAACCATGCTTAATCCACCATGGGGACTGATCCCTTCCCAGGCCCTGCTTAAAGGACCTGGATAAAGCTACATTCCAGGGCACACTGGAATGTGCCTACCTACCCTTACAGGGTAGGGCCTCACCCAGTGCCATTAACCAGAGGATTATAATTATTCACATCAAGGCTAAGCTGAATGATGGGCTAAGCTAAAAAGGATGGGTTTATTGAGCAAACTACTACTAAGGACAAAATTGAGGGTGAATATCAGCCCAACTTAAGAGAACATCCTCTTGTTATTTGTAAAATGTGTTAATAACCGTGCTAGTTACACTCCTTTTGGCTGCAAAGAGTCTTAGGACACTTTGGATTGCTTAAAGAAACAAAAAGAGAGAATTTATTGGAAGGTCTGTAAGGCTGTCAGAGAACCTCATGGAATCCAAGGGAATGTGGAACCACCGGACCCTGGGAGGGACATCCCCAGACTCAGCTGCAGGGGTTTATGCCTTTCTAGACTCTGCCACCAGCACAACTCGGCACTAAAGACTCTCAGTCCTTCTTTCCCCACTTCCAGGAGAGGCGCTCACTGGCCCGTCATTCAGTTATGCCACCACTTCCGGCCTGAGGGGCAGAGACACAGGCCCGGCCATGACGCTGGGGACTGTCCAGTGTATTGAGGGCAGATCCCAGAGAAAGGAGGTTGTTGAGAACCAGAGACAGGATGGACTCTGTCTTGTCAGCTCCAGCTGCCATAACAAAGTACCACAGGCCAGGCAGCTTAAACAATAGACATTGATTGTCTCGTAGTTCTGGAGGCTAAAAGTCTGAGATCAAGGTGTCGACAGGGTTGAGTCCTTCTGGGGTCATGAGGGATGGATTTGCTCAAGACCTCTCTCCTGGGCTTGTAGATGGCCATCTTCTCCCTGTGTCCTCACATGGTATTCCCTCTCTGTATGTGTCTGTGTCCTAATCTCCTCTTCTTATAAGGACGTCAGTCATATCAGATTAGGGCCCACCCATATGACCTCATATTAACTTCATTACCTCTTCTAAAACCCTGTCTCCAAATACAGTCACATTCTGGGGCACTGAGGGTTAGGACATCAACATATGATTTTGGGGGGGCACGTAATTCAGCCCATAACAGATCCTCGCCTAAAATTTGGTTTGGATGTCAAAACTGTAGACACCGCACGTGCACCCAGAGGGCATGAACAGGTTTACTGCTCACATAATGGGGCTTTCTGGGGAGAGCAGGGCAGGCTCCCAAGCTTGTCCAAAAGTGAGTTGAGAAAGCCAGAACTGAAGGCTGGCTTGGGGTTTTTATGGTGGTTGGTGGGTGGGGCCGGGGTGAGGATCCCCATGCATGGTTTGAACTATCGATGGGCTTTCTCATCGGCTTGTCCAGATGTGGGGCAGAAGCGAGAGAGGAGGGATAAGGTTTAAAAGCTGCCAGCAGTCGCACATCAGAAGATAGAGTCAGACTCTATTACAAAAGCCTGCTCTAAACCCTTCATATCTGCACAACCATTTATAAGACCATCCCTCCCCATTATCTCATAAGCCTCAACAGTTCTCAAGTGTTGAGATCCAGGCAGCTCTGAGCTGAGAGGTGCAGAGGGTCATGGGCAGAGGTCTCAAAGCCTAGACCGTGTGTTTGGCCTGCCGTTGCTTAGAACCGGCAGCACATGCAGAAGAGCCTGGGGTGGGCTGGAGTCGTGGTGGGGATAGACAGAGTCTGAAGGACTCAGCTGGCTCTTGAAGAGCAGAAATCCTCATCTCCTCCCTTCCCTCTTAGTTGGGAATGATTTTTACCTTCTGGAATAATCTTCTCAGAACCAGATAGAAAATCCTCATGGCTAAGATGACACCTGCTCTCCACAGGCAGAGAAAGGAGCCTTAATGCCCTTGAATCAAACCAAACCAGGATCAATCTAAATGCCACCTCCTCCATGAAGCCTGCCCTGTTTTCCCCTTCCAATCCCTTGCTCTCTGGCTTATGCCTTGCCTGGGGCTGCCTCATGCTGTCACTGCTCATGGCCAAATTTTGTCTCCCACCTCCTAAGATCAAGGTTGTGTCTTGTGCTCCTGTGGGTCCTCAATGTCTGTTCCCTCCCACCACCCTGCCCTTCATGCCCTGAGCCCCAGGCACAATGGCGTCTTTGCAACCACCATCATTCCATGGTTCATTCTTCTGCGGAACATTTGTACATGCTGTTCCCCTATCTGGGACACTGTTCCCCACTCCAACCCCTCCCCTTTAGCTTGGTAACTCCTCATCCTGCTCAGCTCAAAGGTCCTTCCTCAGAAAACCCTTCCTAACTCCCCCTTTCCCGCAATCCCCTCCACCCACCACCCACCCCCCAGCAAGTCCCCACAGTCAGTTCTAACTCCTGAACTTCCCCTCAGCACTACACACTGCAGTGTGCGGTTACAGGTGAGGGTGAGCTTACCCTCCCCTGCCCCACCGACGAGAAACTGATGGTGGTGCTCAGCAAGTAGCTGGAATGACTGACTGAATGAATGAATGAATGAATGAATTCAGGGGTCATCCAAAGTCTTCTCCTCCCTGAGCCACCAGGTGTTTCTAGTTCCCCTGCAACCTGCAGTCAAGTCTGCGCTCAGGAGAGGGAGGGGCCTGTGGCAGTGTGGACACAGCTGTGTGTCTTTTTCTGAGCCCAGTTCTGCCATTTACGTGCCTTGGAAAGTTCTGTCTCTCCTTATAAGAGGAGGTGTTTGGCTATATGAGCTGGCTTTAACGCTCTTTCAGAATAGCAGAGGGCTGGGTGTGCTTTCCCAAACACGAAAGCCTCCTTTTTTCACCCAATGCCCCATGGCAAGCGAAGAATGCCTGTGCCATTAAGAAATGGGGGTGCGCCCTCTGGTGGTGAAACATTAAACTGCAGGGGCTAGGCCCCGCAAAGGCGGTGGGTGATTTTCACACTTATCTGGGAGCTCACTAAAGCGTAGATTCCTGGACCCACCCTACGCCGTCCCGTCCCCATGATTCTGACTCAAGAAACTTGGAGGGAATCCTGTGATTCTTTGCTTTTAACAAGCACCCCTCTTATGAAGAACCCCAGGGCCACATTTTAAGGAATGTTGGTCTTGGGCAAAAGGCAGCCACCCCCTTTCTGATAGTAATGGGCAAAAGGGGAGGTTAGGAGCCTGGGCTTTGGAACCAGAGATTCCCAGGATCAAATCCCAGCTCTCCAGTTTACTGGCTGTGTGACCTCAGCAAGATAATCTCTCCAGGCCTCCACTCCATCTTCTTGTTAATGGGGATAAAGCAAGCCTCTTAGGATCCCTCGGATGAGATGGTGTGGTTGAATCACCAAACACAAGACCCGGCACGGGGCAAGACTCCACATGTAGGAGCTGATATTGCTGTAGTTATTACTGTGGTTATTATTATTTGTTCTACAGACCCTTACATTGGGCTTGTTCTGTGCTGAGCAATGAAAGTGAGAGGGAGGGGGACACACACAGGGATAAAAATGAGTAAAATGGAGTCCCTGCTTTCAAAGAGCCCCGAGTCTAGTAGGGACATCAGAGGTAGTGGTTTGAACTTGTCTGCCTTCAAGCTGCCTCTGTCCAGTCACTGTCCCACTGAACCGCGTGAGAGACCCTGAAAGAGAACCGCCCAGCCGAGCCCCATCAAGCCCGGGACTGTGAGAGATGGTGATAATGAATGACGGCTGCTGTTCTATGCCCCTAAATTTGGGGTGGTTTGTTACCCAGCAATATGTACCCGGGACACACGTGTATCCACGTATCCCAAAGCCAGGTAGAAAGTGGTGAGTTAAAGAGAGGAATGGGGAAATAGAGGCAGGGAGCTCCCAGGACGTCTAACCAGCCCACCTCTGCCTGTAGATTATCCAGACAGGCATCGGACCCCCGTCCACTGTGCCCCTAACCATGGAAGTACAGATTGTGCTATGTGAGTGCCCCCACTGAAGGGCCTTCCTGGGGTCTGAATGTTTGCACTGCACCCCCAAATTCATATGTTAAAATCCTGACCCCCAAAGATGATGGTGTTAGGAAGTGGGGCTTTTGGGAGGTGATTGGGTTGTAAGCGTGGAGCCCTTATGAATGGGATTAGCGTCCTTAAAACTGGCGCTCCAGAGAGATCCCTTGCCCCTTCACCTTGGGAAGAGGGCCTTGACCAGGCCGTGACCACGCTGGCTCAACAAGGAAGACACCCCTCATTCTTGACGTGGCCGGGGGGAAGCCCTCCCCTCCCTCCTCTCTGTAATGCCGCCCTCAGTCTCCCCCTTCTCACCACTTTCAAATCCTCTTCCACGTGAGGAGAGCATGGAAGAGTCAGGAGACCATCTTACCCACCTTCTGTGACATTTTTGCACAGGAGTCTCTCTGGACTGTAACATTTATTATCTTTGTGCCTCCATCAAAACCAAGACTGGAAGGGCCTCACTGTTGATATTCTGTACGTGCCTGTACCCATTTTTTAAAGACTGGAAGTAAATAAATTAAATCTAGTTATAGCTGAATGACAGGTTTGCAAATGATTTTACTTTCTTCTTTAGACTCTGTATTTTCCCAAATTTTTCATAACAACCATTATTACGTTGACAATCAAATTACAAATGACGGCAGCATTTTTTAGGGCGATGTCCTGGCTCCACCTGGAGACCAGGATCTGTGAAGGGGGTGGGAATGGTTAGGTGGAAGGATAGCTTTAGCAGTACACCTGTGCCGGCTTTGGAGGCCAGGGCATCCACAGAGAAAGGGCTGGGCCTCACGCTGCAGAGTGACAGAGGGCGGGTCCCAAGCGAGTGGGGTTCATGACTGCAGCACAGCTCAGGCTGCTGCTCAGATGCTGGGAAAAGCAGCTTCCCCTCGGGGACCTCGACCCTGCCACGGCAGCAGCCCCACCTGGAGCAGTGGCCTTTCCACTGGCCTTTCTGGGGGACAAAGAGAAATGGTCAAGCCCCTTCTCCCCACTTCCACTCTGGACTTCCAGGTCAGCTAGCTTTTCCTCTGTCATTTAAATTGGTCCTGCTGAGGGGCCGGCCCGGTGGCGCAAGTGGTTAAGTGCGTGCGCTCTGCTGCGGCTGCCCGGGGTTCACCGGTTCGGATCCCAGGCGCGCACTGACACACCGCTTGGAAGCCAGGCTGTGGCGGCCTCCCATATAAAGCAGAGGAAGATGGGCATGGATGTTAGCCTAGGGCCAGTCTTCCTCAGCAAAAAGAGGAGGATTGGCAGATGTTAGCTCAGAGCCGATCTTCCTCACAAACAAACAAAAAAATTAAAAATAAAATAAATAAATAAACTGGTCCTGCTGAGATCTTTGCAGTTTTCAGGAGCTTTGAGCAGAGCCTCGGGTTTGTCTTCACTCATTCATCCATTCACTGACTTTTATGAAGCATCTTCTCTGGGCCAGGCCTGTTCTCACATGGAAATACAGATACGATTGTGACATGAATTGTTGCCTGCTTGGACCTCACAGACGATTAATGAGAAACCCATGTCATTCCAGGATGTGCCGTGCAAGGTTTGCACAATCCTCAGGCCCTCCCAGAGGCCTTAGGGCCAGAAGCAGCCAGGCTGCTGGGCGGGAGTGAGCTCCAGGCTAGCGGCTGAGCGCAGCCTGCTGCCCGTGCAGATGGCCACAGCCGCCTGCGCCTCCACACTCGCAGCCAGTGACTCCCTGTGAAGGTCTGAAGGTCGTTTCCACCTTTCCATTATACAAGACGCCTTGAGGGAGAAATGGCTGTCCCAGCACGCAGGGACCACAGGACCGTTGTGGGATCCAAATCTCCCTAAATTGTAAAATGTTGTGTGTCTGTGCATATTTCAGGGAGACTCCAAATCTTTCTTAAGAAACTCTATTGGGACCACAATGCAAAGAAGTTTGAAAACACTGATTTAGCCATATTCATACATTTTGGGGTACACAAATAGTGCAAAAGCCATCTGGAATAATGAGACAGAATTATTCACACTCATATTGCACGACCTTATTCTAAGCACTTTATGGACATGGGTTTACTGACTCCTCATGACACCCTAACCCTGACATTTAGGAACAATTGTTGCCCACAGTTTACAGATTAGGATGATGAGGCGGAGTAAGTAACGATCAGCGGTGGAGCTGGGATCCAACCCAGGCAGAGCCCCGACTCCCTGCTCTCCACCTCTGCAGGAAGCTGGAAAGGAAGAAGGAAACACCAGTGGGCCTGAGGTCGAGCTCTGTAGAAGCCAGTCTAAGGAAGCACAACCCCAAATGGTAGACTATTGTAAAGGGAATATATTTTCACACTGATGAGACCAGATACCAATAACTATCTTTCCTTTCTGCATTCACTCAGTACATATTGATGGAGCAGAGACTGCATGCCACACCTGTTCGAGTATCTGGGTTACAGCAGTCAACAAAACCTGAGCTGACATTCCAGCGCAGTGACAGGTGTGTCCACGCAGAATAGGCCAGGGCGCACATACTGACTCTGGAATCTGAGCTAACTACTCTGGCCTTTAGTTTTCTGATCTGTAAAATGAGATAAGGACAGTAGCCCGTGTGTGTGTGTGTGTGTGTGTGTGTGTGTGTGTGTGTGAGAGAGAGAGAGAGAGAGAGAGAGAGAGAGAGAGAGAGGGAGAATTAAGTGACATAATAGCTCTCCCTCTTCTCTGGCACACCAAGTCCTCTCTTGCCCTGGTGTTGTGCATTTTGTCATGTGAAATTGGGCGTGACCCTGAACCTCTCTGAGCAAAACAGCAGAGCTGGGATTTGGGCCCCAGGCTGCCTGGGTCCAGGCCTGTGTTTGGATTTGCTCTGCCACTCTGTGCTCTGCCCAGCTCAGGGCTCCCAGCACGATCTTGCTGCTCAATGGTATATAGTCCACTCAAGTCCAGGCCCCACGTACCTGGAGAAACATTCAGAACAGTCTACTAGAGGAAGCCTGAATGGGCCAGGGTATCTCATTCACATCTTGATGTGACACCGAGGGCTACATCGCTCCCTGTAGTCCTTCCCCAAATGGCTTGAGAAACAGCCAGACGTCACCCACACATCCAGCCACCCCAGGATTGTCTAAAGGGGCTGAGGCTCCCTGACTACTGGAGAGAAAGCACCTTCAAGCTTTAATTAAAGAGAAAATGTGCAATTGGATTCCTGGCCCAAGGAGAGATCTGCTCCCACCCCACACCACCCTGGCCCCTGGGAGGCATTGTCCTAGAAGTCCTACATATGACATCTCAGCAGGTTCCATCACAGAATCACGCAATTTAAAGCTGGAAGGCTCCTCGGAAATCATATACCCCAGGAGCGCAAACTGGAGGCCCTGGGTGGCATCCAGGCCCCAGATGGGTCTTGTCTGGCTGCAGAGAGTGGACTGTCTCCAGTCCCACATGCCCTCCATTCCCCACCATGTCGCCCTGGAAGCAGCTTTACCAGGTTCGTGAAGGCGCTGGAGTCTGTTGCCCAGGTCTGGTCCAACTCTTCATTTTGCTGGGGCTGTGGTGAAATGGAGGGGAGTGTGACAAAAACCCAGAGAGGGGACCAGACCCACTAAGGGGTTCCCATGGGCCTCAAGGAGAGACAAGTGTCAGGCAAACCTCAACACATAACACAAACAGGAAGCAGTGAACCCTCTTGGGGTCTCCCCGGGAGGGAAGAGGGGATTCTCTTGGGAGGAGGTGAGCCAACACCCAGTGAGCTTCCTCTCTGGGTGGAGACCGTGCTGCACCCACGGGTCTGCTCATTAAGAATTACCTAATCGGGGAGGTGGGAGGTGGTGCTGGGAGGTTTCTCTAGTCTTCCTGGGCTTGATCAACCCGAGCCATGTCCCTGCCCCACCTCCAGAGCTCAGAGAGTTGCAGGGGGTCCACTGTGCTGTGAGAAACCCTCTGAAGGCCACAGTGGAGACTCTAAAGGGAGGATGACCAACCACCCGGTTTGCCCAGGACTAGGAATTCTGGCAAACAAGACTTTCAGTGCTAAAACTAGGAACGTACTTGGCAAACTGGGGCAACTGGTCACCCTACCTAGAGGACACAAATCCCAGGGCTAGAAAGCCCCCTACACATGATGCACCAACCTCCTCACTGCACTGGTGGGGGAACTAGTGCGCAGAACTGGATCCGCCTCTCCCGAGGCCACACAGCCTGGAACACAGGTCTCTGGCTCTGGATCCAGGTGCTTTTGAAGAGCTCCTGCCAGAGGAGACCTCTGGGTGATCTCATTGTAAAGCCCGAGAGAGAGGCACATGAGGGCTGGGGGCAGGGGTGGGAGAGTGACAGAGTCGGGGTGAGGGGGTGGGGGTTATAGGTTGGTAGGAAGCCATGTTGCGGGGAGGGGTGTTGAGTAGCTGAGCGAAGTGGTCCAACGTGTGTTTTTAACTGATCACTCCAACAGCTGTACGGAAAACAAGACTGCAGTGGCCTATGGTCGGGGTCCACAAACTACAGCCCGTGGATCTGTAATACAGTAACAAAAAAATACAATGTTTGTATTGCCCATGAACTAAGAATGCAAGATAAAAACATAAATATAAAAGTTGTAAATGGTTGAAAAAAATCAACAGAAGGACAGTATTTTGTGACACATCAAATGTACATGAAATTCAAATTTCAGCATTCATAAATAAAATTTTACCACAACACAGCCACACCCATCTGTGCATGCCTTGTCTGTGGCCACTTTCCAGCTGGCACAGCAGAGTTGAGTAGAAACAACGCTGACTGTATGGCCCCCAAAGCCCAAGATATTTACTATCTGGCCCTTTACGGAAAAGGTTTTCTGACCCAGTGAAGGATTTTTGCAGACTTGAATGTGGATCACAGCAATGGGGGGTCTGAGACGGTGACAGAATATCCTGCAGTGCATGCCGATAGATTGAAGCGGGTAGGGGTGGATGGAAGGCCAGACAGATGTTAGCGATGACAACTGGGTTTTGGGGCTGAGAACCAGATAACGGTAGGGCCATTTGATGGCTCAGAGCAGATCTGATGGAGAAAATCGAGCATCTTGTTCGGGGCAGGTTACATTCCTTAGGAAAAGGGACCAATGCTATCCTTGGGACTTTGGGTAAAACGTATACTGAACATGAGTGATCTCTTCTGTAGGGGGTGGTGATAAGAATGCCAGTTTGACTGTTCTCTACCTGGGTAAGATGGTCAAACAGAATGACATAGAAGTGATTTCATAAGCTATAAAGCACACCACGGATGTCTGTGGAGTAAATGCAAAAATAACCTTTGGCGATTAGCACTCTTGGAGCAATGAGTCACCGGGCAAAGGAAATAAACTCATCAGGCGGAAGGTGCCCCAGGCCGAGAGTCCAGAGACCTGTGTTCTAGCTCAGATATTGACAAGTTAGGTGACTTGATTAAGGCACTTCTGCAGCCTCTGTCTCCCCATCTCTGTAGTGAGAATGGAGTCCAGGGCTGTGCAGAGCTCACAGAGCTGGGAAATGAAATGAGATGTGAAAGCAAATCTTTGTAAATCTAAAGCAGGGCCACAGGATGTCACTGTCATCACACACGTGGGGGGTGCTGGGAGTTTGCTGGTCTGCTCCAGGCCCATCTGCAAGAGTTGAGGGTGTCACCTACCACCCCGGGGCCCTGCCACCACTTGACTTCTCAGTAGGGTTGGGTGTTCTGCTAGGGAATTTCCTGGGCATTCCCTTTCCTCCTATAGACCTGAGAACAGATAAGATGCATCTTGCCGACCACCTACTCCTCCTCCTGGCTGGGCTCCTGGGCCTTTCTCACAGTCGGCTGCACCCTGAGCATGCCGGCCAGGGTCACACCGACAGCCCCCATCAGGAGGCTCCGGGCACTGGTGAGGGCTCCTCCAGCCTCAAGACTGCCCCGGGCAATACCGCCTTTGCCCTCTGCCTCTTCCGCCTGATGGCTTCGCAAACCCTCTGGAACAACATCTTCTCCCTGCTAAGCATCTCTGCCGCCTATGCCAGGCTGTCCCTGGGGGCTCTCTCACACAGCCGGATCCAGATCCTCAAGGGTCTAGGCTTCAACCTCAAGGAGATGTGCAAGGCCGACACCCACTGGGGCTTCCACACCCCCTTGCACACTCTCAACCCCCCTGGAGACAGTCTGGAGACACGCATGGGTAGCACCCTATTCCTGAGCCAGGAGCTGGCACTCCTTCAGAGGTACCTTAACAACACCGAGGCCTTCTATGGTTCCAGACTCTTCTGCACTAAATTCCACGACTCTGCGGGCACAACCCAGCTTATCAAGGACCATGTCAACGAGGAAACTGGAGGGAAGATTGTGGATTTGGTCAGCGCACTCAGCACAGATATCACGATGGTGCCGGTGAATTACGTTTACCTTTGGGTGAGAGTCACTTCATTGGTGGATCCTGTATCTTCCTTCTCCTTCTAATTTATTGATGGATTAAATACCAAAAAGAAAAAAAGAGAAAGCAGGTGGATTGGGTCTGATAGGGTTGAGCAGCCCTCAGAAGATTTAACATTAGAGGGTCAGATATTTAAGATTTTTTGTATAGTATTGAGGTTTCCCTCCCTTCATGTCTTAGACATATTTTCTTAATAACAGTAGTGCATGAAATGCATTCTATCCAGTGATCAGCAGTTGAACTGCTAGATTCATATCGAAGCTCTGCCACTTCAACAGTGTAAACAGGGCAGGCTGTTTGTTTAAAGGATAATAAGAGACTCTGCTTCAAAGTTTTATTTTGAGGGATCAAATGATATTTGTATAGCCCCTAGAAGAGGGCCTTAAGGGATAGGCAAATTACAGCCCACAGCCAAATCTGATGGGCCCCCTGCTTTTGTAAATAAAGTTTTATTGGCACACAGCCACACCCATTCAGGTATGTATCGTCTCATGGCTGCTTTCAAACACAGGCAGAGATTAGCAGTTGCTACAGAGACAGAATGACATGCAAAGCCTAAAATATTTACTTTCTGGCCCTTTGCAAAAGAAGTTTGCTGACCCCTGGCCATTACATATGCTCAGTGAATAATTAAAGTAATTGTAATTACTCTAATGATGACAATGCTCATTTTGAAAAACTTTAAAAATACAAAGACGTATAAAAGAGAAAATAAAAATTACCCATAATGCTACTAGCGTGAGGCAACCAATGTTAACCTTTTAGCATAATTCCTTCCAGTCTTCCATTTACTCACATATGTTAACACAGTGGAAATTACTGTGGGGGAGAGTTTTGTACAGTCAGTGTCAGTCAGGGTTTCATCAGAGGAGCAAAGCCACCAGGAGTGTTGAAAGAGAAGGGACTGTTATCGGAATCAGACCTTGCATGATTGTGGGAGCGGCTGGGGATGTGAAGGTGTGGAGGAAGAAGGATTTGGAGGGACAGAAAGTCACTGGTGTAGGGGGACAAATTGGTACAAGTGGATAAGACAGGACTCTATACGCCAGGCACATCCAGCCATCAGAGTGGTTCCATGTAGGGGGATCTTATGGAAAGGCCCATGCTGGGCACCTGGTGGTGGCCTGGGGACACTGTTGATCAGCAGGGCTAGAGTTGGGACAATGTGTATACTATACAATGAACTTGGAGGAGGGTGTGCACATGCTGGAGCACTCAGGGCTCCTCTGGGTCTGTCCATCATTCTTTCTGCCTGGAAAAACCTTCAGTGTGCGATTGTGACTTCGCATCTACCTCCCAAACTCACGCTTGTAACACCTTGAACCCAGAATCTACAAGGAAGAGATTCTGGGAAAAAATTCCAGACTAATAATCCAGCCAAACTGATCATCACTTGCATTTTACATGTGGAATTTTCATTCACCATTAAGAACTTTTTTTAAAACCTTTTTAATTCTGCAATAACTATAAATTCATAGGGAATTGCAAAAATAGTACATAGACCATGTACGTTTCACCCACATTCCCTAGAAAACATCTTATATACCTGTAGTACAATAGCAAAGCCAGGAAATTGACAGTGGTGCAATTTACAGGCTTTATTCAGATTTTACTAGTTTCTGTATGCACTCTGTGTGTGTGTGTGTGTGTGTGTGTGTGCGCGCGTGTTAGTTTTATGCTATTGTAAACTTTATTTGGATCTCATTTTAGTGGTTGCACAACATGCTGCTGACTCCATTCCTTTTAAAATGTAATATAATTTAAATGTATAGTATATATCATCACCCCACTTACAGCTCTGGCCAAAAATAATGAAGATTTTTGGTTCTCTCTTCCTGGAAGAGACATAGTTCCAAAGTGGGTTAGTGTTCTTGGCACATGAAAGAGAGGTTCTCCAGAAATAGAAGGGGGATAGAGACATCCTGCCCTCTGACACAGCTGCTGTCACTCTGGGGACCTAAATGTAGCCCCAAGACCTCAGTCAAGGTCACGTGGTGGGAGCAGTGGAACAATCGTGGCTTATCTTCAAAAATGAAAAGTAGCTGGAAGAAAACAAACTAAAGATGTGCCGGGTCTCTGTAGATGAGATTATATTGAGAGGTATTAAAGTAGACTTGAATTATTTTAAAAATGGGCTACATTCATGAAGAGAAAGACTTTATATGGTAAAGATGACAATTCTCCCCCAAATTAAACATTTAATGTCATCTCAATCAAAATTCTAACAGGTTTTTTTTTTTTTTGCCTTTTTGGTAGCAGTTAACAAGCTGATTCTAAAATGTATATGAGAGTGCAAAGGGCCAAGAATAGCTCAGATGGGAAAACTTTGCTGCCAGAGTGCAGGACTTATTATAAATCTATATTAATTTAGGTTGTGTGGTGCAAATAGACCAATGGGACAGAATAGACATGCCAGAATAGAGCCCAGAAATGGCCCCATGGATACCAAAGCTAGCACGACAGAGCCTTGGGGAAAGGATGGATTTTTTTTTTTTTTGAGGAAGATTAACACTGAGCTAACATCTGTTACCAATCCTTCCCTTTTTTGCTGAGGAAGATTGGCCCTGGGCTAACATCTGTGTCCATCTTCCTCCACTTTATATGGGACGCTGCCGCAGCGTGGCTTGATAGGCAGTGCATAGGTCTGAGCCCAGGATCCAAACCTGCGAACCCTGGGCTGCAGAAGCAAAGCGTGAAAACTTAGGCACTATGCCACTGGCCCAGCCCCAGATTTTTTTTTTTAAATTGATGCTGGGGATAACTAGGTACCCAAAAGGGGAAGTAAATTGTTTTGGACCCCTCCCTCCCACCAATCATAAGTATTCATTCCAGGTGGAGTAAAGTCCTAAATGCAAAGGTAATACTAAAGCTTCTAGGAGATAATACAGGAGAATATCTTCATGACCTTGAGGTAGGGGACATTTTCCTAAACAAGACACGGAAGACCTAACCATAAAAATAAAGACCGATATGTCCACTGCATTAAAGTCAAGAATTTCAGTCACCAAAACACACCATATGAGAGGGAAAAGACAAGGCAGAGAGGGAGAGAAGGTATCTGTCGCACACATAATTGATGTACAATTAGTGTTCAGAAAGAACTCCTACAAACTACTAAGAAACAGACCTATAGAAATACAGGGAAAAACATAAACTGGCACTGACCTAAAAAAAAATGGATATCTAGTAGGTCCACAAACATACAAAATGTTTCTCAACCTCATTTTTAACCAAGAAAGTGCACATCAAAACCACAATGAGCCATCACTATACGAACATCAGGTTGGCAAAATTTCTAAGTGCAACAGTTCAAGTAATTGGTGAAGACACGAAACAACCTGTCAATATCTTCTGGAATCTCTCACTTTAGAACTTAATGAGCCCCGAGAAATCCATTCCCCAGGCCTATCAGATTTTGAGTGATCTGGTACCCACTGATGGGATGGTAAGGTGGGGGTCTAGAGTGACAGTTGGGGGGCATCCTCTGGCTGGAGGATTGGCTTGTTGGTCCACGGATGCCCTGTACCTTCTTTCCTTCTTCCCTGCAGCTCTGTGGGAGAAGCCATTCACTCTCTAAACAACCTCTCCCCAAGACTTCTATGTTGCTGAGGACACAGCAGTCAAGGTGCCTATGATACTGCAGAATACGCAGCACCACTGGCGTCTTCACGACAGACACTTGCCCTGCTCAGTGCTGCGGATGGGTTACAAAGGAAACACAACAGACCTTTTCATCCTTCCTAACCGAGGGGAAATGAAACAAATGGAAGAGGGTTTGACTCCAGAGATGCTAACAAGGTGGAACAACTTGCTCCAGAAGAGATAATACATGTGCCACGTGATGATGAATCTGCAGCACTGCCCTTCAAATGGACCCTTCTAATGGAAGCCAGTGCCCCCGAATAGGAGGCGACGGTCAAATTATGGAAGAATTCTCATTTGCTCTAAGACTTTCCACGGGTTTCCTTAAATAATGAACTCTTCTATTGCATTTAAAATAGGATTCCATTTTCTAAAATAAGATATCCCCCCCCATTGGTGAAAAGAGAACCAGACTAGGTGTTAAGAGTCCTGGTTCCAGATGTGGCCCTTGTACTGCACAAGACTTGGGTGAAGTGACACTGGCTCTTGGAGGGTCTACCCGTGTACGCTGAATGGGTAGACCTCCAGTCAAGACGGCTGACTGAGCCGGCATGGAGGGGTTTAAGAAAACTCCATCCACAGCCTCAGGAAGTAGCAAGGAAGTTTCACATCACCCTGGGGCTATGGGTGGGAAAAGTCTCCAACCATATATAAGAAAAGGAACTCAGCCCGAGGCCATATGTGGTAGAAAATTCACGCAACTCATGTGGCAGAGGAATTTGATCCAAAGAAATCATCTGGTTGCAAACAAGCAAAACCCACAGGGCCCCATCAGAGACAAAGACTAAACTGACATGTAGGGACACCTGCATCTCCCTGGGCGCCTGGCACGCCCACAGAAAGCAACCTCTGCTGAAGATGAGCTCTCAAGGGAAGGAGCTCCCTCAACAGCAGGCCCTAGGGGGAAGGAGCCAGGCCTTAAGCCACCAGCTGACATGGTGAAATGGGTGTTTGTGGTGACAGAACTCAGACGGAGTGGAGCCAGCTAGAGAGTGCAGTCAAGGAGAGCACAGCCCGCTGGGGTCCCTGACCTGCTCACAAGGCCCCTATTTAACCCCATGCCTCTTTTAGGTGTTTTTACGGGGAGCTCAAGCTGTATTCCCCAAGTTCTCCATTTCCGGCTCCATAAATTAGGTCAGATTTTGCCCGAGCTGGGCTTCACGGACCTGTTCTCGCAGCGGGCTGCCTTGTCTGGTGTCACCAAACAGCTAAACCTGCTGGTGTCCAGGGTAAGTCATCGGTAGCTATCCACCCCTGGGGACCCCGGTGGGAACTGCCACCCCTCGGGAGCTGCTGCTCTCTCCGTCACCACGCGAAGTCTCAGAGCCCGAGTCTGTTCAGTCGTCCACAGGCACGGACATCCACGCACCAACCCACCACGTGCTGAGCGTGGCGCTTGGTGCTGGGGTAGTGTCCACCCAGCCCCTGCCCACAGAGAGCTCTCCCAGTCAAGTTGAGGAGACGGCGCCTCACAGATCATGGCCATGGAGAGCGACCAATGCAATGACAGACACGGAGGAAGGATATAGATGAGGCTGGGTTGGATGCATGTGCATCAAGGGATTTCTTAAGACGAGAGAAAGGAACCTGCGAGTTGAGCTCAGTAAGACAAAAGGTCGCTAGAGGGCAGAACCTTGGGTTGGAGAGTTTGAATTGCAGTTCCAGCCCCCACAGCATGAGGGGGTTACCTAGTCTCTGGATTTATTTTCCTTATCTGTAAAGTGGACGTAACACATCGACCTCGTAGAGTAGTTATGAAGATTAAAAAGAGCCTAGGCACATGTCAGTGCTCAATTAATGATTATTATTATTATCGTTATTATTATCATTCAATAATTAATGAATTATTATTGTATAAATAATGGGTCACCCAGCTCAACAGTCCGCCCAGTGTAGAAATTCTTGCTGTGACATCCCCAACTAGTGGCTTTGCATGTAGTATGGATGTCCAGCGATCTCTGGCTCCCCCAGTCTTTCCTAAACCCCCACTCACGTTCTCTCAGAGGCAACGCTTGTGATTTCCCTCCCCGAGTTTCCACAAGGCCGTCCTCGAGGTGGGTGAGGTTAGCACTCAGGCTGCAGTGGCCACCAGCAGATTTGGCATCTTTTTGTCCGCCCTGCACAATCACCAAGTCCTTTGGTTCAACCGGCCCTTCCTGGCAGTGACATTTTCCAGCAACACTCAGAGCATCCTCTTTCTGGGCAAGGTGATCAACCCCAGGAAACCATAGCCCTCCCAGGGCTGGCTTGTCTGTTACAAGCAGGAGGACGTGGCCTGGAGGGCTGGGTGTGAGCAGCTCTCTACTGAGTGCGGGACGAAGGAGATGCGAGAGTCCAGGGCAGAAGCTGTTGGCGAGGGGGAGGGATGTAGGTGGCAAGAGATGGGTGTGGACTGGACACCCAGCTCCCCAGGCTGTGTAACCTCAGGCAGATCATCTAACCTCTTTGAGCAAGTTTCCATCCCAGAAAGTTGGAGAAACTCTCCAGGGTGGTTGTATGGATTAAACAAAATGATGGCTACGAGGAGCCTGATTCGGTGCCTTGTACACAGTAGATACTCTATGAATGCGTCCCTTTCCCATCGCTCTGGGGTTTTCCTGCACTCCCCTGACATACCTGGTCCCACACACAGAGGTGAGGCGCTCCAAGTTCCAATGGGTTGGTGAGGTATGTGCCGAAGGGGAAGGGGTGTGGGGCCAGCTGCCCTCAGGCAGATGGGTGCCTTGTTCCAGAGCAGAGGCTCAGAAGGCCTTGGCAGGGAGAGCACCAACCAAGGGGGCTGCCACAGAGAGATGGTGAGGAAAGCTCAGTGCGGTGGGCAGCCACCCAGGATGGCACAGGCACTGCCCCAACCTGTGGCCATGGAGATGTGGCCAGTATATCTCCCAGAATAGACGGCTGTGGTCATGGGACGCACTGGAGAAGAGGAAAGAGCGTGAGATTGGAGACTGGAGACCTGTCTGTACTTCCTGGCTCTGCCACTGATGCGCTCTGAGGCCTTGGACAAATCCCTTCCCCTCTTAGGCCTCAGTTTCCCCACCTGGATAATAAGGGCTGGCCCAACTGATCCAGCTCAGACCGTCTTTGAGTGTGTGGGGTGAATGTTCTTGGGGGGGTCTACCGGAGTCCACGAGAATAAACCGCTACCCTTCCCACAGGAGGAGGCAGGCTGACAGCAAACCTCAGTCATTTCTGGCAAACGCTTTTCTCTGGGCAGGGTGCTGTGGGTGTCCTTGATGACAACAGGTCTCACTGTCACAAACCCGGAGTTTTCCCTGGTGACCGAGGAGAGCAGGCTGAGAGCTACCTCTGGTGTTGACGATTGTTTAAGAGTCGCAATATTCCAGGGATGGGTCCCCGGCCGAAATAATGCCGCAGCTACAGGAATAGGCTCTTTGCGGGAAACCAGGAAACCAACATCTGGAACGAGAGACAAATGACTGTTTTATGGTGGAAAAAGCCATTGCAGAAGGGAGCGAGAAGCCTCTGGGGTTCTTTCCCTCCCTGACTCTAAAACACAGCCCTAAGCTCGACAGGACAGCCTCAGAGGAATATTGACAAAGGAAAGTTCCCAAATGAGGACACTGCTGAGCAAGACTGTTCCAGTGTTCACCACACCAGCTCCGGGCTACCTGGTCAAGGACCTGGAGATGCCTCAGGACCCCAGGCCCTCCAAGGCTCAGAGGACTGCACAGTTTCCTTTCTGCCTCCTGGTTTATTGGCTGAAAAGCAGAAATGTGACCTCACATATTGGTCCATTTCCTCCTGCACCTGCCAGGAAGTGGGATTCTGTTTTTCAACAGTCCGGCAAGAAGTAAAGTCAGGCCCAGGCTGATCCACTCCCAACTCTGCCCCTACAGAGGCAGGTGGTTGAGTGGATTCAAGAGTCTCAGACAAGCCTGAAAGAAGGCCAAGGCCTGGCATTACCATGACAATGGCACCGCTGGGGTGGTGTGTGAGTGAGTGAAGCCCTGAGGTGATGAAGGGGAGAGGAGGGGAGCAGTCACCCTCAGTTTGGTCTTGAGAGTGATGCCTCCTCATTCTGATTCAGCTCATCCCTCCTCTGCTCAAAAGCACTCAGTGGCTTCCTATTGCCTACAAGGTCAAGTTCAGACTCCTCTATCCACAGTCAAGGCCCTCCCTGATCTGGTCCCTGCCTGCCTCTCTCGCCTCAGTCCCTCCTCTTGCTCTCATGTATCCAATGACTTTGGTCATGGAAAGTCTTGCTGTTTTCCCAGGTTGCCCATAGCTTCCCTCCTGCAGGCCTTTGCCCCTGGATTCTATCACCCAGAACGCTCCCTTCCTCGTCTCTGAGAATCTGCCTTATGCCAGGCTCTCCTATAAATGCCTCATGTCTTTCCTAAAGGCGACTGTCATCCCACCATCAAACGTGGTTGGCTGATATTCATCTCTGGCCCCACCATCCCTATTAGATGGAACATCTGGAAGGCAGGGCCCTGTTCACCCTACATTCCCTTCACTCACCCCAATAACTGGCCCCAGTGCTGACCGTATGGTCTGTATGTGACTGAGGCCCAACCAATATTTTGTGAATGAATGAATGAATGAATGAATGAATGAATGGAAAAGGCTGTGCCCTAAGCAAGGTCCCAGCTGTTTGTTCCATATCACCAGCCCCTGACACTGTCCCTGGAATTGATTGGGTAAATATTTAGTCCAGCTTCTCAGATTTCAAAATGACCTTTTGGAACATTAAAAAAATGGACTCTGTGCAAGAGACCTTGTCCCAAGAGTGGTGGTCCTCCCGGGCCTCCTGATCTTCCGTTTGCCACTCTCCTATGGTCTCTTATTTGTGTTGCCTTTGTTACAGCACTCAGGCGGCACACTTCTCTGGGACCAGCAGTAGCACTCAGAGGGGCCGTGTGTGTTTGGGATTTCAGGAGCTCTCTTCCAGCAGGAAAAGGGGAGTCATTATATACTTTGCAGTGGGAGGGCAGAGGGAGGCAGCAAGAGTGCCATGAGCATCACTGGTGTAGTGGGGGACCCCAGTGCCAGTGGAGGTGACGAGTCTGCAAGGCTCTCGTAAGTGGGTGTGTAGAGATGCATCAGGGGTTCGTTCGGTTATTCATCCTCTCATTCAACAAACAGTTACCACGTGGGGACTTGCCACTAGCCAGGAAGCCAGAGGGATCTCCCCAGTGGAGGGGGAGGTGCTGGAAATTTGCAGTGAGACCAGGAGGGCTTCAATCCCAGCTTCTCCACTCACCCTGTGCTGTGGGGCCAGCACTTCACATCTCTGGATCTCAATTTCCTCACTTGTATATGGGCACAGAGCCCCTAGCGCAGCTGTAGCAGTAGAGAGGGAAGGATGGACATGGGATCCCCTGGGGATACAGACCTGGGAGCCCCTGGCTCTGACTGAATATGGTGGGCGAAGGGCAGAAAACCTGGCTGCCTGGAAAGGCAAGGGGCCCTTCTCTGAGAAGAGGCAGAGCTAAGACTAACAGCTCCCCTGCTCTGAGTACCTGCGATGAGCAAGGCTTGGTGAGAAGTGTCTCCAAGAGTCATCAGAGGGCTGCAGAGCACCCGAGTATAGAACCTGGACTTGGGCCAGAATGCCTGGGTTTGAATCTGGACTCCACCAATGACTGAGCGTATTAGTTTGTTAAGGCTGCCGTAACAAAGTACCACAAACTGAGTGGTTTAACCAACAGAAACTCATTGTCCCACAGTTCTGGAGGCCGGAAGTCCAAGACCAAGGTGGTAGGGTTGGTTCCTTCTGAGGCCGTGTGGGATAATCTGCTCCAGGCCTCTCCCCTAGCTTCTGGTTTGCTGGTGATCTTCGGTGTTCCTTGGCTTGTAGCTCTCTGCCTTCATCTTCCCATGGTGTTCTCCATATGTGAGTGTCTGTGTCCAGATTTCCCCTTTTTATAAGGACACCAGTCATATTGGATTAAAGGCACATCCCATTTCAGTGTGACCTCATCTTAACTACCCTATTTCCAAATAAGGTCATCTTCTGAGATACTAGGGGTTAGGGCTTCAAATTTGGGAGGGCACAGTTGAACTCATAACATGGTATGGGACTTGGGCCCCTTCTCTGTGCCTCAGGTCCCTCACCTGTAAAATGGACATGATACTTCCTAACACATGAGCCTGTTTTGGGCATTGGATGAGTTACCGTGTATCAAGCACATATCTTTGGTGCTCTACGAATGTTAACTATTGTTACCTCATTTCATCTTTTATCACAACTCAGTCCTTTAGAGCAAGGTCATGACTTCACATGCCTGCCAGGGCTGGCAGGTTACCTGAACAGTGAGCTGACAGTATTGGGGACCAGGCAGACAGGACAGTAAGAGCCCCCATTTAATTAGAGGCGTTTCCATTCATCATTGTTACAAACACTCAGTGGGCTGAGCAGAACCCACCTCTGCTCGGGGTGAAGCTTGCCTCCTGGGAATGGTGCTGTTTGTTGCTCTGGATGTCAATGGAAAAATTAATCTATCATGGGCTATCTAGTCCTTTGAATTCTCATGTTGAGGCCACTGGCCCATCCTACCCTCTCACCCCAGCTATTATGGACTGAACTGTGTCCACCAAAAAGTCATACGTTGAAACCCGAACCCCCAAGGTGATTGCATTTGGAGATGGAGACTTCATCTTTTAAGGGAAGTAATTAAAGTTAAATGAGGTCATAAGGTGGGGCCCTGCTCCCCTAGGACTGGTCTCTCACTCTCTCATTCTATCTCTTTCTCTGCATGTGCACAGAGAAGAGGCCACTTGAGGACACAGCAAGAAGACACCATCTATAAACCAGGAAAACAGATCTCACCAGAAACCAACCCTGACATCACCTTGATCTTGGACTTCTAGTCTCCAGAACCGTGAGAAATAAATTTCTGCTGTTTAAGCCCCTCAGTCTGGGATAGTCTGTTATGGTGGCCCAAGCAGACGAATCCATGAGAACCATGCCCTGAGAAGCCCTAACCTCTCCCTCCAAGACTCACCCATCCTCAGCCCCATTCCTTCAGAGCCCTTTCTGAGTGGCAGTGGGGGTCAGGTTGCCACAGACATTCCCCAGATTCTCAAGATATTCCTTAAAACGTAAGCTGGGGGAAAAGCACATGGGGTATCTCCAGGAACAGCACACACAGTCTGGAGAAGTCCTTCAGGATCTCCCATCTTTCCCAAGTCGTTTCATCAGGGACACATTCTGGGGTATTGTAGTAGTTTCCCGTTGCTGTTGTAACATACTATGACAAACTTAGTGGCTGAAAACAACACAAAGTTATTCTCTTATAGTTCCGGAGGTCTGGAGTCCAAATAGGTCTCATTGGGCCAACATCAAGATGTTGGCAGGGCTTTCTCCTGGACATCCTTGGCCCCTGGCCGCACATCACACTGTCTTTTCTCCTCCTTCTTCCATGATCACATTGCCTTCTTCTGACTCTGAGCTCCCACCTCTCTCTCTTAGGAGTACCCTTGTGATGACATTTAGGACCCATCTGGGTAATCTGTGATAGCCCCCCATTTCAGGATCCTTAACTTAATCACATATGCAAAGTCCCTTTTGTCATATAAGGTAACATTTCCAGGTTCCAAGTGTTAGGATGTGGATATCTTTGGGGGGCATTATCCATCCTACCACAGGTATGTGACGTGAATTCCACCCTATAGAACATAGCTTAGGAATCTCTAGGTCATGAGATAGAGGACTCTTGCTTGTGTCACATGGTGCAATGGACAGAAAGCAAACCCTGGACAGAAGGGGCCTAGCTTCCTCCTTGTTAAAGTCTCTCCTTATTAGTTGTGTGCCTTTCGACTGATTACCTAACCGCTCTCTGCTTCAATCTTCTCACTGATCGATAGGGATCCCGGTACCCGCCTTCCAACACACTGCGAGGGCAGTGAGCATAGAGTAAGCGCTGATGCCTGGTGGTGACTGTGTTTATCTCTAGATTGGGGCGGAGCTCAGGATCCCCTTGCAGGGTGGTTGTCAGGATTAACAGAGATAATGGTCCATTACTGGGTCCAAAATCACGGAGAGGGAAGGGGAACGTCTCAAGGTTGTAGAGGGACCCCATTTTCTGAGCATCAAGATCGCTTTCCTGGGGTAACGCCCGGCTGTCTGTTTCCTCTGCCAACTCCACACCCCACCTCATCCACACAACCTTCTGGGTCATGGCCACACACAGTACACTCTGGAATTAGGAAGCCCCAGGCATAAGACCTTGGGAATGAAACAAGGGTTGAGTCAACACCCTGTGCCAGCATCTCGGAAATACCCTTGCACATGTGGGGCTCGGTTTGGGAGCCCCAGTTTCAAGGTGGAAAAAGACAGTCCAGTCAAGCCACAGAAAGCCTAGATACAGCCCTTTTCTAAGCAAGGAGCACTGGCCCTGAAGTTGGTGACCTGGGCACTCAGCCCCACTTGCCCCTAATTGGAAGCACGATTCTGAAAAGTCTCTTCATCTTTCTGAGCCTCAATTCAGTTACGGTGCAGTGAGGGGGTTGGATTCAATGACCCCTTCATCTCGACCATTGTGAGACTCTCTCACTCTCTCTAATTCCCACCTGCATCTGACTGTTGGGGTCCGTGAATTCCATAAGCAGGTAGGCCTGTGGGGGTCTTGAGCTCACGCCCCAACCTGGGCTCACCCCCCTCAGATCCACAGCAAATCGGCTGCAGGAAGCAAAGGGACCAGCAAGGAAATAGGGAGGTTTGCCAGAGGGTGTCCCTCTCCCCATGCCTGGAATGCCGGCAACTGGTGGAGGGCCCGAGCCAGTGCAGGCAAACGGTGGTCTGCACAGGGCCTGTGGGCAGTGAGCGGGTAGCCGTGCTCAGAGCTCCCGTGGCTGTGCCCTCAGCCTGCCTGGTGGCTGGACGCCTGCCCGGACAGGACAGGACAGGGCAGGCCAGGCGGGGCCAGGGGAGGGGTGGAGTCAGGTCCCCGCTGTGGTCAGTGAGAAATGCTGGCTCTGGTCCAGCCAGCCCTCTGCCCTTCACTGAGCCTGAGGGACCGTCAGCTCCACTGTGTGCACGCTCGGCCACGGGACGGAGTAAGTACAGGCATTACAGACGGAGGGCCGGTGGGCTTGAGGGCGTGTGAGGAGGGGTGAGGAATGGACTCTGGAGTTACGGGATTTGGAGAGCTTAAAAGCTTTGGAGGCGTCCCAGAGTGAACAGGAAAAGCTCTCCACGTCGGTGGGGAAGGAGCCAGGGCCTCTGAGGCAGCAGAGTCTCCTCTGGCTGTGTGACCTTGGGCACAACACTAAATCGAGTCGAGCCTCAGGTCTTATAGGTAAGATGCAACTCATTACATACACGGTGTGACCTCTGCACGATGTGACCGTGGAGATTAAATAAGGCGAGGGCTCTCACTCAGGCGTGACTCTATCCCGAGGGCACATCCGACAATGTCTGGAGACATTTTTAGTTGTCACGGCCAGACGGGGGGCTGCTATTGGCATCCAGTGAGCAGAGACCAGGATGCTGCTAAGAGTCCTACACAGCACAGGACAGCCCCACGACAGAGAATGATCTGGCTCCAAATGCCAACAGTGCCGAGGTTGAGAAACCCTGAATAAGGAAGGGAGTGGGGACGAAAAGTGAGACCCAGGAGATACTCAGTAAACCATAGCTTGATTGTTTTCTGTGCCTGGAACCTCAGACCTTTGGAAATCAGGGAAAATGATCAAATAGAATGTTTCCCTGAGACAAGGCGGCCCTGCCTGGAGGCTGCCACCCAGAATGGTCACGGCGGCCGCTGGGGCATCAGACACTGTTTGGACGTTTGTTAAATAAACAAAACATAGGCATAAAATGAGTGGAATTTTCAGTTTTTCTAAGGATGGGGCCCTTGGCAAGAAATATAACAATAAAAGAGAAACTGTGCTCCCCTGGGCCAACATCCTCATTCATTCACAGGTCAAGAAACCGCAGCATGAGGAATAAGGAGGGCGGGCGGACGGGCGGGAAGAAAGAGGGTGATGGCTGTGTTGATGGTGGGGATGGTTTCACGGGTGTGTATGTAGCTTGAAACTCATCAAGTTGTGTGCATTAAATACGAGCAGCTCTTTGTATGTGAGTCATATCTCAATACAGTGGTTTTAAAAAAGAAAAAGAGAGAAGGAAGCTGAGCAGCAGTGGAGGAGTCATTCAAGGTCCACGGATGAGTTAGCCCCAGGGCCAAGAGAGCTCAGCTCTGGATGCTCAGCCCGGCTCAGGCTCATTCCCACCACGCCGTGTCTGGCGTGTGGTCTGACACCTCTGAATCACAGAGGAGGAGACAGAGGTCCATTCATTCATTCATTCGTTTATTCCACAAAGGTGGAATAAACTTCCTTGACTTGGAAGTCTTGCAGCCAGGAGCAACCCAGATGAGGGTCCTCTTTGTTATGAGCGTGTATTCTAGTGGGAGGGAGGCCGGAACAAAAGAAGGCAACCACAAATGCAGAAGTAATTGCACTGCTGTAATTGACGGAGCCAGAGAGGAACGATCAAGGGAATGTTAGAGAGATAACGGTGGAGAGGAAGGGGCCAGGGATGGACAGGGTATCCCCAAGAAGTGACATTTCAACAGAGGCGTGAAGTCAACGGAGAAGCTGGCCTTGGAGAGAAAGGCAGAGAGACGTTTCCAGCAGAAAGAGCAGAATGTGCAAGGGCCCAGGGCTGGGACAGGGCTGACTGTGTTGGAGGAATTGAAAAAAGGAGTGTGCTCAGAGGACACACCTGATTGAGGGTGGAGCAGGTCAGGATGAGGCTGGTGAGAGCCAGACAGAGCCAGACCACATGGAGCCTCGTGGGTTATCACACAAATCAGTTAGATTTTATCTCAAAGGAATGAGCAGAATCACGTTCTTAGGAAGGGGAGCACCGTGAGCATGTTTGTGTATCACAGAGATTCTTCCAGACGCTGGATGTAAAATGGTTCTCAGGGGCAGGAGGAGCAATGGGGTGGTCCAGGAGAAAGACAGAAGGGGCTTCCATCAGGATGGTGGCAGGGAAAATGGGGAGAGGCAGGCAGATTGAAGACACATTTTAGAGCTAGAAACCAACAAGTCCCGCCGATGGTCTGGAGATGGGAAGGGAGGTTAAGAAAGTTCCGTAGGTCACTGATCCCAGGAAGCTCTGCCCCCAGGGTCTTTAGGATCTGGGGAAGTTGTGGTTTTTGTCTTTTCCTCTCTGCCTGGGCCCCTAGACTGACATCTCCTCTTATAATGAGCAGAGAGTGGACAGACCCTCCTCAGCTGTGTGCCTCTCACAACTGAGTCCAAAGTCGACCCGCTGGGACTCTGTTGCTTAATGTTTAGAATAAACGTCAGCAGATTTTGGGTCTGTGGATGTTGAGGATCAGTGGGAGGGCTGCCCAGAGCCTGCCCACCTCCTGCCTCCTCAGGTATCTTTGCCCTGGGGTGCCAGATGGGCTTGATAGATCTGCTCTCTTCCCTCTGACATGTGGGGGCATCTCTGCAGAAACACCCCAGGAGAGGGTCAGCCAGGCCAGGCTCTGCCACCACGCAGTGGGGCTGGTCTCCTAAGTGCCTGAAGCAGACTCACGCCGGCTCAAAGTTGGCACAAAACTCTGTCAAATCTGTGTGTGTCCACCAGAGGCCCAGGAGTGTGCTGGCAAAGCCTGACCTTTGAAACTAGGAAACCTGAAATGAGCACCCCGAGGCCTCCACTTTCTCAGAAGTGACGTCTCTGACCCCCTGTTTCCTCTTCTGTACAATTATGATAATGATATCAACTTCATGTTGCTGTGGAGGAGTGTAAACGAGCTAATACAGGTGAACAGCCTGGGAGAGACCCAGGGATATGTAGCAGGGGCTACAGGGGAGGAGGAACAAGGTCATTCCTCAGGGCCATAAAAGGGACCCAAGAGGCAGCACTACATCAGTCCAAGGAATCTGGATTTTAATCCTGCTTCCATCGCTCACTGGCTAGGACAAGCTATTCCGTTTTACTAAGCCTCAGTTTATTCAGCTGTAAAATGGAGTTAATAATGCTTGCTTTCGGTAAAGCTGGAATGTAGTAATATTTATAGAGTGTATAATAGGTCCTTAATAAATAGTAATGAGAGAGAGAGAGTGAGCCCAAATGGAGCAAGACTTCTGGGTCCCCAGCCTGCAGCCCAGGGGACCCTGAGTGAAGCTGCAGCTCTCTCCAAGGAGACCCTGCTATCCAGGAGACTCAGTGGCACTTGGAGAAGTGGCTCTGGTCTGTCAGATCTCTGGGGTTCAAGGGGGTGGGGACAGTGGCAGGGGGGAAGGTTACTGGACAGAACATGTGACAGACCTCCAGTTGTTTGTGAAGAAACAGAGGCCTGAGAGGGGAAGGGCCTGGCCCAAGGTCACCAGGAGGGCTGCATGGATGGGAGGCTGGGAGCCAGAACCCTCCCTCCTGCACCCCAGTCAGCTGCCTCTGGGCTCCGTCCACGCAGGAAACTCCCTCTGCCTCTGTAGCTGTTCTTTGAAAGGGTTCCTTTTAAGGGAATTATCTGATGGTGTTAACACTTTACAGGAGGGACCACAGTGTGCTGTAAAACAGACTAGTTGAAAGGACATAGAGAGTCCCCCACGCACCCACGTCCTTGAAAGACCTCCAAGAAGGCAACTCTCAAAGTGGGAACAAAAAGGGAGTTTTTGTTCAAAAAACAAAAAGCATGGGAAGCCCAGACAGGGTTTCTTCATTATCTGCAGGTTAAGGGCTATGAGTGGCAGCTGCTGAGGCAGGGAATACAAGATTGGGAGGCCGAGACCCAGAAGTGCAGGACTAGGGATCTGGGGAAACTGATGGTACAGCGGTTTAGAGTGTGGGCATTGAGGGCAGAACTGGGTCTGAGCCCAAGCTTTGCCACTATTAGCATGTGACTCGACCTCTCTGAGCCTCAGATTACTCATCTGTGAAATGGAGCTAGTAATAGAACCCGCCTCCGTGGGGGGGCGTGAGGCTAAAGGAGTTGGTATGTGTCAAGACAGCGCAGCACCTCCCAGCGTGCGTGCGATGCGC
Source organism: Ceratotherium simum simum (assembly GCF_057802395.1). NCBI lineage: Eukaryota > Metazoa > Chordata > Mammalia > Perissodactyla > Rhinocerotidae > Ceratotherium > Ceratotherium simum. The sequence goes on along the minus strand of NC_141923.1, from coordinate 11,190,847 downwards.
CTGGGCCTCCCACGGGCACGGTGATTGCTGAGGCTGTTATATTCAGTGCTGAGTAGCCAGAGGTTCTGCAGACAGAACATTCTATAGGAGCCTCCTTTGTGAGCTCAGGTGCAGTTTGGAGGCCAGGGGCGGTGAGTGCGACCTGCTAGAGTCCCTCGATTTCGCTCACAGGCAGGATTGCAGCCCAGGTCCCCTGACTCCCAAGCTCATTGGCATGTCATGTCCCTCCCTCCCTCCCCCGCCGTGGGCCACTCTGCAAGCAATGCACAATGCAGCTGTTTGCAGCCCTTTGGAGTTTGGTTTTGCCTGGGTCACGTGACTCCATGGCTGTGCTCACACTGGGGCTGGGGGATCCGATGACATGGTGTCCATGGGGGAGAACGCTCAGCTGGAGGGGAAGATCTCAGCAAGAGCTTTCATCAGAACTCAGGCCGTCGGCAGCCTGGGAGTTAGTTACCCGGCCAACACCGGGCTCCCATGAGAACGAGTGTGTGAAAGCACGTACCCCACTGTACGGCTGAGGAAACGGGGTGCTCGAATAGGGGGACAAGTGGGCCCTGGCCAGACACTGCCACACCGACAGCTCCTGCTTCCATAGCACCAGGTCTGCACCAGGCGCCGTTCCAAGCCCTTTACCTACATTGACTCCTTAAAGCCTCCACTCCCCACCCCCCACCCCCAGTGCAGGCACTGTGTTACCTCCATTGAACAGGTAGGGGACAGAGGACGGGGTGTAACTGACTTGCCCCAAATCACACTTGGAGGGAGTAGCAGGGCCGAGATTTGAACCCAGGCAGCTGGGCTGCAGTCTGGGCTGTTCACAGCAGGTGGAAGGAGGTCTTTGGAAGACCTGGGTGCAGGAAAGGTTTCCGGTTGGAGAGGAGGGGTCTGGGTAGATGGACTTGAGGGAGGAAGAGGAGGAGGTACTGAAGGTGGAGGATGAGGCCGGAATGATGGAAGACCCCACCTGAGAGATGTAGAGAGACAGAAGGCAAGGGCTCTTGTCTGGGGGAGGGAAAGGAGAGATGTCTTAGTGCACTCGGGCCGCTGTGACAGAGCACCACTGTCCAGGGGCTCAAGCAACAGACATTTATCGCCTCTCTCTTCTGGAGGCTGGAAGTCTGAGATGAAGGCGTCAGCAGGGCTCGTTTCTTCTGAGACCTCCCTCCTTGGCTTGCGGATGGCCACCTTCTCCTCCCTGTGTCCTCACACGTCTTCCCTCTGTGTCTGCCTGTGCCCTGATCGCCTCTTCTTATAAGGACACCAGTCATATTGGCTTAGGGCCCACCCATATGACCTCATTTTAGCCTAACTACCTCTTTAAAGACCCTATCTCCAGATATAGTCACATTCCAAGGTACTGGGGTTAGGGCTTCAACATTTGAATTGGGGACACAATTCAGCCCATCACAGAAGAGGAGAGAAGTGGAGGTGCTCACGTTAAGATGGCACAATTTCCTCAGGACGAGAAGGTGCCTCTTCTCGTCCTGGGGCAAGGGACAATGGTGGCCTTGCAGGGTCCTGGAGCCGTCCCTGGGAGAAGGAGAAGGGACTGTCTCTCAGGAGCCTAGCACCCTGCCTGCCTTGTAGCAGATGCTCAATATATATTTGCTGAGTGAACAAGGGCAAATCCAGCAGTGCTGGGGGTCCACAGTGGGTAGTCGGTCTGAGTTCTCAGAAAGCCCACCAGGCCTTGCCAAATGCTGCAGTTGAGGACCAAAGCGAGGGTTAGAGCCACACGTGGAAGCAGGCTGCTAATCCAGTAACCACAGAGATGCTGACCAGGCAGAACATGGAGAACCTCCCAGCTCCATGTCCCATCCCCTGTCACGTGTACCTTGATGTGGGTGAGAGGGGAGGATTCTTGCCCTGGTGGCCAGTCCCTGCCTTGGATCTGCTCCCCTCTGCCTTCTCCTTCCTCTCCCCACCATTAGATATCCATGTCCCCAAACCTCATCCTGCAGCCCCTTCTGCCCTCCTTAAACCCTCACTCCCAGCTTCACGGGTCGTCTTTTCCCTCTGATGCTGCATTTTGAGCCGTGACATCTCTCTGGAACGTCGGTCTTACACGCCTCCTCCTGATCTTCTCTCTGGGCAGACACGCTGGCCCCACACCCTCTCTGAGCACATCTTCCCACTCTCCCTTTCAGAACAAGGGGCCGCCACAATGCAGCTCAACCTCCTCTTGTGCCTGGTGCTCCTCAGCCCGCTGGTGGCCACCCTCCACCGCCACCGCTCCCGTGAGACAAAGAAGAAAGGCAAGGAGCTGCCACCTGTAGTTACCACGGTGGATCCCCACACCGGAGACTTTGCCTTCGACCTCTACAGGGCCTTGGCTGCAGCTGCCCCCAACCAGAACATCTTCTTCTCTCCTTTGAGCATCTCCATGACACTGGCCATGATCTCCCTTGGGGCTCGGTCCAACACAAAGGCACAGATTCTGCAGGGCCTGGGTCTCAACCTCCAGGGGGGCCCAGAGGAAGAGCTCCACAGTGCATTCCAGCAGTTGCTACAGGAGCTCAGCCGGCCCAAAGAAGGCCTCCAGCTGAGCCTTGGCAATGCCCTCTTCATCAACCCCACGGTGCACATCCAGGACACCTTCCTGAATGCCATGAGGACACTGTACCTGGCAGACACTATCCCCACCAACTTTGGGGACCCCGTAGGGGCCCAGAAGCAGATCAATGATTACGTGGCAAAGGAAACTAAAGGCAAGATTGCAGACTTGGTTAAGGACCTGGACAGCACTGAGATTATGGTTATGGTGAATTACATTTTCTTTAAAGGTAAGACCCTTGGGCTCAAGCCTGAACTTCCTCTCTCCTTCCAACTGCTTTTGTCAAAAGAATACCCAATTCTTGCACACATGGAGGAGGAGGAGTAAATTCAGTCCTTTCTGGTGCCTGTTGATAACAGTGAGGCCAACAATCAGCCATGATAAGAGGGCGCCTTCTCACTGGGTAAGGAGATGCTTATGACCCCAGGGTTGCTGTTTCCTCCACTGGGGAAGGGCTGGGTCCTGTTTTTGGGACCCTGGGGACGCCTGAAGCCACAGCATCCACTCAGGTTCTGAAGCATGAGTTCCTCATGGCCAAGGTGCCAAAGAAACCAACACCACAGCTACTCAGGCCAGGACTGTCGGCCTTTGATGGGCTTTCAAGGGCATTTCTCAGCTGCTCCCCTGGGCCTCAGACCCTCTCCCCCATACCCTCCTAGGGGCTGTTTCCTAGGCCAAGAAATCCAGGGATGAGAGCCTGTTCCTCTGAATAGCCTGCTCTCCCCTCCTCAAGAACCCATCTCCATCTTTATCTCCCTGGCGTTTCATGTAAATATCTCTACTCATCTCTGGCTCCCACGTCAACTTCTCCTTCTAGATGCTGAACCCCTCAGTGCCCTGTGTGGGGTCTGGCTGAGGATGGGAAGAAGAGGAAAGCAGAGCGGATGAAGAGAGGAGGAGAGGAGAGAGGAGGAGAGGAGAGGGAAGGGGAGGGGAGGGGATGAACAGGGGGAGGGGGTGGGGAAAAGGGTGTGAAAGGGGAAGGAGGCAGCGAGGGAGGAGAGAGGAGGGGATGGAAGGGGAGATGGGAGGAGGGCAAGGAAGGGGAGGGGATGGAAGGGGATGAAAGGGGAGGAGAGAGGGAGAAGGGAAGGGATGGAAGGGGAGGGAGAAAGAGGGGAGGGGAGAGGAGGGGAAGGTAGAGGAGGGGAGGGGTGGGGGAGGGGGAGAGGGAGGACGGGGAGGGGGGAAGGAGAGAGAAAGAGGAAAGAAGGAGGAAAATAGTGAAATTGTTAGCCACCTCCCCCACTTCCTGGTCACAGATGGTGAATATCAAGCTTGGATTCTAAGATTTCCTGTCCCCTAGCCCAGGGCTCTCTCCATTACACCAGGCTGCAGAGGACAGCTGTGAAATCAGCTAAGTGGGGTATTGGGAGGGGGTCCATATTTGATAGCTATTAAGAAGATGGAAACAATTACTTGTATCGCTTTGATCAAAAAGTCCCGTAGGAAGCAGACAGAGCAGGAAGCATAACTGAAGACTTCCTAGCAAGAAAAATCATGTATTTCCAGGAACCTTACAAAGCTCTCCTCCAAACCTAGACCAAAATCCAATGTTGGGAAAAGAGTGAAAAACAGAGTAAGTCACCCAGATACAGTGTAGCTTTGTCAGCCATCCGTATTTTTATCCTCTTTACTTGGATATTTGACCTCGAGTAACATCAGAGCCTCAAACAAACATTAGGGGTTAAGGGCCTCTGAAAACTTGAAAACCAGCCTTCTTGTTTTGCAAATGTGGATGGAAAAGCCCCGTGAACAGTTCCAGTGTGCCCCAAAGTTATAAGGGGCTTGCCTTCCTGGTCACAGTGTTCTCCAGTCACTGCCAGCAGCCAGACTGCTCCAAAGAGGATGATCTCTGCTTAATAGGTTTACTGTCTCCACCCTTGTCATTTGCAGCTGAGAAGTTCTCATTTCTTTTCCATTTTAATCTTCAGCTAAGTGGGAGACAAGCTTTGACCACAAAAGCACCCAAGAGCAGGACTTCCATGTGACCTCGGAGATGGTGGTGCGGGTGCCCATGATGAGACACGAGGAGCAGTATTACTACCTCCTGGATCGAAACCTCTCCTGCAGGGTGGTGGGGATCCCCTACCAAGGGAATGCCACAGCCTTGTTCATTCTCCCCAGCGAGGGCAGGATGGGGCAGGTGGAGAACGGACTGAACAAGAAAATCCTGAGGAAGTGGCTCAAGATGTTCATAAAGAGGTATTCTTCAGACTACCCCGGGGCCAGCCTAACCCTACACACCCCCAGAGAGACACATGTCTCCCTAGGGCCACACAGCAGTGGTGGGAAGGACTCATCCAGCCCAGGAGCTGCCCTCAAGCCCAGAGGCATCATGTGAAGTCCCAGACCCCAGGCCTGGCCCTGCTGGACGGAGCAGGGCTGGAAGACATGACCAAGTTTCCTGGTGGTGCCATCAGAGTGGGCAGTGACCTCTGGGGACAGCCTAGGTCCAAGTCCAGGGTAGGATGGGCTTCACTCTAGGCAAGGGGCTGGAGGATCATTATGAAGCCAAGGAGAGATAGAAGGAATATGAGCTCAGTGTGCCGATGCTCTAGAAGAGTCTAAGAAAGGCCCTCCTCTCTTTCCAGGCAGCTAGAGCTTTACCTTCCAAAATTCTCCATTGAGGGCTCCTATCAGCTGGAAAAAGTTCTCCCCAAACTGGGGATCAGTGATGTCTTCACCTCCCATGCCAACCTAAGTGGCATTAGCAACCATTCCAACATCCAGGTGTCCGAGGTGAGCCCAGAAGCTTCTGCGCACCTGCTTTCAGAGATGGCTATTCTATTCTACTCTATTCTATTCTATTCTATTCTATTCTATTCTATTCTATTCTATTCTATTCTATTCTATTCTATTCTATTCTATTCTGTTCTGTTCTATTCTACCCTATTCTATTCTATTCTATTCTATTCCATTCCATTCCTCATTCCATATTCTCTTTCTCTTTCTTCTTTTCCCTCAAGAAGCAAAGGTTTCACTTCCTGTCTTATCCTTTGTGCAATGGGAAGTCATATCCAGCACTGTGTCTTGGGGGAAGGAGTCTGTCTTAAACAATCAGAACTAAGAATTGGGCCTTAGCTCCTTCACTCACTAGCTGTGTGACCTCCAACAATTATTTGACCTCTCTGAGCCTCCTTTCTCTCTCTAAAATTGGAGAGTCACACCCTTGCTGCGAGAAGCCATGAGGATTCAATAAAAGACACGTGTGCACTCCCCTCCAAGCACAGTGCCTGGGGCACAGTAACTGTTCACTTGTGCATTTCCTACCTGCTTCGTGGCTCAGTTGCATGGAGACTTTGATGGTGATGCTGCAGGCAGAAGCTTTGTCATTTCCTATGATGGCGTCTCCCAGCCCCTGGTGGCTCGGTGACACCTGGTGTCTCCCCTGCAGATGGTGCACAAAGCCGTGGTGGAGGTGGACGAGTCGGGAACCAAGGCAGCTGCAGCCACAGGGGCAATATTTACGTTCAGATCGGCCCGAATGAGCCCTCTAAGGATAGTGTTCAACAAGCCCTTTCTGATGCTCATTGTGGAGAACATGGAGAACATCCTCTTCCTTGGCAAAGTGACCCACCCCTGAGGTGGAGATCTCTCCTGAAAGGCCACAGGCCTCCACAGTGGAAGATGAGGGTGCACTAAGGCCATCTATCTCCTGGGAGCTAGGGATTTATACACACCTTTAGTTGGCTAATGAGGCTTTCACAAATAATAATAACATTGATATACTGATGATGGTTTCTTTTCACACAATTGCAAGACATGAGTGCCTTGAAGAACACTGGAGAACATTGGCTCTTGCCCTCACCTTTCATCAATGGAGATTAGCACTGAGGGCCCGAAAGGTTGGTTGACTTGCCCAGGGTCACACAGCTTAGTGGCAAAGAGAAGCCCAGAATCCAGGCCCCTGATGCCCAGCCCCGTGTCCCACAAAGCCCCGGAGGAGGATTGTTCCCGTAGACATTTCCACCAGGAAGCAAATTTCCAAGCCTAGTCCTCCACTTGTCAGCAATATCAGCTATCAATTCATCATGGTTTGGAAAGAACACTGGAATGGGAGTCTGGAATGGGGCTTCTGTCCCAGCAAACCAGCTGTGTGACACTGGGGCAATACTGTCCCTCTGGACTTTGGTTTTCCCGCATATACAATGAAGGATCAGGTCAAGGATTGAAGGATCCTTGAAATCATATAAAAGTCTGGGGTGTTCCCTGTCAATTACAGTCGATTTCAATACATTCAAGTGCCACTCATCCTTTAAGAAAAGCAAGTGGACAGCAGAGTGGACTAGCCCATCACAGGATTAGGTTACAATCTCACCGGCTCAGTTCGGGGTGGAACAATGGAGGCCTGTTGCAAATAGTAGAGTATCAGTTGAAGACACTCATCACTAACTGTGAATTTTAGTGTCAGGAATAACAATAAAGCATTTTGCAAGCACTGGGTGTCATTGTCCACATAGAAGTAGCTCTGGGATTGGTGACATTAACAGCTTACCATGTTCCAGGGCTGCTGCTAGACACTTCACCTGGAGGGTTGCAACCTGCAGGTTGCACCTCTGTTGACTGAAACAAAGAATCTGGGGGAAGGTTAAAAGAAGGAGTTTATTCAATAATCAAAGTGAGGAACTTGAGTCCTGGGAAACAGTCCAACAGAGTATCTGAGGAATTGCTCCGAAGGCTACAGGTGTGAGTGCAGTTTGTATACTCTTTTTATTAACAAAGCAGTGAATGTTCAGGAAAGGGCTTACACATCTAACAGTCGAATACTTCAAAGAGAACATGAACAAGAGCTTTTTGGTTATACATCAAACAAGGCTTGTAATGTTGGTGTTGTCTATGTGTGGAGGGAGGCAAGGACCAGTGTCGTTAGTTATTCCCTCAATCTCTAAGAAGTGCAGCTGGGAAACGCGAGAGCGAGGTACCCTTTATCTTTTCCTGCTGTGGATCTGTCCAGCTGGCGTCTTCGGTTGTAAGGTGTGGGATTGCAAGGTCATTCTAACACAGGCTTAGGATGGCCTGCACGGCTGCTTCATAGAACAGCATGGATTTTTGTACTGATTTTAAGCCTATGTGGCTCACTTGCTAGATTCTCCTGTTAGACCAGGGAGAGGGGTCCCAAAAGTTCATGCACACCTCTCACAATATCCCCTATAAGGCAGGCACTACTATTACCTCCATTTCTCAGATGGGGAAGGCGAGGCTTGCAGAGAACAGGCAGCCTACCCAATCACACAGCTCGTAAGTGGTGAAGGAGGATTTGGCTCTTTGCAGGGGAGACACAACCAGGAAACAGAAGCCCAGGTCGGGTGCGTCTCGGCCACTAGCTCCCGTGCCATCCAGGTAAGCTCACTCTCCTCCTTTACGAAACCCACCACGTTTCCTCATCTAGCAAATGAGTGAGATCAGACACTTTAAAGAGTCAATGAATGCATAAGCAAATGAGCCCTTCATTCAGTCTCAAACTGTCCCCTAGGTCTGACCCCCTGAGTGCCTGTCCCTGCCACCCTGCCTGTCCCCAGGTTGCTCTCATGAGGCTGCATCCACTGCTCTGATCCCAGAGTCTGGACTGTATGGCAGATGGGTGCCCTTAGAACTGACAATGTCGGAACCCATGCTGTGACCATCCCCCAAAGTACTGGGCACCTACTGTGTGCCAGCCCCTGGGGACACTTTGCATCTGTGATCTCATCAGTCCCTCAACAACCTGCAGGGCATATCAGTGCCCCCATTTTACAGAGGGGAACATCAGTGCTTGCCCAGAGCCCCTCAGCTGGTGACAGTGAGAGGCCGAGGCTCGGGGACCACAATGGCACATGTGTTGGTGGCTGGTGGCAGGGCAGATAGCTGCAACCAGACCCAGACAGCTTGTCTGCGCTTGTGCTTCAAGCTCAGGACAGCTCTTCAGGATTGGGCCTCCCCATGGGGCGAGACGTGCTTCTTTGTGCCTTTCCCTTGCGCAATGCCTCGTCTGTTTGGGCAAATGTTTCTCACTGTTTACCAAGCCAGTCCAAGGTCAGCGGGAAGCCCTGGACGTGCGTAACACCAAGGTCCAATGCTGTCTAAAGTTCACTCAGCAAACAGTCACAAAACAGCCACTGTGTGCAAAAGAGGGGCCGGCGCCGGGGCGGGCGCTGGGTGGGAGCCTCGGCTGCGTGTCACACACTGAAGCTTGTGCTGGCTGTCATCGCAGGCCCTGGAACTCAATTGTCACACAACCCTAGGGTGAAGAAAATGGTATAGCAGCTCAGAGGGTGGGTGACAAAATTAACTTCTGGGGGGTCAGGCAAGAAGTGACACTGAGCTGGTCTTGAAGAATAAGTAGGACTTAGACAGCAGATTTGGGAACGGGTACGGGCCTTTCAGGCAGAGGGGACAGCTCCAGAAGAGCGTGATGTTGAGGGAGCTGTGGTGCGTACGGGAAATCATGGAGCCCTCCGTCTGGGCCGGTGTAGGCACGTGAAGGAGAGCAAGGAGGAGGAGGTGACAGTGCTGTGGTCCAGTGACAGGGACCCTGAACACGAGGCTGGTGTTTTGTCTATTCTGGCTCATCCCAACTTGAGGGTAGTTTGGTCGCCCACACCACACCCTGAGTGTTCCCCAGACCCCTTCCTGTCCCTCACTCTCCCATCTGCACATCGGTAGGCACCTCCGCCCTCTAGGGGGCACTTACACCCACCCACGCCTGCTTCTCTGATGCCCCACCTTCCTCAGCTTGACCTCATCCACCTCGTCTGGTGAAATAAGGTAACAGGGTCTGTAGGGCACCTGCACATACAGGCGTGACTGTCACCCTCAGGACCGTCTTAGCCACTGTATTAGTTTCCTAGGGCTGCCACCACAACATACCACAAGCTGGATGGCTTAACAACAGAAATGTACTGTCTCACAGTCCTGGAGGCGGGAAATCCGAGATCAAGGTGGGCAGGGTTGGTTCGTTCTGAGGTCTCTCTCTTCAGCTTGCGATGGCCGTCTTCTCTCCCTGTCCTCACGTGGTCTTCCCTCTGTGCGTGTCCGTGTCCTCATCTCCTCTTCTCGTCTCCCAATCTCCACCAGGCAGATTGGATTAGGGCCCACCATAGTGAACTCATTTTAACTTAAGCAGCTCTTTAAAGACCCCATCTCCAAATACAGTCACATTCTGAGGCACTGGGGGGTTAGGACTTCAACATATGAATTTTGTGGGGGACACAATTCAATCCATAACAGTTGCCCATCCAGTCTTTGAGTTCCCACAGCTATTGCCAAGTTCATTGTCATTCTTAGGAACCCTTTTTTATTTCCCTCTCTGACCACATGGTCTCTCAGACACTCCCCTTGTGACCTCCACCGCCACCAGAAAGTGGAGGAACGAGGCTGGGACTCCTTCTCCCACCTCTCCCTGCAGAGACCTGGACCAGAAAGAATGGCCTTGGTCTCCAGGGAAAACAGCCCCCAGGAACAGCCACACCCAGCCTGCATCAGCTTATTTAGCTATTGTTCATGGGATGCCCACAGGGCATCAGGCACGGAGCTAGTGCAAGGTAGAATGGTGAGCCCAGCAGACCTGGGGTCTGGCAATAACCAGGGAAACAAACAAATAAACACAGAATTACAAACCTTGTTGAGGGAAGTTCATTTGTCCACAGATGTTTATTGCATGTCTGCTGTGTATCTGGCACTCTTACAGATGCTGAAGATAAATGAAGAAAAAATCAAAAAATTCCCTGCCCTGATAGAGCTACATTCTAGTGTGGAGAGGCAATAAAATAAAAAAAATAACAAAGAATAAAATAGACAAGTAAAATGTGTCACATATCAGTTGATGACAAGTGCTATGGAGCGTGAGCGTGACTTAGTGACTTGCTTCTACGAACAGAGCACAGGCCGTGAGGAATAGTAACGCTCAGTGGAGAGACGGGCACCCGCCACCTTGACTCATAGGTCAAGGTCAACATCACCAGTGATGGGTCATGTTGACATCTGTGCCCTCTGACGCGGTGGGATGAGATTCCCATATGGCATCTTCCCCCAAACACATAACCTCATTCCAATCAGGAGAAAACACCATACAATCCCAAACGAGGGACAGGTGACAAAAATACCTAACCAGTAGTACACTTAAAAAGTGTCACAGTCATGAAAAACAAGGAAAGCCTGATGCTATGTTCTGAATAACTGTGTCCCCTCAAAATTCGTAAGTTGAAACCCTCTTCCCCAAGGTGATGGTGTTAGGAGGGAGGGCCTTTGGGAGGTGGTTAGGTCATGGAGGGGCAGCCTTATTGATGGGATTAGTGCCCTTATACGAGAGGCCCCAGAGAACTTCCTTGCCCCTTCCACGTGAGGACACAACCAGAAGTCTGTCACCTGGAAGAGGGCCCTCACCCACCACGCTAGCACCTTGATCTTGGACCTCCAGCCTCCAGACTGTGAGAAGTAAATTTCCGCTGTTTATAAGCCACCCAGTCAGTCTGTGGCATTTTGTTACAGCAGCTGGATCAGACCAAGACACTTAGAGAAAGTGTCAGGCTAGACGAACCCAAGGAGACATGAAGACTAAATGTAAAGTGTTTTCCTGGATGGGATCCTGGATAGAATTAGTGGACACGCTGGTGAAATCTAATTAAGTCTGTCCCGTACCGGTGTTCCCTTCTTAGCTCTGATAACTACACCACGGTTGCGTAAGATGTTTATTCATGGGAACTCTCTGTACTGTATTAAAACTTTTCTGCATATCTAAAATTGTTTCAAAATAAAAAGTTGGTGTTTTGTTTGTAAAATGCTAAAAAAAAAAAAGGCAGAGGAGGGGATAGGAGTGGGGTTGGGATTGCAAAGGCAGAAGCAAGACTCAGTTAAGGAGGAGAAGGGGGCGCTAAGAGAGACGATGGGGGAGACCTCCTGCCCAAGGCCAGAGGGAGCTCTGGGGTGGTGGCATTGAAGCCCAGATCCAAGGGACAAGCAGGAGTGAACCGGGCAAAGGTTACCTGTGGACATCGTGAGTGAAGACCCGGAAGTGGGGGAGTGTGTCCTGCTCACAGAACTGAAGGAGGACACGCGTGGCTGGATCCCATGAGGCTCACTCCTTCCTTGGCACCTATTACACTGTGCAGGGTGCTGGGGACGGAAGCGACAGTAATAATACTAGGTAGCACTTGGATGCCACCTCCTGCTGCTTGCCACTGTTCTAAGCCCTTTGCATACATTCGCTCAGTTCATAAAGAGGCAGAGGGACACCTGCTGCAAGAGGCTGGGGATGGCACGCAGGTGGCATCAGTGACTCCAGTTTCCTGTAGAGCCACACCCCAGAGCGGCCCATCTGCCACCTTCCCCCAAAGAATGAGGTGGGAGTGAGGCAGCACCAAGGTGGCAACAGTTACGGACACAAACGCCGGGTCCTTTGTGTAGGAGAGGGCACACACCCTTCCTGCTGATGATTTTCCAGGAAGACTACAGAGCGCAGACCACACAATGCTCCTACATCCACCCACGGTGCTGCTTGCACACACACAGCCCTCTAGAGGGCGGTGGCTGCTTAGCAGCTAATACAACTGCAGCCTCCAGTTGTACTAGGGGCTGAGCGTTCATTTTATGCCTGGGGGTGGGTGGGGGGTCTCTAGAATCTTTTCCTCTCTGAGTGCCTGCTTCTCCCTCAGCCTCTCCCAGAGAGGCTGCTATGACCACTTGTGGATTCGATCAGCAGATACATGTTCCTTTACAAACTTCAGGGATCCGGGTCCCGTGGGGCTGAGGGTGTGGAAGGTGGGTCTGCGGGTGTGGGGTAAAGGAGGCTGAGATGGAGGCTGGGAGACGTGGGTCTGAGCCTCTGCTCCCAGGTGCGCTGAGCGAGGTGATGGTGAGCAAACACACACGTGTCCGCTTCTGCTGCACAACGGAATGAGGATAACCGATACCCTGGTTTCAGAGGAAACCAGGCAAGGAAGAGGCTTAGACCATACAACAGCGTTTCTCAGACTGTGATCACCATCACCAGGAGAGCTGGTTAAAAATGCATATTCCTAGCTTCTTTCCCAGGAATCATAAGGTTTGAGGCTAGGCCTTTAACAAGCCCTATTGGGGTTGGGATGCACATGCAGACTGTCGCTTCTCTGCGGCCACAGTGCAAGAGAGCACAGGGTTATCCTACGTGGCCCAGGGCCCAGGGATTCCGTGCCCCTGCAGCTGCCACCACCCAGCTTCAGTGCCTGAACACCTCCATGCTCCAGGGGCTGACAGGCCCAGAAGCTCTTGGCTTCTAGGCATTTCTCCAGCTGATCCTTGCAGGGCAGCAGCCAGGTAACAAACACACAAGCCCAGGCTCTTCCTCAGGACTCTGCCCAGAGGTCCCTGCTTGGTGGAGCCTTCCTGATTCCTCCAGACCCATCTCTGGACTCCCACCACCCTCCGCACCTCCCTCCATCACTTTCCACGTCTAGCTACTGTCTCTCTACGTGTCTGTGTCTCTCACACAGCGTGAAGTGAAGTCTATGAGAGTTTGAATCATCTCTGCATCCCCAGTGCCTGGCACAGGCCTTGGCCCAAAGTGGGCTCTCAACAAATGTTGGATGAATGAATGAAAGGGCTAAGTGAGGGAAGGCTCCAGAAGATTCCATGCCTCTGCAAGTCCTCAGGCCACTGCCTAAGACTCCCATATACCTTGAGCGTTGGACCCCACCATACACAGCTGAACATGCCCTGCAGGTGGGGTTGCTGATAACATACAGGATGCCCAGGTATATGTGAATTCCAGATAATGAATCACTTTTTAATATAAGAATTGCCCAGGAATTGTGAGGTATTTTTGTTTGCCAAATCTGGCAGCTCTATCTGCAGGGAGCAAGGATGAGCAAGAAGAAGCCGACCTGATGGCCAGAAGCCACACCTTTGCTGTGATGAGGGGAAGTCACATCACAGGGACAGCAGGCAAAGGCTGCTTGCGGTAAAGGGAGTGGGAAGGTTAGGGCGAGACAGAGGAGGGTCGTTTCCACTGGGAAGGACCATGGAAGGCTTCCTGCCACGTGATGTGCGGCCCAAAGTATAACAAAGGGGTTGACTCATCCGTGGTGACACCACACTGAAGCCTGAGACAGAACGTTCCAGCCATCCCCTTGTTTGTAAAGGGAGTTGAAACCCTCCCTCCTCCTGGCACAAGCTGGGGCACCGGTGGGCTCTGCAGGGACAGCTCTGCTCTGGGGAACGCTCTTCAGGCCCCACAGAGCTGGTTTCACATGGGCGCTTCTTGACCAGGGGAAGGACAGGGAGGCCGGCGGTGGGCTTCAAGCAGGATTGTGCCCTGAAGGACTTCTATTCTTAAATAAATTCTGGGGACTGTGTAGATAAAGGGTGGACTGGCAGGGGGAGGGGGCAGGTGGGGAGGGGTGCAGACAGCTCAGGGGTCACTGCCGCAGGGCACAGGGTTAGTGGCTGGGACCAGAGAGTGGGCGGCTGACACGGACAATAGGGAGCAGGGTTCTGGGGATGTGGAGGAGGGAGACCCCATCCTCCCACCTCACACTGGAGCAGAGGATGAGCCCGGGTTCCTGGCAGAGTTGGGAAGATAGAGACGCCGTTCACTGAGATGCGGAAGGCTGTGGGGAGCAGAGAATGGCAATTTTCATGTAGGGGTTTTATTTAGGGCGGGATCAGTGTGAAAGGCCGCTAAAGACAAAAGACAAGTTGGCACTGGCGTCAAAATTCTGGTTACCAGAAATGTCTGAAACATGGGAAGAGCCACAATACCCTGGGCAAGAGGTAGGAGGTGACCGATGTGACAGAAAATGTGGCAGGCAGAGACCACCCTGGTGGGGAGAGTGGAGAGTCCCTGTGGGCTGGGAGAGTGTCTGAGGCCAGACAAGGCTGCCTGCGGGGGCACAGGAGAAAGTGGGGGCCTGCAAGATCCTCCCTTCAACAGCGCCCGTGCTAAGAATGAGCTCTGCAGCCCACAGGCTCCTTCATGCCCCTGGTCCCCTAAAATCAGAAATCTGTCACTGTCTTCGTGACTAGTTATCAATACCGCCATGTGCAAGCCCGCGTCTTCCAGACCAAATCCCGGGATCTTTCCGCAGGCTGGCACAGAGCACAGGCAAAGCCTCGAGGCTGGAGCCAGGACGTCTCCACCTGCCAGCTGGGTGACCTCAGCAGCCATTCTCACACCCTAGGTCACCGTGTCTCCGTGGCCAGGCTGGAAACAGGTCAGCCGGGAGTGGCACTGTGTTTCCTGGGGAGGCAAGAGTGTGGGCCTGCCTGGTGCAGAATCCCAGCCGGCACTTACCGCGCTGCGACCTGGGGAACGTCCTCATCTCTCTGTACCTCAGTTTCCCAATATGTGAAATAAAATAATGGAACTTACCTCGGCAGGTATGTGTGAGAGTTCAGTGAGTTCTTAGCATAAAGAACAGAGCAACGTGGTTACATCATCATTATGACTGGGCCTCTGTGTGGGTGAAGGGAGAACAGGTAAATTTACTTAAAAACAGGAAAGGCCAAGGGCACGCCCGCTGACTGAGGCGTCAGCTATGCGGGACATGCCATACTGTGAGACTGATCTGCTTTCTCTCATACATTCACATGTCCCTGCTTCCTCTCTTCCTCTGATCCCAAGAACCAGGCCGGCAGGTGATGTGGATTTGGGTTAATCCACTGCTCCATAATAAATCATTCCAAAAGTTTGCAGCTTAGAACAAGAAAACATTTATTATCTCATGGTTTCTGAGGGTCAGGAAGCCAGGAGAGGCTGAGCTGGATGGTTCTGGCTCAGGGTATCCCGTGAACTTGCAGATAAGGCCTGGGCCCGGGCTGCGGTCCCTGAAGACCTGACAGGGTCTGGAATTCCACACCCAAGCTTGCTCATGTGGCTGTGGGCAAGGGGCCTCAGCTCCTCGCCATGTGGGCCTACCCACAGGGCTGCTTCAAATATGGCTTCCCCGGTGTGTCTGTGTGTGTGTGTGTGTGTGTGTGTGTGTGCGCGCGCGCGTGAGAGAGAGAGAACCCAAGACAGAAGCAGTGTATTTTTATAATCCAATCTCAGAAATGATACACCTCCTCTGCCAAATTCTCTTCATTAGAAACAAGTCACCAAGTCAGTCCAACTCAAGGAGAGGATAGATAAGCTCCATCGCTTGAAGGCAGGATTATCAAAGAATTGGTGGACATATCTTTAAAATGACCACAGTATTGTAACCCCAGAATCCAACAGAGTAACTGCCCCCATAGTAGAGTCTCAATAAAAAATGGTAAAAAAAAAAAAAAAAAAAGACAAAATCATGCCATTTGCGACAACATGGATCGCTGGACCTTGAGGGTATTATGCTAAGTGAAATAAGTCAGAATGGAGAAAGACAAATACTATATGATTTCACTCATATGTGGAAGATAAACCAACAAACATGTGGATAAGGAGAACAGATTGGTTGTCCTTCCCAGAGGGGAAGGGGTGGGGAGAGGGCAAAAGGGGTAAAGGGGCACGTGTATGGTGACGGATGGAAACTAGACTTTTGGTGGTGAACACGATGCAGTCTGTACAGAAGCCAAAATATAATGATGTCCACCTGAAATTTAATGTTATAAATCAATGTGACCTCAATAAAATTAAAAAAAATTTTTTTAAATGAGTGGGCAGAATGAATGAATAAATGAATGGGTGCATGAGGAGGGTGTTTCTGCCCCACTTTACGCAGAGGAAAGAAGCTGAGGCCCGGAAGGGTTGAGGTGTGTGTGAGGTTGTCCAGGTAGTAAGATGAGGCCGGGCTGCTCTGACCCCAACAGTGCTCGGTAATTCTCAGATATGACCTGTAGCGTGGAAGGCGTGCTTAAATAGAAACTGATGATAAGTCACAGTAGACACTCCCTTCTCACAGGAAAACAAGACACAACACCAAGGAGGAATGGATGACTCAGCAGCATGCAAAAGAGAGACAGGAGTCCCCCCTGCTCCTGCCAAATACTTCTGCAGGCACCGCCCCATCCACATGGGGACACAGGCAAGGGCCAGCCTGGCTGTGCTGAAGGGAATTTGCAAATGAGCCTCATATCTGCAGCAAACATCTTCCCAGACCAGTACAGACAGAGCCAGGGGGCGACATGAGTGTCAGGCGACACCTGCCTGCTGTCTCCATTCTTTTCCAACTGAGATCAGAGTCCTCTGCCCATAACAGAGAAGGCAGAACCTCCTCTGGGGTTTAGGCAGTTGTAAACATCTCATAACTTCCTCCTAAGAATTCTTTATGGAGCCATGATTGACAACAGAGGTTCAGAGAGGGAAAGTAATCAGCCTCAAGTATAGATCAGCAGAGCCACTATGCCAAAGGAGCCTGGCTGAGTGAGGCCCTTACCGTGACCCCTGCCTCCTCCATCTCCAGGAAGAAGCTCTCTGGAGGGAACTTGTTCCTCCCAGCCTCACCTGCTCCGGGGAGGTGGAACAACCTCTTACTTGGATTCCCACTGTCCATTCCACACCCTGGTCAAGCCCCAGAAGCACACTCTCTACATTTGCAATCCCAGCCCAAGGGTGTACACAACGCTTCTCCTGAGGTTTTCCTAGCCCTCCTGTGCCAGGCCCACATTCAGGAATTGGAAGTAGCAACACAAACACAATGAGTGTGGGAAATCATTAACTACCTCCCAATGGTCAAGCATGCAAACTCCAAGTCAATCCAGTTCCGATGGCCTCCACATGTGTCTGGGGACAGGAAGGGTGACTGTCCCACAGACAGAGCATCTGCTAGCCCCAGGTCTGGAGCCGCACACTCAAGGTGCACCTTTCTGCTCTTCACCCTTGAGGCAAGTGCTACGGCCACACTCACACAGGCCCCAAAGACTGGCGCCCCTTCCACCTCTCCCTGTCTCCACTCCACGTACCCCCCGGGTTCCCGAGCCCTGGAGACCCTGGCCCTCACCCCTCCAAAGCCAGGATGAACCTTCCGGTCGCCCTAGGGCTGTCTACCTGGGTCCATGTCAAGTCAGAGGAACACGCCCATCCACAGTCACAGGTGGCAGGATGGTGACGGAGCTCCCGTTCAGCTGGGACCCCACCCCACATAAAGGAGGCAGCCCCCCCACACAGATCCACAGACAACCAACGCCTCACAAAAGCAGCAGCCCCAACACCTGTACAAGATTTATACTCCCAAGATTGTCATTTTCTCTCATATGTTCAAGGATGGGAACGTTTTCTTCTCTTGTTTTTTAAGGAAGCGCGTGGCAGCGTAGAGAGAGCCCGGACCTGGCCTTGGGTTGGGTTTGGCCGAGCTCCACCGGCTCTACCACTTAACAGCTGCGGGGCCTTGGGCAAGTCAGGAGATTAGGTGTTGGGGTTTTTCCTTCCTCCCAAACCCGCCTCCTGGAGGCTGGCACAGACCAGGTCTTGGTGATAACACTTAAGATGAAAGGAGGGACGGAGATTTCTTTTCAACCTAATCAGGAACTGAGCTGTACACAGAGGCGGGCAGTCCCGGCAATGCCAGATGCTGATTGTCTAGCAGATGCTCTGCATGTGGAATACGCAGCACCCACCCCGCCCCACCCAGACTGGAGTCCAACGGGACTGACAACCCGACAACCCGCCCCGGAGCTGGGAGAGGAGGGCAGCTCTGGGGTGGGTGGCGAAAGGAGGTAGGGGGGTTTCCAGGACCATGGGAGACAGAAGGAGAAGGAGAGAAGAAGGGAGGGAAGATGCCAGTGGGGAAGGGCTCCCCTGCAGTTGTGAGGAGGGTGGGATGGAGTGGAGAAGTGGGAGGAAGCCAAGAAGTTCACCCAACCCCAGCCCTCTCTGGGCAACGCACGGCTGGAAGCTGTGATGTCAGCCTGAACTAAGAGAGAGAGCGCTCCTGCCGCTCCCGGGCCCCGTGTGGGTCTGACCTCCACAGGGAAACTAGGCCGCCGGCCGCGTCCAGCCCGCATCCGTGTATCTACACATCTTCCAGCTAAGAGCGCTTTCCACATTGCACAAAGATGGCTGAGAGGGGGAAGACGGACAAGAGGAAGAGAGGAGGAAGAGAGGAGGAGGGGACAAAGAGGAGGAAGAGGAGGAAGAGGAAGAAGAGGAGGAGGAGGAGGACGAAGAAGAAGAGGAGGAGGAGGAAGAGAGGAGGTGGAGGAAGAGAAGGAGGAGGAGGAGGAAGAGGAGGAGGAGGAGGAGGAAGAGGAGGAGGAGGAGGAGAGCATATGCAGCTCTCAAAATCTAAAAGGTGACTGTCTAGCTCTTTACAGAAAAGGTGTTCAGACCCCTGGAGTGTAGCCCTCCCCACCCCCACTGCATTAGGAGCGACGTTCGAGAACTGCAGAGAAGTGTCACTCTGAGGGCAGGACAGTTACTTGTTTCATTCTCCACTGGATGCCCAGTGCCTAGGACAATGTCTGGCTTGTTAAATCATGCTGTAAATATTTTGGGGATAAAAGAAGGACTAAATGAATGAGTGATGTGTCGGAAAACACTGGTAACCTATCAAGTCCATGTGTGGCAGGGACAAAAATACGTATTCTTTTAAAATCTGCTGCACCTTCTTATTCTGGAGGGGAAGCCGGCCTCTGTCCTTGGACAAGGTCCTCCCTGCATTCTGGGAGAGCCAGGTTTGGTCCTACTTTATGGGGAAGCAAGCAAATCTCACCCCAGGGGGCAGAAGCTGCTTAGCCTGTTCCGCAGTGCTCCTCAGCCAGTGCTCCTCAGCCTGTAAGGTGCATACAGATCAGATCGCCTGGGGGGCTTATCAGGATGCTGATTCTGAATTAGTAGGTCTATGTGGGTCCCTACAATTTGCATTTCTAACCAGCTCCCTGCTGCTTGTCCCCAGACCACATTTTGAGGATAGCAAGGATGTCAAAGCTCTCTGCCTCATGGGCAGGGGCATATCTGCCAACACCAGGATGCCTCTAATTTCCTTTCTGCTTCCTGTTGTGGGGTTCAGAAATATGGTGGGGGTCCCCTTAACTCAGAGGAGAGAATTTCTCCAGGGATTGCTGACTCGGAGACAAACAGCCTTCAATGATCCTGCAGCCTCGGCGGCCAGTAGAGAGATGACCTGGAGGGGAGCCCTCTGAAGAAGTGAAGCCAGTGGGTTCTGGAATGGTACCATCTGACACTAGCTTTTCTTCTCTTTTCTGTGTCATAATTCCCTTATGCTCTCATCAGGCCCTAGAGAACACTGTGACACGGCCGTTCTCGTATGAACAGTGCTTACAGAACTGAAGGAAGAGCCTGTGCCAATGCTTGGGGCAAAGCAGACCAATGAAAACTGTAAAAGCCCAGAGAAGAGGCTGAGCAATGAATAGGTATGGTGAATATAGCCTTGGAGCACCAGTCTGGAGGTCCAGGTGACAGGTGGCACCCAGGACATGTCAGCCTCCCACAAGCATCCTCAGCAGTATTCGGGGAAGGTAGCAAATCTTCTGTCTTCACATTGGGTGGAGGTTCTGACTAAGCCAGTCCAGATTTAAAGAAAATGATGGCTCTCCTGGGGCTGGAGAACTTGGGGACACTTAGGTAACATGTTGGAGCAAGATTATGTCATACCTAACGTCCATTCTCATCTTCTCTCTCATGCTAACAGAACCCCAAATTTTTAGCTGGGACATGGCTACCCAATGTAGAATATTGGCTACACTGCACAGCCTCCCTTGCAGCTAGGTGTGGCCATATGACCAAGCTCTGGCCAATGCAACACAAGTGGAAATCACACAGGCAACATTTAGATCATTCCTTTCAAAGAAAAAGGTGTGCCCTTCCCTTCCCCTCTTGCCTTTCCTATTGACTGAAAGGTGGATGTGGCCATGAGCCATCTTGGACCTGGCAAACAAACACTGGCCACGGCAGAGCCACGAGATAGAATGAGCCTGGGTCCCTGACACAATGGAGCCATTATGTCAACCCATTGCTTACATCTGGACTTACATGAGAGCAAAATAAACTGCCTTGTTTTAGCTACTATTTCTTTGGGATTCTGTGTAACTTAAAAATACATATTCAATTCTGAAAATATTTGGAGCTTGAAATGACATGTCATCATTTCGGGGAGGATGGGACCAAACAAACCTTTCTTGGTCACCTCAGTGCTTAATAGTCCATAAATATTTAGTAAGTACTCTAAGGATGCAGCACTATACAAGACACACAAAAAGTCCTGTCCTAATAGAGCTTACATTTAGTATTATGTCACAATCTTCATAACCACCCTGTCAGGGAAATGTTGTTATCTGCATTTTAGAGATGAGGAGATTAGGATTGAGGGATTACCAGTTGCTGAGGTCACACTCAGGATTGAGGTCTACCTCATGCCAAAGCCAACCCTCACCACTAATCCAGTGGTTTCCAAACTGTGCTCTGTGGAGCCCCTAGGGTTCCACAGAGGTTTGTCAGAGGTTGTCATGGATGAAGGGTTATGACTACGAGGGACTGACAGGAAGGTTTTTCCCATGAGCCCAAGAAAAGCTGGGATTAGTTCAGAGAGAGATCTGAGGAGACCTCAAAGTCAGGGATCAGGGACAACCAGCTCTTAGGGTGAACCAATAAGGGAAGAGCAGGAGGACGAAGAGAAAGAGACAGATGGTGCCAGAGACCAGAGGCCCCCACGAAACCTGTGCTCTCAATACGCTCGAGGGTCCTCAGACTAACACCCCCTCCCTGGGAATGGGGGAAGGGGGCCTCAAAATGCAAATCGAGCTATAAAAAAAATAAAGTTTGTAGCATTTTAGAAAACATATCTGAGTTTGTGTATAGAGATTCATATCACATACACACAGACATATCAAAGGAAAGTGACTTAACAAAGAAATACAACAATGTGTTAGCTGGGGCCTTCCCTGGGTGATAAAATTCTGGGGAATATTTTCCAATGTTTTTCTCTATATTTTCTGGATTTTCGCATGTTCCTCGATGAGTATTTTATAAGCAAAAGAAAAAAATAGGAAAGTTTGTTTGTTTTGGGGTTTTTTTAAAGAGGCAAAAAGGAGCTGTTCCCGTAACTGGATTGTTCGAGTAGATCTAATAAACCCATATTACCAGAAACGCTCATTTGGCTGTTTCCAGTCTGAAAACAGAACACTTGGTTGTCCCAGCTGACATTTCCCGAGCAAGGGGAGGAGTTCTTTGCAGGGATAAATAAGCCTGAGTAGCCTGGACAATCTCACACTCCGGGGGGCAGACGGCAGGATTGGAATCCACTAGCTGCACCCAGCTCTCCGAGGCAGGTAATCCAGGATGCTGGTGTACTGGGAGCAAAGAAATCTGCTTTTCCAGGGTGGTTCTGGCCCTTGGCCTGGAGCCTGTGGGATGCGTGTGGGGAGGGAGCCAGGTGGAAGTGTGCCGGAGCGCTGGGGACAGTTTCAGTGCCCTCTGAAGGCCAGTCTTCTCTCCGGGTCTGAGTTTTCACACCTGCAAAGGGTGGACAGGTCACCAGGGCTTCTACGGTCACTTCTGCCTCGACACTTCTGGATTCTGATTCCAGCTAGCTGTGTACCCCCATACAGTTGTGTATGGACCCTCAGGATCACAAGTCCCTCCCCCGAAGGCAGGAGGTGCCTCCCCTTGCCTGGCAAAGGGCGCTGCTCTCAGAACCTGCTGCAGATGGAATCATTGCACTGGGTCCCTCTGGACAGAGGCCACAGGGTCTCCATGGGGGCTCCCTGGGGCTCCGCTTCCCCTCCAGGCCCCCGGCCGAGCAGACAGGCAGGCTGCGTCTGCCTAGCAACAGAGAAGGCAGGACTGCTCGGAAACAGCCCGCCAACTTGCGCAAACTGAAAGCCCTTTTTCTTCAGAAATAATTTTGGGGAAAAAAGTGTTTAACTCTTTTCCAAAGAAATAGTTGCATCAGCCCAAGAATAAACAAACAGTTGAGGCAACTGAGCTGCCTCTGTTCCTGGGCTTGTCTGGAGGCGTGTCCACAGGCCTCCATGAAAATCAGCTGACTCCCTCTCCTCCCACAACCTGTCTCTCCCCTCCCTTCCCCGCCTCTTCCTCTCCCCCCCTCCCCTCCCCGCCCCATCACACAAGCTGCCCTTTTCTCCTCTGAACGCTGGGACTGAGTGGGCAGAGGCTAAAGGTAAATAATCCTATTTGCTGCAGTCTCTGGCTTTGAACTCATCCTCCCTCCTATCTTTCCTGCAATAGCTCCATCCCATCTCCCCATGGAATCACAGCTCTGGCTTGTAGTTTCTGAGATGGGGGCATGTGGGAGGAGATAACACCCCTGGAACCTGTATTGTGAGCCTGGCACCTTCGTTGTACCGAGATGGGAATTGAGGCTCAGAGAGGTTCGGCCACTTGCTTATCACCACACAGCAATCACAAGTGGCCAAAATGAAATCCTAGTGCAGGTCTCTGAGACTCTGAAGCCCACACTGCTTTCTCCCCACTAGGAGGCCTTTCCAGGCTTATAGTGGAAACAACTACCACATGTCAACCTGGCAGGGGCTGAAAAGAACATTCCACTTTCCTTTGGTCTTTGCACCAACCCTTATCAGGACCATCTAGGCTCCAGCTAGCTCCTCTCTAGCTGCTTTCTGTGCCCTCTCTTAATGAGCCCTCACTGTGACCAGGCACCACGCACAAGGTCACATGACTTGTCATTGAGAGAGGACCTGCGGTCCCTGACTCGGTCCACAGCTCCTTCCCCGGCTTACACTTGGGGGGCAGACTAGGGATATGAGGGGAAAGGAGTCCCTGCTTTCTAGCCCCCTCTGACCGGCATCCGCTCACCAAGCAGGAGGGAGAGGCTGCGTTCTGACTGGACGGCACCTCACACCCATCTCTAGCTTCCCCACCCAGTAGCCAGGCAAACTGGGCTTCTCACCCCCTCCTGCACTTGCTTGCTGTGTGACCTCGGGCAAGCCCCTTCACCTCTCTGTGCCTAGTTTCTCCATTGGGGAAAATGGCAACAACTACTGTACTTACCTCAAAGGGTGAGAGGGAGCACAGAATGTAGTCATGCACGTTGGGTGCCCAGGAGAGCGCCTACCCACGGGAGGTCACAGAGCTGGCAGAGGCAGAAACCAGAAGGCAGGGCACGTGGGTGGGGGGTCAGTGGGAGGCGGTCAGGGCACCATCTGGCCCTCTGAGACTTAAAGGAGCTTTGCTTTTCAGGGTTGAGGGCAGAGGGAATGTCACCCCTCCTGGCTCTGGGGCTCCTGGTGGCTGGGCTGTGCCCTACTGTCCACTGCCTCCCGGGGGGCGTGCTTGACGGGGAGAATGTGACCCAGGAGGACCAACACAGCAGGACGCCTGCGGACAACCTCAGATTAACCTCCAGCAACATCGACTTCGCCTTCAGCCTCTACAAGCAGCTGGCTTCAGAGACCCCCAGGAAGAATGTCATCTTCTCCCCGCTGAGCGTCTCCATTGCCTTGGCCCTCCTGTCGCTGGGGGCCCGCGGCACCACCCTGAAAGAGATCCTCGAAGGCCTCAAGTTCAACCTCACGGAGACGACCGAGGCAGAAATCCACCAGGGCTTCCAGCACCTTCTGCGTGCCCTCAGCCACCCCAGCAACCAGCTGCAGCTGAGCGTGGGCAACGCCGTGTTCGTCGAGGGTCAGCTGAAGCTGCTGCACAAATTCAGGGACGATGCCAAGTCTCTGTATGCCTCTGACGCCTTCCCCACCGACTTCCAGGACTCCGCCGCCGCCGAGAAGCTCATCAACGACTACGTGAAGAATAAAACCCAGGGGAAAATTGAGGATTTGGTCAAGGACCTTGACATGCACACAGCCATGGTCCTGGTGAATTACATCTTCCTTAAAGGTAAGTGACCAGCTCGCGGTTGGGAAGAGAACAGACCTCTAGTTCCGAGCCTCCAGGGCTATTTCTGTCCTGGCTCAACGAACCGTGTTATTAGGCAAACTGCTATAGAAGGGGGGTGCCCTGGGCTTGTGGGGAGGGGCATGGGCACCGAGGCCCCGCCCTGCCCATAGGCATTGTCTTCTCTTGGGGTTTTCCGAGTTACAGTTTGTCGTTGCAAGACATACCTGCAGATTTGCTCATTAACTCTTTGTCTGAGCCGGAGTGGCATTTTCTATTCTGACTTAAACTTGCCCAGCTACTGGAAGGAAGGAGCTCTTTTGGACACGCTCAGGAGAGGCCTCTGCCAGGGTACACCTTGGAGTGGTTTCTGACCTGGGCATGGTCCAGACCAGGGGGACTCAGTCTCTGGGGAGTCCTGGCGGGGCTGGTGGCTATCTTCACTGGAAGACAGCCTCTAAGGAGCCTGGCTGTCCCAATCTTCTGCAACTGTTCCCTCCTACAACCTTGAGGATGGAAATGGTGTGGTCACCATCTGAGGAAGGTCCTTGGGGGACTCTTTCTCAGATTCTGGTGAGTCCAGTGCCCGATCCCCCTGACAGCTCAACAAATGCAAACCTCAGCCTGTCGTTTCTGAAGGGCGGAGTGCAAGCAGACAGATTCTGCCTTATGGAGCCAGCGGTCCAAAATGGGATGAAAAATAGATAGGGATGCAAGGAATGAGCACTGAGTCGGTGGGTGGTAAGGCACCTAAGAGACGCGAGCTGTGTGGAGACCCAGAGAGAGCCCTGCGCTAGGAGCTCTCAGCTGAGTCCTGGGGCAAGCCCTCCTGGACCTGTGTTTTCAGCCGTAAATGAAGGCGGGGAACTGGATTTCTCTGGAAACTAATCCAGGCCAGACCTGCTGTGTTTGTTCTCTGAGTCTCCTGTGTTTTCCCTTCCTACCACCCTGACTCTCTCCTCCAAATTCTCCTCCCCGGGGACACAGCAGCCACCCTGCTTTCCCTCCTCTCCTGCCTCTAACAATGGGGACGCCAGCAGGGTAGAAAACAAAGTGGGCAGTGGAGGTGGCTACACACTTCCAAGGAAGCCCCAGGTCTCTAATCTCCCCAGCAAGCTCCCACCTACCCACTGAGTGCCCCAGTCCTCCTGGGGGTGCAGACCTGTGCCCCTCTCCTCAGGTGACCTCCGGCCTGCCTTTGGGGCTCCCATGTTGCTCCTTGCTTCAGCCTGCTTCACAAGGCTGTGGGTACACGTGCACATCCCTGCAATGCTGGTGACTATCAAGGTTACTGACATTGCTCCTTTAAGGAGTCAGGGATTTCCCATTTCTCCGCAGGCCTCCAGCCTAACCCCCATCTCTCCCTTGCACTCCCAAATTCCTGTTGGTTTCTCATTTAGCCCAATTAACCAGACCTTTGTTTCATGGCCCCCTTCCCAATCAGGCCCCGCGGGGCTCACCCCCATCCCCAATGGCTTACCCACTTGCCAAGGTGTTTTTGCAAACCAGGGCAGGTCCACCCCTAAGGGGAACTGTGAGGTGGCTGTTGTTATGCTGAGTGTCTTCGGCACTCAGGGAACCCGGGCAGAGGAGGGGTAAGGCAGGGCAGCCCTTGCACTCACAGAGTTCTCCAAATGCCCACTCCACCTCTAGCCAAGTGGAAGACGCCGTTTGACCCTGAAGATACTTTCCAGTCCTGGTTTTATGTGAGAAAGAACAAGTCAGTGAAGGTGCCCATGATGAGCCTTGAGGACCTGACCGCGCCCTACCTCCGGGACGAGGTGCTCTCCTGCACCGTGCTGGAGCTCCAATACGCCAGCAATGACAGCGCCCTCTTCATCCTCCCCGACGAGGGCAAAATGGAGGCCGTGGAGGCCATGCTGTTCCCGGAGACCCTGAGGAGGTGGAGAGACTCGCTGCAGATGAGGTGACGCTCCGCAGGACCGCCTTCCTTCACGCCATCCCCACTCTCATGCCCTACTCCCCAGCCCCTACCACTGGGGCCTCCCTGATGTCCGGGTGGGGTGCAGTGGAGGAGAGCCCGTAGGGACAGGGGGAGTTTGGGGTTACCTTGCCCTTTGCTGCCTGCCTGGCTTTGGGCCTGAATCTTTTTCTTCTCTGAGATGAGGACATCGGAAGGGACGGGGGCTGAGGCTTCCTCTGACTCTAACGTGCTCTAAGGCACAAGGAATCCTCAACACAACCCCGACACTCATGTATGCTCTTGTGCCTCAACTGCTTGAAGGTGGAGGGGACAGATGGAATTGTCATCAGCTGAGGGGTGAGACGGGCTCTGAGAATCAGCTTTGTGCTGGCTATTAGTCATTTGTTTAGTCCTCTGATCAGCATTTGTCGAATAGGTTAATTGAGCACCTACTATGTGCCAGGCACTAATTCAGACCATGAGGGTATGTCAGCAAATAAAACACAAAATCTCTGCCCTCATGGAGCTTACTCTGTAATTGGAGAAGAGAAACAAAAAATAAATATAATAAGTAAATTATTTGGTATGTCAGGTGAGAAATGCGGGGGGTAAAAGGGTAAAAGGATTAAGAGAACTAGACCAGAAGGTAGTTTGTGATTTTAACAGGATGGCTATTAGGTGATATTTGAGCATCAGCATGACAGAAGTGAGGGACTGAGCCACGTGGATATGTTAGGGAAAAGCATTCCTGGCAGAGGGAACAGCCAGTGCAAAGCCCCTAAGGCAGGAGCAAGCCTGGTATGTGCGAGGGATAGTGAGGCCAGAATGGCTGGAGCAGAGTGAGGGAGAGGGAGAGTTGTGGGAGGTCACCGTCCCCCAGGGGGTGGCTCAGGTTATGTAGGGCCATGCAGACCCCTAGAACACCTTGACTCTCCCTCCTCGGAGTGAAATGGAGCGTCATCACAAGGTTTGGATCCAGAGAGTGAATGATCTGAGTGTTGTTTTAAAAGGCTCACCCCAGATGCTGAGTGGAGAGTAGACTGCCCAGGACAAGCCTGGGGGCAGGGAGCCGGCTAGGAGCCTAACATGGTGATCCAGCCGAGAGCTGGTGGTGGCTGTGTCCAGGAGGGAGGCTCGAAGCGTGAGAAGTGGTCGGGTTCCGGATAAACCTGAGGGTAGAGACGCAGGCTAGGTCATGGAATTCAGGAGACCAATATCAAGGGGAACAAGTGAGGCAGAGGTAGTTCTGGGCCCAGTCCCTGCAGTGGGGCAGAGGGAGGGCATGTGGACAGCTGCGGAGCGGGGAGGTCAGCAGCCCCAGAGTCTCGCTCTCAAGGCTCACAGGTGGCCAGCATGACGTCGCCCACTCACTGCTCTTCTCTGGGGCTCAGCTCCCTACTGAATGAGGAGAAGTGTCCTTGTCCCCTGTACTGACTGGGCGGTTTTGAGAATCCAGTGGATGTGGAAGGCGCTTCATAAACCACAAAGGGCGAGGGACCTGCCTAGGCGGGAGGCTGAGGCTGCAGCCCTTCCCCAGCCGCTGTCCAGAGCGCCGGACGCCTCCTGAGGCTGCCTGCCTCTCAGCCCCAACTCACTGCGGATCCGAGGAGACCCCCGGGCCCGGGGACCCCACTCTACCCATCCGTGTACTCCCTTCCCAATGCTTTCCTTCCTTTGGCACCAAATAGAACTCACATAGCTGGGGCTCAAAGAGGAGATGTGAGTGGATAGCTTTAATTTACAAAGCACTGAGGAAATATGCCCCTACACGTTCCTGGTCCATGGTGGGTGCTTGATAAATATTTGTTGAATGAATGGATCAACGGACGAATGAGGAAATGAATGAATGACTGAACATGGAGAGGAATAGACACCTTCCACACTCCCACAGGACTCCATGTTTAATGGGAGACACACCTCCTAGTATTTGGCAACTTAAGACCAGACAGATGGTGACAAGAGTCTTAAGGGAGATGTCAGCAAAGAGAGGGAAGCTCGGAGGTGGGAGACGTCGTCTCTTGCTCTAAGAACTCACTGCCAGCCCTGCTCTGAAGCAGAAGTGGCCCCCACCCTCAAGGAGCTCGCCGGGGAGGCAAAATGGGACCTTCACTTGATTGTTTCAGGATCCCCAAGGCCCTTCGAATGCAGCCCCCAGGCCCCTAGCCCCTGCCTGGCCCCTCATCTCTCTCCTGCCCACCCACTAAGGCTGCTTTCCACACTGTGAGCATCCCCCCTTTCTTTCCACCTCCTGCAAGTTCATCCATCTGCCTCCTGCCCTCCTCTTTACCCAGCTAGCTCCTTCTCCTCCTTCGGGACATAGGCTTGATGCCACCTCCTACAGGAAGCCTTCCCACTGCACTGCAAGCTTGCAGGAGGGCCAGCCCAGTGCCACCACAGCCCCCGCCCTGACACACTGCCTGACACGTGTGAGTACTTACAGACGTGAAGGGATAATTAATGTATTAAGAAGAGTAAGCACAAGGGGTCAAGAAACCGAGACAGGAGAACTTACTTCCAGTGAGAAGGGGTGGTTGGAGAGGCAACCAGGGAGACCACGCTGTGAGATGGCAGAAAACCGGGCACTGAGTCAAGCAGATGCTCAGATTTATTTTTCTCATTTCCTAGATGGATAGATGAACTCTATCTGCCAAAGTTTTCCATCTCCAGCAAGTATAATCTGGAAGATGTACTCCCCCAGCTGGGCATCAGGGAAGTCTTCACCAACCAGGCTGACCTGGCAGGAGTCACAGGAGCCAGGAATCTGGTGGTTTCCCAGGTGGGTCTTTCAACTTTGGACAATTCATCTTCTGTGTCAGAGCTTGAATGGTGAAGGCCAGGCAGACGTTTGGGGAATCTTGGATTTGCATAAATAACTGCATTTCTCATTATCCACTCACCCTCCCTGGAACTCCCTCAAGCCCAGGAGAGCTGGGTTACCACCGTGTGGGGGCTGGTCCCTGCCTCCCCTCCAATGTAATGTGACACAGAAGCCCATCGTGGGGAAGAGCCTGGGGTGGAATCAGCAGTGGACCCCATCCCATCCTCCACTTTTTACTGCCTAAGGGGGCAAATAATTAAAGTCCTGTACCCCTCAGCTTTTTCATCTGTAAAACAGGGCTGAGAGTCTTGGGTAGTGTGCAGTGCCCAGCAGAGCAGGTAAGAGGTAATAACAATGGCTATGGGGCAGTTGTGATGGAAATACGCTAAGAGCAGGAGAGAAGAAGACCAGGGACCCTTGCACAGTGTTCCTAGAAGCAGAGTGGTCAGAACACAGGGGCAGCTGGGCTCCTCTGCACCCCCCTTCCAAAGGACATGGTGATGAAGGGACATATGCAGAGTGGCCCGCATGGTCCAGGGATGTGAAGCCACATCCTACGCAAAATAGCCGGGAGCTCCAAGGATGTCTAAGCTGGGGCAGCAGAGATGCTGAAGGCAGTGCCGGCCCGCCCAGTCCAGGGATGTGTCTGCATCAGCTGCTTCGAGGTGGAGAGGCTGCTAGAAAGTTGATTGCAAGATAAATGCCTTGCATGGCCCCTGCCCCTCCCCCTACAATAGTGGGTGTTTTGGGGGCGGCACAGTCTCTGGACTCAGACAGAGAGGGATTCAGATCAGGGTGCGGTACTCTGTACCTCTATGACCCTGGGCAGATCACTCACGGCCTTTGAGCCGCAGTTTGCACATCTGTGCATGCAAAACCGGCTGATGGGGTTGGGAGGAACAAACAAACTGAACACGTTGGACAGCACAGTGACAGCCCGCGGTGGGTGCTTGATAAATGTCAGTCCCCTTAGAGGCGCACAGGCGGGCTGCACACTTCCCTTCCACCCTGTCTCCAGTGGGTAATGTTCTGGTGTCCCCACAGGTGATCCACAGCACTGTGCTCGATGTGGCCGAGGAGGGCACGGAAGCAGCTGCTGCCACAGGAAGCAAAATTACTTTCTTGTCCGGAAAAATGGGCCCACTGACCACTGTGCGTTTCAACAGGCCCTTTCTGTTATTCATAATCAGCAAAGACACCCAGAGCATCATCTTTGGGGGCAAAGTCGCCAACCCCAATCAAGCCTAGAGCTCCCCTCCAAGCGCTGGGCCCTTCACTAAGGAACCGGGCGCCCGGGTCTCTGGGTGTAGCCTGTGCTCCAAGGAGACTTGGGTCATCTCTGAAGCTAAAGAGGATAACACAGACAATACCACATCTTATAAAGCACGTTAATGATTTCATTTTTGTTCCAGCTTTGTTGGGATATAATTTACACATAACATTGTGTAAGTTTAATGTGTGCAACGTGATGATTTCACACACACACACATACATAGTGAATAGTGTCAGTTAACACCTCCATCACTCCACATAATTACCATTTTGTGTGTGTGTGGTGAGAACGTTTATGATCTACTCTCGTAACAACTTTCAATTATATAATACAGCATTGTTAACCATACTCACCATGCTGTACATTAGCTCCCCAAACTTACTCATCTTCTAACTGGAAGTTTGTACCCTTTGACTGACATCTCCCCATTTCCCCTACTCCCAGCCCCTGGGAACCACCATTCTACTCTGTTTCTACGAGTTCAGCTTTTTCCCATTCCACATATAAGTGAGATCATCCAGTACTTGTCTTTCTCTGTCTGACTTATTTCACTTAGTGTAATGCCCTCAAGGTCCATCCACGATGTCACAAATGGCAAGATTTCCTTCTTTCTCATGGCTGCATAATATTCCATTGTGTGTATATATATACCATATTTTTTTATCCAATCACACTTAGACACTTGAGTTGTTTCCACATCTTGGCTATTGCGAAGAATGCTACAATCAACATCGCTGTGCAAATATCTCTTTGAGACAGTACTTTCATTTCCTTTGGATAAATACCCAGAAGTGGGATTGCTGGATCATATGGCAGTTTTATTTTTAATTTTTTGAGGGACCTCCATACTATTTTCTATAGTGGCTGTACCAGTTTACATCCCCGTCGACAGTGCACAAAGATTCCCATTTCTCCACGTCCTGGCCAACGCTTGTTATCTCTTGTCTTTTTATAATAGCCATTCTAAGAGGTGTGAGGTGATATCTCAGTGTGGTTTTGACTTGCATTTCCCTGATGGTTAGTGGTATTGAGCATTTTTTCAAGGACCTGCTGGCCATTTGTATGTCTTCTTTGGAAAAATGTCTATTCAGGTCCCATGCCCTTTTTTTAATCAGATTGCTTGTGTTTTTTCTAAGTCATATGAGTTCCTTATATATTTTGGATATTAAGGCCTTATCAGAAAATGATTTGCAAATATTTTCTCCCATTTGATAGGTTGCCTTTTCATTTTGTTGATGGTTTCATTTGCTGAAGGTTTTTGGTTTGATGTAGTCCCGCTCATTTATTTTTGCCTTTGTTGCTTGTGTTTTTGGTGCCAATCCAAAAACTCATTGCCAAGACCAATGTCAAGGAGCTCCTTCTCTGTGTTTTCCTCTAGGAGTTTTATGCTTCAGGTCTTATGTTTATTAAGTCTTTAATTAATTTTTTGAGCAGCGTAAGAGAGGAGTCCAATTTCATTCTTCTATATGTGATTATCCAGTTTTCCTGACACCATTTATTGAGGAGACTATCTTTTCGCCATTGAGTGTTCTTGGCTCCCTGGTCAAATATTAGTTGACTGTATATGCAAGAGTTAATCTCTGCGCTCTTGACTGTGTTCCATTTGTCTATGTGTATTTTTATGACAGTACTATACTGCTTTGATTGCTATAGTTTTGTAATACAGTTTGAAATCAGGAGGTGTGATGCCTCCAGCTTCATTCTTCTTTCTCAGGATTGCTTTGAAAAATTAAAAATATGTGGAAATTAAACAACACATTCCTGAACAATTGATCAAAGAAATCAAAAGGGAAATAAAAACCATCTTGAAACAAATGGAAATGGAAATACAACATACTAAAACTTATGGGATGCAACAAAAGCAGTTCTAAGAAGGAAGTTTATAGTGATAAACACCTACATTAAGAAAAAAAAAGATTCAAATAAACAGCCTAACTTTCAAGGAACTAGAAAAAGAAGAACAAACTAATCCTAAAGTTAGCAGAGGGAAGGAAATAACAAAGATCAGAGCAGAAATAAATGAAATAGAAACCAGAAAAACAATAGAAAAGATCAATGAAACTAAGAGCTGGTTTTTTGAAAACATAAACAAAATTGACAAACCTTTAGTTAGTCTAAGAAAAAGAGAAGACTCAAATAAATAAAATCAGAAATGAAAGAGGAGACATTACAACTGACACCACAGAAATGGAAAGGATCATGAGACTACTCTGAACAATTATATGCCGACAAATTGGAGAACCTAGAAGAAATGGGTAAATTCATAAAAACATACAACCTACCAAGGCTGAATCATGAAGAACTAGAAAACCTGAATAGATCAGAAATAAGTATGGAGATTGAATTAATAATCAAAAATCCCCCAGACGAAGAAAAGCCCCAAACCAGGTGGTTTTGCTGGTGAATTCGACCAAACATTTCCAGAAGAATTAACACTAGTCCTTCCCAAGCTCTTCCAAAAAGCTCACTCTTGCTGCCATGGGGAGCATGCACAGGAAGCTAGCCACGGAGTGGGGGGTGGGAGTGGGAGTGAGACACGTGCAGCACTGGGGGTACTCGTAGGCCAGTTGGGGGGATCTGTGGGTGAGGCACTGAGCAGCTCGTGAGTGGGCCTCACAATGGCATCTGTGACGTGGTTGTAGGATCCACAACGCTATATGTTCCAAGCCCTGGCTGCTGATCTCTCAGCCGCTCACTGCCCCACTCTGGATTGGGCAAGAGAGAAGTGGCCTCTTCGGCAGCATCCCACACAGGTAGGGAAGCCGGGTGACCACTCACATGCTCTTACTTTCCCCCGTGGGAGAAATCACAGGCTGAGAAGTGTTATCTTGGCACTGAGCTCTGCTGCCTCGGGAGAGGGGTGACATGGGTAAAGTGAAACTGTTCCTCTTACTCTCTCCAACGCATCCAAACTTGGATTTTTTTTCCTCCAAGTGCGTGCCGGAACTTCTCCACTGGACTCCAGGACTTTCACAAAGGACTTTCTCATCCATGGGTGATTATCGATATCAGTGTTCTGCAGTGGCTTCCAGATCACAGCCAAGAGGGGCTGGAGCCGGTTCACGGGCCGCTTCAGAGTCCAGAGCTGGGGCTGAGGTCTGTATGACTATTACCTGATGCACAGGTAGGAGAGAGTTCTCCTGGCTCCCTTGGCACGTGGTGCTGGATCCCACAGCCCCAACAAAGGCACTTTTGTCCACGGATGGATGCCAAATTATTGTTGTTGAGCGGGGGATAAGAGTCAAGGATGTCTTATTCAGCCATCTTACTGACATCATCCACAATGATTTTAAAGTTTATTCAAAGAGGGTAAAAGTGACATATTACAAAAGGGGAATGTATTGATTAGATTATGCTTTAGCAAGATCACTCTGGCTGAGGAGAGGAGCATGGATAGGGGATGGGTGTGAGTTGGGTGAAAAGAAGAGAAACAGAATGACCAGGCATTCTAGGCTGAGCCAAGGAATTGGGACAGTGTGTAGAGAAAAGGAGATTAATTGAAGACATGTTAACAGGTATAATCGACAAGACTTAGTGATTGTGCAGAGGACAGGAAGGAATCAAGGATGACCCCCAGGATGCTGGGCTGGGAACTTGGGAAACAGGAATTCACACACTGTTCTGTGAGCTAAAGCTTACCAAATGAACAACATTTTTCTGCAGGAAGATGATAAGCTCTGATTTGAACATGTGGAGTTTGAGATGCCTGTAGGTCATCTAAGAAGGAAAGGCCAACAAATAATGGGCTCTATGGATCTGAAGTCAGTAGGGAAATGTGGGCTGGAGAGATGGATTTCATGGTCTTCGTGTGTAGGTGGATAAGTGAAATCATGGGCGGTGATGGATATCCTCGAGAGCGTGTATCTGCCGACAGCCTGGAGCCATCCTTAACAAAACTCCAACACACAAGGGAACAAGCAGACCATGAAAAGACCTCCAATGAGATAGTAAATGAGTAGGAAGAGGTGCAGGAGGAAAAGTGTTGTCTCGTGAAGGCCAAAGGAAGAAGATGTTGCAACAGCAGTGAGTGGTCAGCAGTATGGAACGGGGCTGGGAGAGCGTGGAGGGGAAGAATGACGAGTGTCCCCCAGAATAGTCCAACAGCTGACAATTGGTGATCTTGATAAGAACAACCACAGTGGAGGGAGAGGGCAGGAACTGGATGATAGTGGAGGGTGGGAAGACGAGAGGCCAATTTGGAGAGTCTACAATATTAACATCGCTTCATAGCAATTTGGTATCAAAAGGCAGGAAAGAGGAGAAAAGAGACTTTGAGAGTCATGTTGGATAAAGTGAGGATTTTCATTCCTTTTTTTTTAAATGAGAGATGTGAGCATGTTTAAATAATAAAAGTCAGAGAGAAAGAGGGGTTGAGGATAGAAGAGGTTAATCAGAGATGGCGAAATGGGGGATGGATAGGATGCCCAACACAGGAGGGGAGCCTTTTGACCAGAGGTGTCACACACCTTTCATTCTAGAGAGAGGACAGGGAGGATGAAAGTGTGGCTTTAAGCATGTTGGCAAGTCAGGGAGCTCCCCTCAAATGACTCCTATTCCCCTCTGTGCTGTAGAGAGAGATGTTGTCTACTGAATCCATCTTGGAGAAGCAAAGGGACAAGAAGTCTGGAGAGGGGGAGACAAGGAGACATCAGTAAACCTCAAAGTTCTAGCAGGCATGACTAAGGATCCCTTAGGGGCTGGAGCCAATGTCACTGACCTGTGCCGGTGTGTGGTCTCCAGGCACCTTGCAGTCCAGACACAGACTAAAAGGAACAGACTGCTGGATGCTACCGGAGTCGAGGTTTCCCCTGGCTACAGGGATGGAGGGACCACCAGTGGCTGACACGAAGGAAAAATGAATCTACTTAAAATATTGACCAGAGGGTCATTCAAATGATGCGATTTTCATATTCCAGGCTGGGTAAGTCAGGAAGCGATGGCAGGAGAGGCTGATGGGGAAATAGAGGTGTCTGGAAACAAGATGGTACTTTGAGGTTGAACACACGGGATGATTCATATATTGCTAAAAGGTTTATACTTGCCCAGCATCCATTTTATGCACATTTGTTGGTGAGGAAATGGGGGGAAAATGCCCACAGACTCCATGCAACTTGTTCCTCTCCTTCGAGCTTCTCAAAGGCTTTCCTCTGGCCACACAGCTGTCGATGGTGGCTTCAGACTCAGTGAGACTCGGTTCAAATCTTGAGTGGACACTTAATAGTTAGACAGCCTTGGCCAAATTACCTGACACTGCTGGCTGTCACTGCCTCTGCACTTCAGTGGTCGGTGAGCATTTACTCTAAAAGACCATCGATTACTGCTGTTACTGTTACTAATAATATTACTAATGATAACACACATCGAAGGCTGGGTTCCACCACCCCACTCCACCCCTACCCCGCTCTCAGCCGTACCAGAACCTGCTGGACATTTACGTGTGTAATCTGCTGTCCCCATAGGTGCGGCATAAGTCTGTGATTGAGACAGCTGAGGAGGGCCCCGAAGTAGCTGCTACAGTGGGCACCAAGATTCACTTCTTGGGGTTGGCCTGGTGGCGTAGTGGTTAATTTCGAGCACTCTGCTTCGGTGGCCCGGGGGTTCACAGTTTTGGATCCCAGGCGCGGATTTACGCCCCACTCGTTGAGCCATGCTGTGGTGGTGTCCCATATAAAGTAGAGGAAGATGGGCACGATGTTAGCCCAGGGCCAATCTTCCTCAGCAAAAAGAGGAGGATTGGCAACAGATGGTAGCTCAGGGCTGATCTTCCTCACACACAAAAAAAAGATTCACTTCTTCTTAGCAAAATGATCCTGTCGACCATTGTGTATTTTAACGGTCCCTTCCTGATGGTCATCGATTCCCCAGACACCCAGAGCATCCTCTTTCTGGGCAAAGTTGTCAACCCCAATAAGCAATGAGACTGAAATTGCAACTTGCAAAGCAAACTGTGCTAGGACTTGCAACCCAGATAGGCTGTACTCAACCATGACTTGCCACTTGGACTCTCTGGGTCCAGACTGTATTAAGAGTAGCTTGTTCAGACCATGTGTTCCAACATAAGGCCACGACAAACTGTTTTCAGAGTAACTCTGCACAGACTCACGGGTTCCAAAGATAAGACCACTGACTACTCACCTACTTTGTAAATTCTGCCCATGCCTTCTAACTATCACCCTAAAGCCACTGTGAACTAACTCTAGCCCATGAAATCCTGTAAGTACTTCTCCTAACTTCCCCCTTTTGAGACATTACCGAGATGCTCTTCAAGTGGTGCTCCCCCTTGCCCAGCAAGTTTAATAAACCCAGATTTGTGTGATCCACGGGCTTCCCTGGTGTCCTTTGTGGGGGACAGCAATCTCAAGAAAGCCTAGAATGCCCTGCAGAGTGGGAGGTGCCCAGCTAATGGATATAAAGCAGGAAGGTCGGGGCCTCGGATCTCTAAGCCTGGCTACATTCTGGAAAGCTGAGCGATCCTGGGGAGCTGCCGATGTTCCTTGAAACTCCACGATTTGTGTGTGAAGCTCTGTAAAAACCCAGGAGTCAGTAAAATGATCAGCGCTGAGGCCTCCTGGCTGCTACATACCCACTTCCTTAGACCAAATACTGTCCTAGCACAAGTCTACACTGCTCTGCCTAAATGGAATGACATACAGGTAGGAGGCAATAGTAGAAATTAAGGCAAAGGGTGATAGCAGACTGAGCAGGGGAGGTAGATGTGAAGACAAGAAAAAGGGACATTTTGAGACATACTTAGGAGGTATCATTGATAAGACTGAGTGATCAATTACTCATGGAGAAGGAGGGACAGTCTGAAGTAAAGATGATCTCAGGTTGCAGGATTGGGAGCTTGGGAAACTGGAAGATGCCATTTAGTGAGACGGGTAGTATAAGAGGAGAATGATGCTTTATGAGGAAGATCATGAGCTTGGATATAGACCTGAGATGTCTGACCATCATCCACAAATAAAAGAACAGTACACAGTGGGTTCTACAGATCTTGAGTTCAGTAGAGACATCTGAGCACGAGATGCGGAGATATGTTAAGGCTGGGAGAGGATGAAACATCCTAGTGAGAGTGCGTAGAGAAGAGGACCTGAGGGCCAATCATCAATAATCCCCACCTTAGAGGGACAGCAGACAGGAAGAGAGGTCACCCAAAGACACAGGAGAGGACTAGGAAGAGAGTTAGTAGGGAAACAATGAGAGAGAGAGAAAGGGAGAAGAGTGTCTACAGAAGGGGCTGGACCTAACCAAACAGAGGTCTCGGTGACCTGCAGGAATGTTTACAGTTGAGACATGGAAGCAGAAAGCAGACTGCAGAGTTTCAAAGAGAGTGAGTGGTGATCAAGGCGTACAGCAAGTGTAGACGTTTATTTCCAGCAATTTGGCATCAAAGACGATGAGACACAAGAGGGAGCTAGAGGGGGGATAAAAGGAGAGAGACTTTTTTATAAAAGTTAATGTTGAGTCAAACTTGAGCATGTTTAAGTGCTGAAGATGAGAAGCCTGGAGAGAAGGAATAGTTGACAACACAGGGAAGGGAGATATTAATCACTAGATATTAATCAAGTTGGTGTGGGGCATCGACGGGTCAGTGGGCTGTAGGGGACCTGCAGAGAGAACCAGGGTGAGGTTTCCTGTCTCACGGGTGGGCAAGCACGTGGAGACCGATGTCGAAGGTCCTGGGAGATGCTCAGAAAGCAGAGGATCCTGGGAAGATCTTGGCCCACAGAGATCCCCTGGAGGGGTGGCTGGCTTTGACTCTCTGACTGGATAGGCTGAGTCTGCCTGTCCCTGGGGCTCAGACAAGAGCAAGGAGACCAGAGAATAAGGAGTGGCCCTGGGGACCCTCCAAGAGGTAGTGCTCAAACATCCCCCGCAGTGTGGGGAGAGAGACTGCTTCTCCTTCCATGGTTGTACTTGACACAACCTAGAGCTTGCAGGATGCATTAGTTTTCTATGGCTGCTGTGACAAATCACCACAAACTGGGTGACTTAAAACACAGCCTCTAGCGCAGAATCCATTCCTTGCCTTTTCCAGACTCTGGTGGCTGCCAACACTCCTTGGCTTGTGGGTGCATCACTCCAACCTCTGCCTCTGTAGTCACATCAATTTCTCTTCTTCTGTCTGTGTCAAATCTCTCTCTGCCGACCTCTTATAAGCACACTTGTGACAGCATTCAGGGTCCACGTGGCTAATCCAGGACGATCTCCCCATCTCAAGATCCTTCACTTAATTACATTTGCAAGGACCCTCCCTCTTTTCTTTTTGGCATAAAGGTAACATTCACAGGTTCCAAGGATAGGGACATGGATATATTTAAGAGAGTCATTTTCCAGCACAAGGGGCAATAAAAAAAAAAATAGAAATAAAGAGCTCTTAAATGTTCCAGAAAGGGAAGAGCAGAATTAGAGAGAGAGAGAGGAAAAGGGAAAGTATTTGTGATGGTCTCATCTCATTAGGGTGGGAAATGGCCACCAGATTTCAAGGGAGGAGGGGGGAATAATATTCCATGTGGGAAAAACAGTACATTTTGATTGGAAAAAACAGTTGATATCTTATTCCCAAAGGATGATTGAAACATGCTTCCAATTTTGACCATTGAGAAAAGGAAGGGAAATAAATTTACTTGACCTTCAAAATAAATATATGGCAAAAAATGAAATTAATAGAAACGTAGTTAAAGTAGAAAATACAAGGAAAAGAAAAAGAAATAAACAAGAAGAAATACATCGTAAATCTAAATTATGAAATAAGGAACATATGTGAGAATATATTTTCCAAAGAGAGCCAAAACAATGTTTCCCGTCCCACAATGTGACCTTGGCACTCCCTGGGAAGCTCTTTATGACTGTCTCAAGCAATATGGCGGAGTGCAATGACTCCCTGTGACTTCTGCGTCTAGCGCACCACTGTGAGGAAGCCCGAGAGCCTGGAAGAGACTCATGGAGGTGTTTCTCCCCACAGCTCCAGCGGAGGTCTTTGTTGACAGCCAGCATCGACCACCA
Organism: Ceratotherium simum simum; assembly: GCF_057802395.1. Classification (NCBI taxonomy): domain Eukaryota; kingdom Metazoa; phylum Chordata; class Mammalia; order Perissodactyla; family Rhinocerotidae; genus Ceratotherium; species Ceratotherium simum. Next base: position 11,151,569 of record NC_141923.1, on the reverse strand, counting down.
GACAGGAAGGGAGGAAGCCTTCGAGGTCTTCAGCCCCAGCCATTGTCAGAGAGTAACCACAGGTGACACCAGAGTGAAAACAGCTCACCGAGCCTCGTCAGAGTCAAATGCCAGAATTGTGAGAGATAATAACAATAAATCATTGTAGTTTTATGACGTGACATTTCTACACCCAGCAAAAATATTCCTCAAAATTGAAGGCAGAGTAAAGATATTTTCAGACAAACAAAAGATTAGACAAGTCACTACCAGCAGACCCGCATTACAAAAAACGTTAAAGCAAGTTCTTTGGACAGAAGGAGAATGACACAGATGGAAATTGGTATCTAAATCCAGAAATGACAAGTGTCAGAAATGGTAAATAAGTCGACTTTTTCCCATTTTAAATCTCTTTGATGGATAACCAACTGTTTATGGCAAAAATAATTGCAATGTATTGTGGAGTTTAACATATGTAAAAGTGAAAGAAAAAACGACGATAACAGAAAGGACAGAGCGAGAAAAAAGCAAAGATATTGATGTGAGCTTCTTACACTTTCCTTGAAGAGATATAATGTTATTTGAAGGTATATAGTAGTAAGTTAAAGATTTATTGTAAATCCTCAATCTGCTGAAAAAATATAAAACAAAGAAGTATAGCTAATAAGCCAACAGTTGAGTAAAATGGAAACATAAAAACTACTCAAATAAGCCAAAAATAAGACAAGGAAAAAAGACAAAACAGACAGATCAAATAGAACACAAATAGCAAGTTAGAAGATGTCACTAAATCATATCAATAATCACATTCTGTAACAAAAATTACATCAATTTATTCACTCATTCATTCATTTATTCACTAAATATTTGTGGAGTACCTACTATGTGTTAATCGCTGTTGTCTTACTGAGAATACAACAGTGTAGAAAAGTGTCAGGGGCCCAGCTCTCAAGGAGCTTTAAGCATAGGAATGGGCACAAATAAGTAAACTTGCAATTAAAATATATTGTAACATATTCTTTGATAACAGAGTGGGTAGAGGTGGACCTCTACCTCGCACTATATATAAAAATTAACTCAAAATGGATCAAAGACTTAAATGTAACAGCTAAACCTATAAAACTCTTAGAAGAAAACATAGGAGTAAATCTGCATGACCTTGGATTTGGCAATGAATTCTTAGATCTGACACCAAAAGCATGAGCAACAAAAGAAAAAATAGAAAAATAAAAGATGACCTACAGAATGAGAGAAAATATTTGCAAATTACATATCTGACGAGGGAATTGTAGGTGGAATATTTAAAGAACATGTACAATTCGATAATAAAAAGACAAAGAATCCAATTAAAACCTGGGCAAAGGACTTGAATAGACATTTCTCCATAGAAGATATCCATATGGCCAATAAGCACTGAATAGATACTCAGCATCATTCATCACTAGGGAAATGCAAACCAAAACCACAATGAGATACCACCTCACATCTACTGGGATGGTTATAATAATAATAGTAACAGAAAATAGCAAATATTGTCAAGGATACGGAGAAATTGGAACCCTAGTATACTGCTGGTAGGAATGTAAAATGGTGCAGCTGCTATGGAAAACAGTTTGGTGGTTCCTCAAAAAGCTAAACATAGAGTTACCAAATGACCCATCTAGGTATATACCCAAGAAAAAAGAAAACATATGTCCACACAAAAACCTGTACATGAACATTCATAGCAGCATTATTCACAATAGCAAAAAAACTGAAACAACCAAATGTTCGTCAACTGACCAATGGATAAACAAAATGCGGTAAATCCATACGATGGAATACTATTCAGCCATGAAAAGGAATGAAGTTCTGATACATGCTACAACAGGGATGAACCTTGAAAACATTATGCTAAGCGAAAGAAGCCAGACACAAAAGACCACATACTGTACAATTCTATTTACATAAAATGTCCAGAATAGGTAAATCCAGAGATACGGAAAGCAGATTAGTAGTTGCCAGTGACTGGGGGGAGGGGAGAGTGGGGAGTGGCTGCTTAATGGGTATGGAGTCTTTTTGGGGGGTGATAAAAATAGTTTGAAACTAGATAGAAGTGATGGTTACACAGCATCATGAATGTACTAATTACCACTGAACTGTACACTTTAAAATCACTAATCTTATGTTATGTGAATTTCATCTCAATAGAGAGAGAGACTTAGAGATATATTAACTAAATACCACGTGTAGACCTTGTTTGGATCCTAATTCAAACAAACTAACTATAAAAAAACATTTGGGAACCAGTTAGAAAAACAATAACTTGATATTTGATAACATTAAGGAATTATGGGTTTTTTAGGGTGTAATATGCTATTGTGGATGTGATTTTTTTTTATTCTTATAGATAAAATGAAAGGATGTGTAGGATTTGCTTCAGAACAATCCAAAGGGATTAAGAAATTGGGAAGTATGGAAAAACTGATACTGGGTATGTGGGGGTTCATTATGCTATTCTATTTCTGAATGTTTGAATTCTTCCATAATGAAAATTAGAAATAAAAAAATCCTTGAGGGCAGGATTGTGCCTTATTCCCCAGTATTTAATGCCTCCTCAGCATGCAGTGGGCACTCCATAGTGAATGAATGAATGAACTAATGAATGAACACAATGAATCTCATGCTTGACCTCTGCTGTACCCTCCCTTGAGTGAATATCGGGAGAAAGCGTTGAAGGTCCTGAGAAGTCAAGAAGTGCCTGTGTGGGTGTTTATGTCCAGGCTGTGGATGAGCAGAGCAAAAATAAAATAATAATCAACACAGCTGGGAGAAAATAAGTCTGGCTCGCACCCTCTAACCCATGTAAACCTTGTCTCTGCCCTCGGTCAGCAGGCCACTGTTGTGCCATCCCTGCCACCAAGCCAACTCAGGAAGCACAAGGCATTTGAGTTGCAAAAGTGTTGCAAATGCTCTTTCTGTTGAGTACATGTTAACTTTTCTGTTCATGCTACATTAAAGTGGAAAGTTCTATCGACTTCCCTGAAGAACTGGTCATTACAATTTAGCCAAATTAGAACACTATAGCCAAAATAAATAAGCAATCACGACATTTCGGAGAGTCATGGCCCGAGCTCCGTGGAGGCAAGTACTCTGACCTGGACGTCTGCACAGAAGCCTGGCGGGGAGTAGGTGACCCCAGATGCGTGTTGGATGAGAGAACAAAGCCAGGAGAGGCTGGAGCATCGCTCCAATTAGCTCAGCCCTTTACTGCTCTCCAAGAATGTCCGTACACACCACTAAATTAATCTTCACAGCAAACTTGAGTGGTAAGGAGGGCAAAGGGGGAAACTGAGGCTCAGGAGAGGGTCAGGCTGCCATTCAGTGGTGTAGTGGAGACTCAGGCCCAGGACACCAGCCCCAGATGAAGAGCACCACCCGTGCTCCATAGCGCTCTCTTCTCCATGCGTGGATTTCCAGCCTGAATTGAGGGCAGGTTGTTTTCCTCATTGTTGTTGTGCTGAGGGTGGACACTGGGCCAAGGGCAACCTCAGTAGAGTCTGTCACAATCCTCCCCTCAGGGACGAACTTCTGTGTCGGGGACCATGCAGACCTGCTGAATCTCCCCAGCTCCTTCCAAGTCTCATGGAGAACATTCCATTTCAGGTGAGTGTGGGGCTGTGGGTGGGGCTGCAGTCCTGGCCCCCCAGCTGGCTCCGTGAACCTGCCACAGGTTATCTCATCACGAGACACACATGTGCATGCACACACACACGTGCACACACACACATGCACGCTCATGCTCCAAGACCTGCACATATAGGTGACCGTCTGGAGTGGGGCCGGCTCACCCCACCTCCAGGACCTCGAGCACGCTCTTCCCTCTGCTGAAACCCTTTCCTGGCTTCTCCTGATCCATCTTCCAGTCTCAGTTCAGGGGCCACCTCCTCCAGGAAGCCTTCCAGGAACTCCCTGCCTTCCATGTCCCCGCGGGCTCCCCGGTTACCTCTTGTAGGCCACCTCTGACTGACATTGCTCACAGATCTGGAATCAGCTCTCTGCATTTCTGTCTCCCACAATAACTGGTGAGCTCCTTTCAGGCAGGGCCCCTCATGTCCTGACTGCTGAATATTTGTTGAACAAGTGAGGCAATGAGTGAATGAACAAGCTTCCCTCTGGGCCTCAGTTTCCCCATCTGTACAATGTTCAGATTGGACTGTGGCGTCCGGTCAGCTCGAAAGCTCTGTGGTTTGAATGAATAAATGAGCGAAGGAGTGAAAGTTAAATGCAACAAGGAAATGAACTTTCCAAAAACTTCTCAACGAAGCCACGGCAGTCACAAAGCAGATCACCAGGCAAATGAAGAAATGGAGGCCCGTCTGGTCTCTGCCAAGAAATACTCAACGTGGAACAAAGCTTACAGACCAGGCTTTCCTGGAGGCTGAGTTCAGTGCTTCTTCCTTTTATAGACGAGAACTCGAGTTCAGAAAGGTTCAGAGCTGCCCAAGGTCACATGGAAAATCACAGCAGGATGGAGTGGGGTGAGGATGACCAATCCTGTCAATAATTAACCCAATCCCAGCAGGGCCAAGCAGGTTTGTGGTGGGGGGAGCTAGGAATGATGGGGTGTTAGGAGGTGGGGGCCCAGAAGGCTGGGGAAATGCCTGTGCTCCACGGGGAGGGCCAAAGCCCTAGGATGAGGTTTTCTAGAGGGTAGCCCAAGGACCATTTGTTCTCTCAACAAATGCTGTTTGAGTGTCCACTCTGTGCTGAGCACTAGGGATTGAGCAGTGAATGATGCAGACAGGATATCTGCCCTCATGAAGCTTACCTTCTAGTGAGGAAGCCAGATAAATATGTCAGATCATCCCAGATGGGTGTAAAAAAAACAAAGCAGGGCATAGAATGACAAGGACAGAGGTGGGCCCTCTCTGAGGAGATGCCCTTTGAGCAGAGAACTGAGTGAAGTCAGGGAGTGAGCCATGGAAAGGGCTGGAGAAAGGCTGTTCTAGGCAGCCAACAGTAGGTGCAAAGGTCCTGAGGCAGGAATGAGCTTGCTAAGTTCTAGAATAGCAAGAAGGCCAGGGTGGCTAGAGCAGAGGGAGGGAGGGAAGCATGGTCAGAGATGAGGCCAGAAGGTTGTCCAGAGCCAGATCACACAGGGCCAGCTAAGTGGCAGTGAGGAGTGTGGGATTTCTCTTCAGTGTGATGCGAGCCATTGGTAGTCTCCAGCAGGAAGTGAATGAATGAGTCTGATTTATCTTTTCAAAGGATCACGGTGGCTCCCTAAGTGGAGCCAAGGGTCAGCTCAGGCCTTTGCTAAAATAGGTTCTAGGCTCTACCGAGATCTGCTGAGTCAGAATCACTAGTCAAGGCCTCACGTCCACTGGGGTAATAACATCTGCTGCTTCCCGGGGGAATTCTCTGTGCAGGCCCCGGGCTGGGTCAGCTTGGTGCATGATCACTTTGAATTCCTACAACTCTGCGAGTGGGCAATCTCAGCCCCACCCCCCAGAGGACTTGGAGGACCCAAGGGCTAAAGTAACTTGAGGAAGGTCAAAGGTCGCTGGGTTCCTGCGCAGCAGAGCCTCTGGCTGAGCCTGGGTCGCCAAGCCTCCTCCCTGCACCACGAGGCACCTCCCCACCTTCCCTCCAGGCGCTCTCTTCAAGTCCAAGCCCAGGGCCGAGGAACGGGGCTCAGACGGGCTAAGTGACTCACCCACAGTCACAGTCTGGGATGTGGGGGACCAGGACTGAAGAGGGGTCAGCTGGAGGCGGGGCTCTGAGTTTCTCAAATGAGACCCATTCCCTGCGTGTGAGCAGGAAGCAGGAGGGGGGAGGACACGATGGAGCCCCCCAGAGAGGGCAGGGGGGCCCCTCCAAGCCAAGGGAAGCAGCTGGAGAAGACTCCGCTGACTTGAGACCTGTGACGCGTCCAGAACCCGGGGACGGGCTTGGAGGGAGCAGAGCCTCAGCCCCTGGGGAAGAACAGCGCCCCCGCGTGCACTGCGGTGCGGGGTGCCCCTGGCAGGTGCACAGCGTCTGCGCGCTTCTGTTCAGATGGGGGAGTAAAAACAGTGCCTCCCCTGATGGGCTGAGGTGAGGACGAGGAGGAAATGCCTGTGAAGAGTTAGCGTGATGCCTGGCACAGACCTGGTGGTGCATGAATATCATTTGCTACTATTATTGTTGTTGTTGTTGTTTTCTCTCCATGCTCCTGCTTCCAGAGCAAGGACCCCAGAGATGGAGGTCCCTGGGTGGTGGCCGCTGGTCACTATGCTCACTGCTGCATCTCACCGTCTGCCCCTGGTTAACCAAGAAGATTCCCATCTTATCGACCCCGGCCCGCAGGACAGCCCTCCCAGGCCTGCCGGGCCTTGAAATTGCCGTGAGCAGCGTAGACTTGGCCTTCAACCTCTACAGACAGCTGGCTTTGGACGCCCTGGAGAGGACATTCTCTTCTCCCCAGGGAGCATCGCCTTGGCCCCGGCCATGCTCTTCCTTGGGGCCCCGGAGGCCAGCAGGACCCAGCTCCTGGAAGGCCTGGGGTTCAACCTCACCATGGTACCCAAGGCCGAGATCCAGGAGGGCTTCCGGGAGCTGCTGCTCAGTCTTCCTGTGCAGGACCCTCAGCTCCTCCTGACCGTGGGCCAGGCTGTTCAGCGGGCTGGGCCCGGGGGCCACCCAGGAGCTGGTGGAGGCCGGGACGTGCATCCATGAGTATGTAGAGAAGCAGAGCCGGGGGAAGATGGGGGCCTGGACGGAAGAGCTCGGGAGCGAAACTGCAGCAATCCTCGTGAATCACGGGCTCCTCAGAGGTGAGAGATACTATGTAGATCTCCTGGGAACTGGGGCCCAATCACACCCCAGCCCCACTCTTGACAGCATCCAGGAAGCCTCCCCTGCTGACTTAGCTATAGGAGATACTCAATAAGTGTCTGCCTACTGAATTCTTAATGCCTCTGCTTGAATACCTCCAGTGACGGGGAACTCATCATCTGTCCTGTTTTAATGGTACTTGTTCAGTTTGTTTTCATAGAAGGATTTTTCCAAATTCAGTGTGCATAAGAACTCCCTAGAGAGCTTGTTTAAAATGTGGGTATCCTGCATTTACCCCCAAGAGACTCTGATTTAGGGGCGAGGTGAGTCAGGGACTCAAGAGCCTGCATTTGAAGAAACTCTCCTCCCTTCCCTGCACAGGTGGTGGCTACAGGAGGGCTGGGGTCTCCACTTTGAGTAACCCTGTACACGGCAACTGCTGAACTAAGAAGCATGAATTCCCAACTGCTGAACTAAGAAGCATGAATTCCCTTCCTCCGGCAGGTCCCAGGAGGCGTGGTTAGAGCGGAAAGAATCATCAGGAAGGGAGGTCCTTTATTTCCTCCAAAAGCCAATAAGATTAGGTGCCTCGCTCCTTGATCACACTCCTTAATCCAGCTGATGAAGTCTGTCCTCATAGTTGTACAGGGCTTTGCGGGTTTCCAGGGGTATTCACACCCATGATCTCATCTGGCCACACCTGGATGAAGCAGACAAGGCTAAGATTAACGTTCCCATTTTACAGATGAGAAGACAGATTTTTTTTTAAAGAAGAAAAGTTATTCTCCTGAGCCAGTGAGGCATTACTCAAGTATGCATGGATGAAGATTTACCGCCAAGGGTGGCAACGGCACTTCCCCTCCCCTCAGCCTGGTGGGCGCGACCCTTTGACCGGTGTGCCACCAGCCCAAAGGAGTTCTTTGTGGATGAGCACAGGGCCGGGCAGGTCCCCATGATGAAGCACAAGGCCCGCCACGGCTTCCTGCATGTCCCCGAGCTGCAGTGCACCGTGTGCAGATGGACCACGTTGGGAATGCCACCACCTTCCTTCTCCTCCCCAACTGGGCTGGAAGACGCCCCACTGCCCAGAGCTCCCATCAAGTGGGAAGTCTGCTCAGGACAAGGTAGACCACCACAGCAGGGTCCCCGGGAAGCGGATCCTTGTCCTCGCTCAGTCACCCTGCAGGCCCCCTCAGTGCATGCTCACCCTAGGGCACTGTCACCCCTCAGGACACCATCACCTCTTAGGACACTGTCACCCTCAGGGCGCTGTCACCCTCCCAGGGCATTGTCACACCCAGTGTACTGTCACCCCCAGGGCAATATCATCCACCAGGGCATTGTGACACTCCCCCCCAGGGCACTGTCACTCTCAGGGTGTTGCCATCCCCAGGGGACTGTCACCTCACCCAGGGCACTATCACTCCCTAGGGCACTGTCACCCCAGGACACTGTCATCCCAGGGCACTGTCACCCCATCAGGGCACTGTCACCCCAGGACACTGTCATCCCCGGGGCACTGTCACCCCATCAGGGCACTGTCTCTGGCCTCCCTGGGTGGGGCCCAGGGTGGGGCCTGAGAGGGAGCACTGAACCGGGAGTCTGGAGGCTTGTTTTGGTCCCAGCTCTGCTGCAAACCTGGGAGGTACTGTTACCAGATACATACCCAGGTTCTTTACCCACCACACAAGAGGGGCCAAATAAAGACTGGAACGGCAGGCTTATGGCAAGGAAAGAGCTTTTATTTCGGGTGAGGTCAGCCGGGAGATGAGAGCTCTCAGATTTTTCCCGCCCCCTGGAGAGATGGGAGGCAAGGGGTTTTAAAGGTTGTGAAGGATGTGGCTGCTGGTAGGGAGGGGGAGCCTGTGGCCTTGATGGTCAGCGCTTTCCCACCAGCCTGCATTTGGTCCTGTGAGGCTGCTTGCAGAGATAAGGGAATCGCAGATGGGTGTCCTTCAATCGTCTCAGTGGTGGATGGTGGATTCCGGCGCCAGGAAGCCAAGGAGTTGAGGTCTGAGAAGTTTTAGCTTCTTGACATCAGTTTCCCTGTAAGAAACCTTAAGAAGTGGTAATTAGCCAAACTTCAGTGTGAGCCCAGCTTGAGGCCACCTGGGCTTTTAACAATTTGTAGCATCTATTTGCCTTGTGAAGTTCAAGGATACAAAAAAACCAATAGTTACATATGAATGTAACTTAGAGAAGCAGGGAAAGGGGATGGGTGCTTTCGGTTTAAACCCCATATGTTCTGGGTTTAATGTAGGGGAACCGATATCAGGGCCGGAATCAGTATCTTGACGGGCCGGAGCTCCAGGCCCTAAAACAGTGGGAGAGGGAAAGGGAGCCCGGGACAGATGCTGAATGGAGGAGAGTGTGCCTTTTAGAAAGCTCTCCCAGCTGCCCCTTGGAGAGGAGGGGGTTGAATGGGCAGAGAGACCAGAGGCGGGAAAGGGGGTGAGAAGGCTGCAGTTGTGAGGCTGGTTAGACGGGTGGGGGCTGGAGCCTGCAGGGAGGCGCGTGTAAAACGGGATCTCAACAGCAAACCAATTTCTTCCCTCCACAGAGAACTCAATTTCTATTTCCCCAAATTTTCCATTTCCAGCACCTATGGACTAGAGATGCTCCTCTCACGGGTGCCTGTGGGCAGAGGCTCCCAGGGAAGCCTGCACTGAACATCTCTAGAGTAAGTTGGGGATCAGGTTTTGGTGGTGGGGGAGCTCTCAATGTCTTTTGTCAACTCCTGGAAGATGTGCGGTATCCTCTTAAAGACGGGAGATGGTTTTCTATAACTTTGCAAGTTACTAGTTGCTTCTCTGCATTTATTCCACATTATTGCACACCTACTACTACAAGACACAGGGGATCCCACAGGGAATAAGGCCCCATTCCTGCCCTCAGGTGACAGGCAAGGAAAGGGAAGGCAGTTGACGTGCACACCGTCAGGGTTGGAAGCTCAGAGGAAGCCTCCTGGGAAGGTCACTCCTGATTTTAGGCCTGAAGGACAAGCTGTGGAAAGAAGGGCCTGAGAGGGAGCGTGGGGACAGCCTGGGGAGAAGAGGCTGGGGCCTTGGGGAACTGAAAGTCCCCCCATCTGGGTGGAGCTGAGGCCCTGGAAGACCCTGTAAACCACTCTGATGACCTGGGACTCTATCCTGAGGCCAAATGGGAATGCACTCGGCGGCTGTAAGCATGGAAAGGAGCATGATGACATTTGTGCTCTAGAAAGATCTAGAAAGATCTGTGGAGGGCAGAGTGGAGGGACACAAGTCAGACCTGGCCCTAGGTACAGAGCACAGAGGGAAATGCCCAGAGCCGTGCTCTCAGGGGAGAACCACAGAGGGAGGAAGCAGAGGGCTGAGGACAAGTCAGGGGCAGGGGGAGGTGGAGAGCTTGTAGCCCACAGGCACCAGCGGCCCCTCTCCTTGGACATTCACTGAGCTCTGCTCTGTGCCAGGTACCACGCCAACACCTCGCAACAAACTGATGAGGTAAGTGCTGTCATCCCCATCTTATCGACGAGGAAACTGGGGCTTAAAGAGGCTAAGAAAATCCCCCCAGGTTACCACTGCTAGTTAGTTAGCATCAAGCCAGGGTTTGAGCCCAAGTCAAACCATTTGACACCCAAGGTACATTCTTTTTCTCGGATAGCACTGCGTCCCCAGGTCCTCCATGTCACACACATTCCAGAAGGGACAGTGGAGGGTGAGGGAAGGAGCATGGACTTGGAGGTCAAACAGACCTGAGTCTGAGCCCTGACTGTGTCCCATCCTAGCTGTGTGAGCTTAGGCAAAGCCACACCACTTCTCTGAGCTTCTGTTGCCTCATCAGATAATTGGAGACCCTGAGCCCCATCTGAGAGGGGAAGTGACTTGTCCAAGATCACATCATGGGGGCAGGGGAGATGCAGAGCAGAGTCCTCTGACTTCAGGTTAGGTGGCCTTCCACAGACCTCGGTGATGATGAAGGTGACATAGTGATGGTAGAGCAAGGGATCACTAGGTCCCAGGTGGAGATTAAGTTCAATGACCGAGCAGTGAACAGAACACAGTCATAATCTAGCGCATGGGATCTAGTGCGTGGCAGGGCACAACAACAAATAAACAGATCTGTAACATGTTGGGTGACAAGTCCCACAATCCAAAGGGTGGACAGAAGGATAGGTGACTGGGTCAGTGAGCGGATGGTGAAGTGTGGGGTTAAGTAAGGGAATAAAAAAATAGTACAAAAGTAAAGGCCCGGTTGATCCCTCCTATGGGGTCAATAGATGATTCCAGAATTTTCCTTGCAGGTCATTCACAAGGCTGTGATGACTCTGGAAGAGGAGGGCTCAGAGGCCACTGAGGTCACCAGCATCACACCCAGGCCTCACCCCAACCTTGACCCCACACCCCCTCCAGGCACTGACTTCAACCGACCCTTCCTGGCGATGACTTTCCACACAGAAGCAGGAAGCATGCTTTTTCCGGGGAAGACTGGAAACCCATTGGGATGATGGTCCCTCAGATGTGCTGTACGACCCTGAGAGAATAGAGGAGGGGACACTCTGGTGTCCCCTTTTCTGGGGACGGAGTCAGCATCCAGTATCTCTGTGGCCTGGAGTCACCACCAGGCTATCTGGGATTCCGTTTCTTCATCTGGATGTGAAATGGGAAACACTTTGAAGCAGTGATGATGGCAGGTGCCCCTGTACAAGCTTCCCATGGCCATGAAAATAACCACCTGCCCACGTGCCAGCAGCTTCTGTTGAGGAATCAGGTTTAATGAGCATTGTGTGGATCCTGGGCCTTTTGCATGGTTTCATGAGAACCTAAGGGGATGGTGGTAAGGGGGATCAAGGCTATGCCATTGAGAGAACATCTGCCACATACCAGGTGTTTTGTATATTTTATCTCATTTTAAAATCAATTCCCATGACAACCTAGTAAGATAAGCATTAGGTTGAACCATATGAAATTGATTATATTTGGCCTTTTTTTTTTTACCTACAAAAAAGGTCAACTTCACATGGGTCCACCTAATATTCTCTCTCCCTTTTCATAGCTGAGGATCAGAGCTTAGGAGACATGCCCCAGCTCACGCAGCTAGTAAGGGGACAGCTGGAATCCGGTGTGTTTTATTTCAAAGCCTAGACTCATTCCATTCTCATCCATTTTGCTAAGTTGGTGATTCTCAAACTTGTTTGTGGGCACAAATCTCCTCAGGATCTCGTTAAAAAGCAGATTTTTGGTTCACTAGGTCTGGGCTGGGGCTGGGGATCCGGCATTCCTCACACAGCCCTAGGGATGCTGAGGCTGCTCTCGGTGACCACTTATGGAGTAGCAGGTGTGCCTGCTCCCGTCCCCATGACCCACAAAGGGGTTAAGTTGGCATGGTCCATGGGGCAGAGGAGCGGCACTCAACCCTAAATGCATTTATGGGGCTGAACACAATATTGGCAATACCTTTTTGAAGCCCTCAGACAAAGCTGCTTTAGGGTCACTTATTAATGAGCGTATTGGGGGAAAGGAAGTGTCCTAAATACAGGCTTTTTGCCCATTCTAGGCATACCATGGGTACTTGTAACTGTGGACTAAGCTCCCTGTCTGTCACTGCAACTGGGACATTGGCTGTCAGCCAGCTCACGTCCCTGGATCTCTAGCTGCACAGAAGGGAGCCACATAGGTTTGGGGTCAGACGTCCAAGACCAATCCCGCCCCTGGCTCTGACTAGATGCCCCCTGGAGCAGTAATGGGGACAGCAGGCAGACACAGAGAGCCATGCTGAACGCTGGTCAAGGGGCTGTGACATGTGGCCCCATTTGTCCTTCATTTTACACCTTACATTTACTGCCAGATACTGGTTTTTTTCCCTTCTCCAGTGAGAAGGTGCCCACAAACCGCCAATGAGTCAATAAAGTTGGCCTCCCCAGAAGGGGGAGCCCTGGAGTCACTGAGGGTATCCTCAGAAAAACAGGAGTGAGCAGCGCCAAGATACTGGAAAGCAGGTGTCTTGCCTTTTGTTTTTGAGGGTTGACAACAGTGGTCCTAAACTCAAATGCCCGTGGGGCCAGGTGGGCAGTGGGCAGGGATTAGGGGAAAAATAACAGCACAAGTTCATTAGCAGATGTCAGCTGACCTTGGTGCTGGGAAAGCTTAGGGGGTGGTGGGGACTGCGGTAAACTGGAGAGTGGGGTCTCATCTAAAGGGGACACTCAGTGGTGGCCTGCCCGTGACAGTGGCTTAGATGAGATAGAAGTGTGACTGGGCATGGTAGCTTTGCTTCACCCAGGCTTCCAAATTGTGGGTCTGCCATCCTTAGGGTGTTGTCCTCAGCTGGATGCTTGAAGACCACCCACCAGCACCTCCACCTTCCAGCCAACAGGAAGGGGGCAAGGGAAGATGGAGGGCAAACTGGCTCCCTTCAAAGGCACGACCTGCAAGTTATACATGTCTCTTCAGCTCATCTCCTATTGGCCAGAACCTAGTCACATGGTGCACCCAGCCACAAGAGAGACAGAGAAATGTCGTTTCTTTCTTGGGTATCCATGTGCCCAGCCCCAGACTGGGAGTTCTCTCACTTTAGGAGAAAGGATGATTGGCTATTGGAGACCCCCCTGCCAGGCTTGGTTGGATATTGCCTTGCAGAAAGGTATGCCAAGGCTGATGGCTTTTTGAATTTTAAAAGAAACTAAAAAGCCAGGTCTTTATGTGAAAATGTTTCCATTTTTGAATGTTGACAACTAACTTGATTTAAAAAAACCATCGAGCAGGCCCACAGCGTGTAGGGTAACTGAAGCATGCAACAGGTCCAGAAGGCAGCTGGGCAGAGTGAAGGACGGTCTACAGGACGCCTAAGGCTGGCCCTAGGACAAGGCAGTGGCATCAGGACCCTCTGTTAAAACCCAGCCCTGGGTTGTGACCTTCATTGAAATCCTCAGGCAAACGTGAGACTGTCCCCAGAGAGAAGATGGTAGCTACAAAGCAGCTTAAATCCCAGGACCACAGGTTCAGAAATGTTTGACCACATTTTACAAAAGATGTGCAAGACTCACCCTTTAGATTATTTCTGTCAATAAAGCCAATTTATGTGAAAATTGTTATTATATCATAATCGGTGATTTTGCTGAAATGAAGACAAAAACAATAAATGTTATGGAAAATATACAAAGATTTGTAAATTATCTATGTCTATTTTATTTCTCACGCAAATGTTATTGGGCCATCAACAGACAGCCAGACCTGTGCAATAACAATTAAACTCAGTCATCGTTGATGTTTTCGTGATTTTCAGTCATCTAAGACCTGCTATATACAGAATTTTCAATTCTATTGTTTATCAAGGGATGAATTAATCTCTGGATACATATGGAAAGTGGCCTCCTTCTGTACTTTGGCCTTGGTGGGCCTGGCTAGGGGATGGCCGGGGTCTCCCATCTGTCCCCTCTGGGCACGGGTACAGCACGAGAGGTGTGACAGCAGGAAAGAGAAATGGACAAAGCTGGGACTCCTCAGGCCAGAGAAGGGCCAAGATCTGGAGCCGAGAGGGGGCCCAGATCAGGGATGGGCCCACCCAGCTGCATGGGTCATCCATCATTCATTCCACAAACATCTATTGAGATCCCTCAGCATGCCAAGCACTGGGCATGAGCTCACGAAGCTTACACAATCCAGGTGAGAGAGGGGGTGGGAACCCACCCTGCAGACACCTCGTGGGGAAGACAGGGTCCTTGATGCTGGCACTCCCAGCACAGAGGGTCCCTGGCATCAGCACTCCCCGCCCAGCTGGCCCTCGGGGAGGGCAGGAGTTCCTCGGACAGAGATTCGGGCATATGCTGAGGAAGGTGGTGGGGTGGGGCTGCTCTTCTGTTTTAGGGGAAAGGAAACTGCCAGGTCAAGTCAAACCAACATGGATGTTGGAAGAGATGATCAGAGCCTGGGGCTGCCAGCCTTGACCCCCAACCCCCTGGGCAGCTCAGCCTTCCAGGGAAGAGTGACCAGGGAGAAAACTCAGCCTCCCCTCCTGGAGCCAGCAGGTCCCGTCCAAGCACCTGTGTCCTCCAAACCAGGTTGGGCTACACCCAGGTGTCCAGAGTCCCTAAGGAGATGGTGGCACTGGAGGCCTACAATAGGGGTTATCTGCCTACCCTTCCAGTGACCCACTTGGGCCCAGGGCAAGGTAGCCTAGTGGTTAGGAGCTGGGCTCACATCCTGCCTGATTTAATACTTGTACTTTGTGGCAAATTATGTAATTTTTTCCATCAGCCTGCTCTGTAGACTGGAAGCTCCCTCACCTGTGAACGGGGTCGTGCTAGTCCCCATCCCACAGGGATGTGAGGGTGAAATGAGTCAATTGTGGGAAGTGCTGAGAACAGTCCTGGGCCAGGGAAGTGCCGTGGAAGTGTCACTGCTATCACAGCCTGGAGGGGGTTGAATAGTGGCCCCCAAAAGCTATGTCCCCATCCTAAGCCCTGGAACCACATCGCCTTATGCAGAAGTAGGGTCTTTGCGTTGTCATCAAGTTAAAGATCTGGAGATGATCACCCTGGCTTAGCTAGGTGGGCCCTAAATCCAATGACAAGTGTCCTTCTGAGAGACAGAGAGGAGACACAGACCCAGAGGAGAAAGTCATGTGGAGAGGGGGGCGGGGAGGGAAGCGATGTGGCCACAAGGAAGGCTGACGCCAGCAGAGGCTGAAAGAGGCAAGCAAGGCCTCTCCCCTAGGGCTTCCAGAGGGAGTGCAGCCCTGCCAACACCTTGCTTTGGGACTTCTGGACTCCAGAACTGCAAACGATGCCTTTCTTTTGTTTTAAGTCATGTAGTTTGTGGTCATTTGTTCCAGCAGCGCCAGGAAACCAGTATAATACCCCCCCACTCCCCACACACTAGCATCAGGTTAGAGTTTGTGGTGGATAAATGTTGTTGAACGAATCCCATGTGAGGCACAGACACAGCAGGGTGACTACTCCTCACCTCTGGGTCACAATGCCACATCCCTGGAGTGCCCTAAGTGGATGTGACCTGCTCTGGGCATCCTCTGGGGTTGGTGGAGAGTCCATTTCGGCCATTTGGGGCTCTTCCCCAGGCCCTGCTCAGGCTGTGGTCCAGCTCGTGGTTCTCCACCCTCGGAGGCCCTGCTAAGTCGCTGCTTGTCCAGCCGGTGTTTTACTGGAGACCTCAGGCCATAGCATCAGGCTTTCGGCCATTCTCACCTTCCCCTGAGCGGCTCTTTCCAAGGCGCAGTCCCCGCCTGGGCCCCTGCGAGGGACTAAGGTGCTGGTGCCCCTCTCAGTGCACCCCACCTCCTCCCTTCCAGGTTTAAAGGACTTTCCCGTTTGTCCCTCTGATCTGGCCCACCCCTGGCCCCTATCCTCACCCTGAGGGATGGTGTGGTCCAGTGCTAGGTGCGAGCTCAGGTGTCCACAATACCAAAGCTAGGAGGGGCCCTCTGACTCCCAGTCCCGTGATGCAAAATTCCCGCAACAACGCAGCTCAAAGACTTGTCACCTCTCTGGGAAAAGCAAGCACACCGGCAGGGCAGTGTAGGCAATCCTGGGATCAAGCATCCTGCCACACCAGGGAGTCAGTCTCTGCCTTCGAGAAGCTCTCCATGAATCTGTGCATAACTGGGCAGCATGTGAGACAATCACAGCTAAGACGGAGGGCGAATCAAGGACAGATTCAGCTTGACGAGGAGAAGAGAGGGCAGGGTGGCCGAGTGGAAAGACCCTGGGAGCCAGGAGTCCTAGGTGGCAGCTTGACGCCAGTGTGACCGTGAGCAAGTGCATCTGTCACATGGAGGCCGTGATGACCGGACCCCTGCCTGGCACTGTTTCAGAACTTGACACATCTTCATTCAGTCCTCACTACACCCTGGGAGGGAGGGGGTCCTCACATCTGACAGTGGAGGAAACTCAGGGACAGAGAGACTTAAGCAACTCCTCCTCCAAGTCCCCCAAATGGAAGCCATGTCTGCCCCAGATCCCTCAGCGCTCTCCACGCCCCTCCTGAGCCCTGATCCCTCTCTCCTGGGCATTTTGGTTTTACTGTCCACCTCTCATGCCTACAACAGACCAGACCATATCCAAGCCACCTGTGGATCTTTCATGGCCCCAAGGCAGTGCCTGGGCCGGGATGGGAAATGGGGGGACGCTGGCTGGAGGGAACCCCGGCAGACCTGGGCTGTTCCCACACGAGGAGCAGAGGAGGGAGAGATGGAGGTCGAGAAGAGAGGGAGGGAGGTGTTAACACAGAACCATTCTCTGTCTTACACACACACACATACGCACACACACACAGGGCAGGCTGGGGCAAGAGGGAAAGCAGAACCCCCAGGACAGCAGCAGAGAAAGGCAGCAGGGAGACAGGACAGAAAATTTCACAGACTCCCACAGCAGAGCAGAAGAAATTGTTTCCAGAGGCGGTTTGGAGCTGGCCCCCCTGGCCCCTACCGCCCCATCACTTAGCGGGTCTAGAGGTCCCCTTGCAGCTGCCAGGACCAGGAGGAGGGAGGGCGGGCAGGGGTGGCCGCGGCCTGCTGGAGAAAATCTCCCCAAACCAGGCTTGGCATCCGGGCCTCTGATTGCCCTGAGCCTGGGGGGAGGGGTGGCAGAGAAAAGTGGTCCAAGATGGTTGGTCCACATACATACCCCAGATGCCCATCTGCTCATTATGAGAGGCTGGCGGGTAACCTGAGAGCCCCAAAGGTGTGGCCCTTAAAACCAGGCCCTCCCTAAGCAGGGGGGCTCTGTCTGCTGGATCTGGGGTTGGCAGAATTAAAACACAAAAAGCTCATTGCTGCTCTAGAGGAAATGCAGTGTGAAGTGAGGGGATCCAGCTGAATTCCTCTCCTTCTTTCTTTTATTATAGTAAGAACATTTAACATGAGATCTACCCTCAACAAAATTTTAAGCGCACAATACAGTATTGTTAACTACAGGCACAGTGTTGTATGGCAAATCTCTAGAACTTATTCATCTTGTGTAACTAAAACTTTATATCCATTGAATTCCCCATTTCCCACTTCCCCAGTCCCTGGCAACCACCATTCTACTTTTTGTTTCTATGAGTTTGGCTATTTTAGATACATCATATAAGTGGAATCGTACAGTATTCGTCTTTCTATGGCTGGCTTATTTCACCTAGCATAATGTCCTCCAGGTTCATCCATGTAGTTGCATATTGCAGGAGTTCCTCCTTTTTTAATGCTGAATAACATTCTATTGTGTGTATATAGTGAAAAGGTGATCTACAGAATTGGAGGAAATAGTTGCAAACCATATATCTGATAAGGGTTAATATCCAAAATATATAAGGAACTCCTATAACTCAATAGCAAAATACAAATAACTCTATTAAAAAATGGACAAAAGACTTGAATCAACCTTTCTACAAAGAAGACAGAAATGGCCAACAGGTACGTGAGAAGATGCTCAACGTCACTAATCACCAGGGAAATGCAAATCAAAACCACAATGAGATATCACCTCACATCCATTAGGATGGTTATTATCAAAAGAAAAAAAAAAAGATAAGTGTTGGCCAGGATGTGGAGAAATTGGAAACCTTGTATACTGTTGGTGGGAATGTAAAAGGCTGCAGCTGCTATGGAAAACAGTACAGAAGTTCCTCAAAAAATTAAAAGTAGAAATACCATATGACCAGCAATCCCACTTCTGGGTGTATAACCAAAAGAATTGAAATCAAGATCTCGAAGAGATATGTGCACTCCCGTGTTCATTGCAGCACTATTCGCAAGAGCCAAAAGGTCCGTGGACAGATGAATGGACGCTTCATTGGTGGCTGTTATCAACGGATAACACATTCCTCTCGTTCTTTTCCTCTTCCAGTCTTCATTGTCTAATGTCAGAGCAGGAAAAGATCCCAAGAGCATCCAGCTCTGTGCTTTTCAAACAACGCTTCTCAGAGGAGAGGACCACGGGGGGACGATGTGGCAGAGGGGAACGGGGGTGGCATTTGGTGCCCCTCTACCTGCTCCAAGCAGGGCAGTTCTACTCCCTGTTCTTGAAGTAAGATTTCAACTGAGAAAGAGGTTGACCTGCTAAAAATCTTTAAAATGTAAACAATTCGTAATGACCATATTGTATTAACTTATTATTTCCCCAGGAAGAGGAAAGTGGCTGGCAATGTCCCAAGGCCTCATGGCCAGAGCGGATAAGAGGCCCATCTGGGCAGCCCTGGGTTCTCTCCTGAATTTGGCCCCTTTTTAGCTGCGTAACCTTGGGCACGTTGCAGAACTGGCTTCCCATCCCTCCCTTGCATAGAAAGTCTCATATAGTGCCTCCTTCACAGGGTTCTGGACAGTACAAAATGAGTCACTAGCACTACGCACCCAGGAAGCATCGCTGCTGTTACCTGGGCTGGGGACCCTGGAGACCTCGTTCTGGTGTCAGCTCAGCCACAGACACCTCACCTCCTCTCACTTCCCCACTCTCTCCTCATCTGCTCAGCAAGAGCGTTGGTCCTCCACCTTGGCTGCACAATAAAATCACGTGGGCAGTTTTTAAAAGGTGCTGACCCCCAGGCCTCACGTGCAGTTTCTGACGTCATCGGTCTGGGGTAAGCCTAGATACCCGTGTATTTCAAAAGTTCCCTTAGTGGCTCCCACGTGCAACCAGAGTGGAGAACTGCTGCTCCAGCTAATTTTAAGCCCTGTTCTAGCTCTAAAGCTCTAGGGCTGAACTCAGCTTTATTCCAAAAAAATCTGACGAAGCACCTAATAGGTTTCCAGCACTATGTTACATCTCTGGACCAGTGATGTTGTCATTCATTTCACTGCCTGGGAAACGTCTGATGTGGCTCAAGCTGGGAGTTTTCGAGTAAAATGCCTTTTTTCCCTTGATATTAACCTGCCCCAGTTTTCCAAATAAACTGACTTTGTAAATAACAATCATATAGCTCAAGTTCATTGTTCTGTGACCCATATAGGTTAAATATGGGAAAGAAAATATCTTTGAGCAACTCAGACTTACCCTATGTTAACATTAGGTCCTGCTCACCCCACTCTATGTTTGCCTCCATTTTAATGATTTTAAAAGGGGTTGGAGGAATCAATAAGTTTCACAAATACAAGGAAGGAGAAAGAAAGAGAGAGAGAGAGAAGGAGAAGTAGAAAAAAGGAAGAAAAGGAAGGAAGGAAGAGAAGGAGGAAGAAAGGAAAGACTCCTTTTCATACAATAACAATAATGATGACAAATAAAATAGGAATAAACTTGAGAAATGTGCAAGTTTTAGATGGAAGAAAAACTTTAAATGCTGCTGAAGAACATAAAGAAGATTCAAACAAAAGGAAAGACACATCACGGCCCTGGATGAGAAGACTCAGCATCACAAAGATATCAGCTGTTCCCAAGCGAGGATTAAATTTAATAAGAACTCAATAAAAGCATCAACAGGGGCTGGCCCTGTGGCTTAGCGGTTAAGTGTGCGCGCTCCGCTGCTGGCGGCCCGGGTTCAGATCCCGGGCGTGCACCGACACACCGCTTCTCCGGCCATGCTGAGGCCGCGTCCCACATACAGCAACTAGAAGGATGTGCAACTATGACATACAACTATCTACTGGGGCTTTGGGGGGAAAAATAAATAAATAAAATTAAAAAAAAAATTAAAAGCATCAACAGGATATTGTAAATAAACAAGATGATTCTAAAATTCATATGAAAAAATAAATAAGCTAGGATAGTTAGTAAAATTCTGAAAAAATAAAGAATATTGGGGGAGGACTAGCCCTATCAGATATTAAAACATATTATAAAACTTCTAATTATAAAATTATAATTTATTAATTATAAAACATATAATTGAAACTGTATGGTGCATGAATAGACAGATTGATCAGAGGAACAAAATATAAATCTGTAAATAATCCTAAATCCAAAATGGAATTTTGAATATGATAAAGAAGATATTTCAAATCAGCCGGGAAAATGTGGATTAGTCGTTAAATGGAACTGAGACAAGAAACTTGTCATCTAGAAATAAAAAGTTGGATCTATATTCTTGTGATAATCATTGAGTCTGTTCACAAATATTCTGATTCTCCTCTCCTTCTGACCATATGATTTGTTTTGATCACTGAAATGTAAGCATAAACATGTCCCTTCCAAGAGGAAGCCTTTGAGAGCCAGGGCGTGATTCATCATCTCTTTATGTCCTGCCACAGCCTTTCTAAGAAATAAAACCCAAAAGCCATTTTTCAAAAAGATGGGTAGGTTTAAATACATACAAATTAAAAAACTGCTGTATGTGGGCCCAGCCCGATGGCCGAGTGGTTCAAGTTCTGCGTGCTCTACTTCGGCAGCCCAGGTTCCTGGATTTGGATCCCAAGCGCAGACCTGCTCCACTCACCAGCCATGCTGTGGCAATATCCCACACACAAAACAGAGGAAGACTGGCTCAGATGCCACCTCATGGCTAATCTTCCTCAAGCAAAAAAAAAAAAAAGAAGAGGATTGGCAACAGATGTTAGTTTAGGACCAATCTTCCTCAGCAAACAACAACTACAAAAAAATTGCTGCATGATAAAAACTGCCATAAGCAGAGTCAAAATACAAAGGAAAAACTGGAGGAAATATAACTCATCTCATGGAAAGAGGACTAATTTCATTTACATATGAAGAGTTCTTTCAAATCAAGAAGAGAAAGACTAACGACCCAATATAAAAATGGACAAAAAAATATTAATCATTGTTCATAATAAAGCAAATTAACTTGGCTCTTAAACTTATGAAAATATACTCAGCCTCACTCAGGTTAAGAGAAATGGAAATTAAAACTACAAATGAGAAGCTGTGTTTCTTCGGTCAGATCAGCAAAGATCAAAAAAGTTGTTGCTAGGGGCTGGCACGATGGCGCAGCGGTTAAGTGTGCGCACTCTGCTGTGGCGGTCTGGGGTTCACAGGTTCAGATCCCGGGCGCTCACCGATGCACCGCTTGTCAAGCCATGCTGTGGCGGCGTCCCACATAAAGTAGAGGAAGATGGGTATGGATGTTAGCCCAGGCCCAATCTTCCTCATCAAAAAAGAGGAGAACTGGCATTGGATATTAGCTCAGGGCTGACCTTCCTCACAAAAAAAAAAAAAGTTGTTGCTATATTGATAAGAGTGTGGGAAATGGGGACTGTCATATATTCTTAGAGCAAATATAAACTGGAACAGCCTCTGTGGAGGGATATCTGATAGTATCTCTCAAAATTATAAGTACACATACCCTCTAACCCAGCAATTCCATTTCTAGAAATTTATCCTATAGATGTACTTACACAGGTGAGAAATGCTATGTATAACAAAGTTATTCATTCCAGCATCATTTGAAATTGCAAAAAGAAAGGAAAAAAAAAGGAAACAACCTAAATACCCGCTGATAAATGACAGTTTACATAAATGACAGTCCATGCCTATGATGGAACATCATGCAGACAAAAAGAATGAGTAAACTCTTCATGAATCTTCGTGAACTGATATGGAAAGATCACCAAAATATATTGTTAGTTACGTGAAAAGAGCAAGGTGCAGAAAAATGTGAATATTATGCTGCCATTTGTATATGACTAAAATATTTCTGGAAAAAAACGTTCAACTTGCTTAAAACATGTTTGCCTCTGGGAAGGGGACCTTGGTGCCTGAAAAAGGTTTGGAGGAAGATTTTAATGTATACCTTTAATTTATTTTGAATTTTGAATGATGTGAATATTACCCACTCAAAAAACAACTTTAAATAAGAGGGAGAACCAAAAACTTTTTGAGTGTAAGTAGTTTTCTAGAATTCGCCAGCACAAGACCACAACTAGGACCCATCAAACAATGAAATTAAGTGTTTATGTGTTTCCGAGTATTGGAAACAATTATGTAACCCTAGATGCGTCTGAAATCTCATACCAAGGTTCAAGGCAATTGACCATAATTTCCCGCTGCATTGAGTTTCGTATATTTCAGAATTGGAAGACATTTCTTCAGAAAAGCTAAGAACAGAATTTTTTTTAAAGATCAACTCTAATTCCATTTCAGCTGAGAGATTTTTTCTAACTAAAGATTTTTTTCCTCCCACCAAATTGCTCCAGAATGTCAAACGTATTTTTTATCTTCTTATCTTAGACAGAAGCTCCCATGAAGGTTGCACTCACGGCTTCCTTCTCAATGGGGAAGGCCACCAAAGGCCTGTGCCCAAATGGAGAATTTTCTGTCCACCTAAACCGTTAATTTCACATGAGAAATACCAACCTGAGATTACCTGGGAAGAGTGGTAATGACACATCAGGGAGCTGTGATGCTTCAGGAGGGGCTGGGGGACAAAACTGGACCTCCCACTCAGAGGTCCACCACAATCCTACATTGCCCACTCTTACAACACTGTGCATAGGGTCAGCATGAGAAGGATTTTAAAATCAGGAAGACCTAGCTTTGAATCCACATTTCATTGAGGGATTTATGCAGAACCTCTCACATTCCAAAACCATACCTTGGAAGAGGCTTAGACAACAACAATGGATTCACATTAGAATGGATACTGGAGGATCATGACCATGACAATAAAGCTTTTGACATTGAGCGTCCCAGAAGCACCATTAGGACAGAAGAACTGAGGACTGTCTACAATTTAACGAAGCCTCTTCTTCAGCTGCCTAGAGGAGAGAGATACCCATCCACACTCATATCCTGATAATGATTGAAAATGAATTTCCAGCCAAGTGGATGGAGACTCAGAGCCAGATAGATTTAATTTTTAAAAATAAAGAAATGTAACATTTCTTGGACACCTAAGTTGGTGGAATAAAACATTACTTACTACATTTTTATTGTTATTACTATTATGTTAATATATTGCAGGAGGTGCTGCTTTTCCTGTGTCCCAATCTGTTGATTCATATAACATTGTGTGTCCACCCATGGGACCCTCTCAGGCTCTGTCTCACCCTCCAGCTGAACCCACTTGTTTAGAGCTGGTGTCTCTGCTGGTGCTCAGTTGCTCAGCCCCTGCCTTCCACTTTCTGCCTAGATCCTTGGAACTGATGCGCCTCTTGACACTTGTGCTTAGTTATGGGTCCAACACTGCCCCCAGACACTGTCCCTTAGCTCACCCTCCGCTCCCACACAGGCTGGTCCCACCCACTCCCGCATCTGGAATTTTTAGCACCAGTAGGTGACCAAGATTGTCCAGAAGGTTCATCTGACTTGCCCATTCTGAGCACCAAAATCTCAACTCAATAAACCACGTAAGGGAATCTAATCCACTTTGAGAGATTCTTTAACTTGGATTCCTAAACTTTAGCTATTAACGTGGAATTTTATGCCTATAAGAAAAAAAGGTCACTGAAAATTATTGACCCTGTGTTTTGGAATGAGAACTGTACTAAGTTAATTTAAGCATAACCATATACATCATGGATACTATGCGGGGGCTTCTCACGGTGCTTCTAGCTCCTCCCCATCAAGGAAGCAACGAGAACCCTTAACCAGGATGATGAGAGAGCGGCCTCTGTTAGAGCCGTCATGCGTCCTTTTTCTTTCACCCCTGTACTGAGCCCTGTACTGCAGATTCTCCGCCGTGTGGCTTGGCATTCTCACACTTGTCATTTTGCACTAGGCTGCCATCCTGATGGGACCCCTTATGACCAAGTTCTCATCAACTCGCAAGGCTGAAGTTCCTTTCAAGTAGAACTTTACCGGAGGCCCCAACTGCCTCTCACATGCCCCTTAAAACTCTGGCTGACTGCTGTAACTCATCCACTCAACAAATACATTACACTGGGTTCCTTTTTCTGGCCTCTTTTTAAGCCCTGGGATGGCTTTCCTGTGTGTTGGCTTCTCTGACACATATCTGGTTTGGACTAGATGTTCTCGTATTCTTGCCATCTTCTGGGCCATGTCTCAAAGGGTTTTGTGAGTGCTAAATGAGATCACATAATATGTGCCTGGCATATAGTAGGTGCCATAAACTTTAGGTGTCATTATTATTATTATTGCCTCATGTTTGTGCCACCCCCTTAAGACCTAGCACACAATAGTTACCTCCGCAAATATATTTCAATGATTTCCAAGAAAAGACCCCCAGTTTCTCATTATCTTCTCCTTCTGCTCCTCCAGAGTAAAGTAAAAACATCAAATGACTTCCCAAAACCGATAACATGGCATTTTTATCCTACACAGTTAAGGAAAACCGCCTGCCAAGTTGATGCAATGCCTTCGTGTGCACACAAAGTTCATTTTCAATTTCTTCTTTGATGTTGGGTCTTGACGTACAGCAAGCAGAGAAACACAACAGGAAGCGGAATAATAAATAAACAGTTGCAAAACCGAGGAAAAAACATCCTGTGCTGATGGAAATCAGATCATCAATGGCATTCTCGAGCACAGTGGGGAAGCAGCCTGACTGAGAAGTCCTCAGAGACTCAGAACCCTCTGCCCAAGAAGCCATAATCGTGAAGCCTAGCTGCATATATACCCCATTCTCAAGGCATCTGCCATGGGTCAGCTCCCCCCGGCACTCCAGGCCCCGTCACCAACTCTCAGACCCCCTCCTGCCCTTTGGATCCTGGTTCCCCACCATCATGGCATAACTCATCATCCAGGCCTAGGTCTTTGGGGGCCACCTCTGAGGCTGGCCAATATCCAGACAGAGAAGCCCATTCATGGGCTGGCGAATCAATTCCTGAGCCCAAGCCATGTAGACCCAGGACCACAAGCGAGGGGGCCTCTACAGGCAGCCACAGGCATTTTTTTCAAGCAGCTTGGCCCCCAAGGCCTGCATAAACATATTTGCCACCGTCAGATTGGGAAATTATAAAACAGCTCTGCAAATGTTAAATCATATTGCATTAGAAATATAATACATGAACTTCATTGAAAATAATAACATATGATAATGTTAGATTAAACCCTACGAAGTTGTCATTTTAGTAGGTCGAAAGTGGTTGAATATTGGCTATTTCAAATGGTTCAATCCAGTGGTAATAGCTGATATTCACTGGGTACTTGTCATGTGCTCTGTGCTTTACATGCAACAACTCTTTGAGGGAGAGCTATTACCTTTGTTTTACAGATGAGGAAACTGAATCTTAAAGAGGTGAAGTGACTTGTCCAAGGTCAGGCAGCTAGAAGTGTGTTCCTATTGTGTTTAAGTACTATGCTGTAATTCCTTCTGCTTATCTGTTAAGGCCTGCACTTCCAACCATCTTTTCCTCTGCCCTCTGGAGCCACCCGTTCCCATGCCTGCACCCTAGATTTGGTCATGACCAATAACTGACCACCGTTCACATCATGCTCTCAGAAACAGGAGCCCCTCGCCCTTGACCACTACCCTCCCTGTTTACAGCACACTCACTCTAAGCGTCCCACTCCAATACTTTTTCATTCAATTAAATTATTCAATCACTATCAATTTTTCCCCCTTCTTCAGACTCTCTCATGTGTTCATTTCCCTCCTCACCCAGCTGAAGAGTCCATATCCAATTCTGACAAGCACTCCGTGGCATTTATCTTCAGTTCTCTTTCCCCTTTCACCCTACAAAGTACACACCTAGCAAACCTCTAAGCCAACTGATACCCGGATCGCTTTACAGACAGGATGCTCGTTCTGGGGATGCCAAATGCCCATGCCCTCTAAAGATCCAGTCAGTACACAGAGATGTAGCTCTGTTATTACTCGCCAAGATAGAATGCCTCAGACATTCTGGAGATATTTCCATATGAGTGTTGAAATCAAATCAGAAGTTTCTAGTATTCTACAAATAAAAGAGGGAAAAACCAAGAGAAATACTCCTTCCATTTTATTTTGAAAAATATCAAACACATAGAAAAGTTAAAAAAAATAGCATAATTGAGAAGCATATATGCTTCTCCTAGATTTACCAGTCATTAACATTGTGCCACATTTGCTTTCTTTCTCTATATATACGTATATGTAGATATATATATGCATACACATATATATATTTATTTTGTCAATCCATTTGAAAGTAAGTTGCCGACATCAAGACACACATATATGCACATATACACACACACATATACTTAACACACACACACGAGCGCGCGCGCACGCACACACACACACATGAGTATTAAAGAATTCCAGGCAGGCATCTCTGACTCTCCAGGCTAGGTGCTCAGTGCAATCCTAAACATCCACTCTCATGACAAACACCGTTCAGGCCCCAGGAAAAAGGAAACGTGTCTCCACGTCTCTTGCCCATGTCATCAAAACAAAAGATAAGTGTGTCCAGATGCTGGGAAGGACTATGGGTCGTGTCCCTGTTGATTTTGGAGACAGACCCCATTTCTGTGAGTGGGGAGGAATTGCGTGATTGGGTGAGAGGAAAGATAGATATATTGACTTGCCAATTCTTCCTCTCAGATAGCAAGAATGTGACAGATTCTTGCATAACGAGGTATAATTTTCCAGAAGTACAAACGTCCATTTTCCTGCTTCTTTTTATGTTACAATCTGTGCTTCTGGAGGTGCTCGCAAATTAGCACATTCCCAAACAGTTGCTCATAACAGCTGAGGAATATTTTTCAATATTGAATAATTTATATTACTTACAAATTTGTATAACACGGGTCTAGGCAAAACACACATGAAGCGTGAGATGGATTTTTCACATTGCCAGTTATGCTGGAATTGCAAAGGATTGTACACGTATTAAAATATTTAATAAGGGGGCCAGCCCGGTGGCACAAGCCATTAAGTGCACGCGCCACGCTGCGGCGGCCCAGGGTTCACCGGTTCAGATCCCGGGCGCGCACCGACGCACCGCTTGGCAAGCCATGCTGTGGCAGTGTCCCATATAAAGTAGAGGAAGATGGGCATGAATGTTAGCCCAGGGCCAGTCTTCCTCAGCAAAAAAAGAGGAGGATTGGTAGATGTTAGCACAGGGCTGGTCTTCCTCACAAAAAAAAATTATATATATTTACTTAATTTTAAAATAGTAAATTCTGTTTTATTTGAGTAATTCTGATTTAAATTTTATATTTATTAGTTATAATTTGCATTTTGTCATTTAATAAAAGATAACGTTAAATATTTTGGAAGAAAAATCATGATTAGAAATCATGAACAATTTTTAATTTTCTGTCTTTTACATTTTTATGAAACTATATTCACATTGTGTATCCTTTGAATTCAATTACATTTTATTTTTTAGTACTTTAGCTCATTACTGTCAATAGAAAATATTGTGTAATAATCTTGATTCTAGCAATATAATCAGTGATTTTGCTGAAATGAAGGAATAAAAATATTTTTTGAAACAAATACATAGCAATTTAAGAAGTTGGGGTTTATATACTGTATTACACAGTCAGACATTGACAGCCCATCATCAGAACACCGAGACATGCTTTATAATAATTAAATTTCTTTTTTTCTTCAATATTTGCCAACTTTTAATCAGATAGAAATTATAGCTTTATAGATTATTTGTTTTGTCATTGTACAGTATATTTGCAAAGGTAGGATAGAATATGTTTATTTAGTGGTTCATTAGTTTGGTTTACAACTTTTAAATGTTTAGACATATGGTACGTGGGTTTCTAATCTTTTGCTGATCCACGGCCTCTATTTATAATCTCATTCTAGGTCCTGCAAATGTTAGGACAGGCCTGCAAACACACACCTTGAGACAGAGACACTTATCTCATTTATATAAGATGTGAGTGGAAAAACAAATAAATCTTAGCAAGCTGAAAATCAAATTAGTTTATAACAATGTTCTCCAGGACGTAGTAGAGAAACTTGGAAGGCAAAGTGGTTTAATTGTAGGTAAACTGTTAATTTAATAAAATACATTTACAAAAACAAATAATCTTAACAAATGCCACAAAGGCAGTCGATAAAATCTGATATTTATTCCCAATTTAAATTTCTGAAACATTTTAGAAAATTAGAAAGAGTAGAACATCTAACTTAATCTCACATTTCATGGTGAAATAACACAGATATTGCCAAAAATTGGGGCAAGAAAAGGATGCCAGGGAATATTTTCATTAGTGCCCATTGTTCTTGAATTCCCTTCCAATGCAGTTCTGTATAAAGTAGAAATAAGAGCTATAATTTCTGGAGGAAGAGATGATATCAGGTTATTTTTAAACAGTATTGATATATCAAGAAAACCCATGAGAATCATCTGAAAATCTATTAAAAAATAACGAGAGTTCAATAATATGGCCATATTTAAGATAAACATGCCAAAGTCAATAACTTTTTTTATATGCCAGCAATAACAGATGAGAAAACATAAAAAGAAAAAGAGATTTCTTCCATAGTAACAATAAAAAACATAAAATCTCTAAGAATGACCCTAAAAAGATAATGGAAGGATCCATATGAATAAAAATATAAAACTTTACTGAGAGTTATAAAAGAAGGCTGAAGAAAATTGAGAGAACATGTGCCTGAATGGGAAAACACAATGGGGAAAAGATGTCAGTTCAACCCAAATTAAATAAAGATTTAATGCACTAACAGTCCAACCAACAGAAGTTTTTCATAACTTGACAGAAGTGATTATAAAGTTACTCTTTTTAAAAATTAGAAGAGCTAATAGAATTTTTTAAAAGAAGGGAAAAATACAGTCTTGAAGCTTCCAGTTATTAAAACATATTATCAATCTACATTAATTAAAACAGTGTGGAACTGATGTCATAACAGATTCATCCGAGAAAAAAAAAAAAGTTTGTCTGCGGCTGTTTAATCATGTTGTCCCTCCCCACTTCCCCAATTCCAATTGCTGCTAATCTCCTAAATCATCTTTAGCACCAATTCACCAAAAATGCAATCCACACATGTCCCCAAGATACTCCTTGATTTGTAATTTTATTATAAAATAAGTATAATATATATTATACATTTCTAAATATATATACATATATACAAATATATATACATATATTGGGAAATGCAAAAACATTAATCTTTATATGTTACATATACATATAGTCCTTTGTCATTTTTTGGCAAAAAGTTTGCATCTTTTTTAATCTTTTATTTTTATTTATAGCACATTGCAATGCACAGAAATTTTAAATTTCTAGGTAGACAAATCTATTGGTCTTTTACATCGTAATTTCTTCCATTATCTTTAGGCTAAAAAATCCTTCTCAATTTAATCTACAATAAATGTGGCATTTTGAAGTGGAGGGAAGGATGAATTTTTCAATTAATATTGTTGGGATAACATGATAACTATGCAGACAAAATTAATTTTGACCACTTCCTTGTTCTTTATGTAAATATATTCCAGATGGACCAACAACTTAAGTGTAAAAAATTAAATTGAAAAAAATGTACAGAGAAAGAAAAGAACTAAGAAAGAAACAGATCTAAAATATAAGACAAATTTGTTTGCATTTATGGTCTGGGTGTGTGTATAGGTGTGTTTCCCTAGGCATGATCCTAAATTCAAAACCTGTGAAAGAAAATATGATCAATTTAACTATGTAAAATTTCAATATTCAACATGGCAAAGGTACCATGAAGTCACATGACAAGTGACAAAATGGAAAAACACAGCTTCAGGACATATGTATATATAATATTTATATATAATTATAACTATATATATAAGTACGTATAATTTGTATATAATCTTCTATAATTGTTAATACATTATTTAATCAAATAATTTAAGAGTTTAATTAATATTATCAATTAATTAATTATTAAGAAACAGAATGAGACCCAACAGTGAAGTCAAAACAGAACATGGAAGTTCACAGAAGGGAAAATACTGATGGCATTTAGATATACAGCGTCCTAATAAGAGAAGTTGGTGAAATCTACAACTTGATACCATATTCCTTGATCTGGTTGACAAAGACCTGATGAGATACATAGGCAATACACTGTGTTGGTGTGGTGTATTGGTGGGCCAATATGTGGTCCAAGGTATAGGGAAACAGGCATCTGCAGAAATTTTTGGTCAGTGTGTAAATTGATACAATCCTTGTGGGAATTTGTTCTAAGAAAACCGATAAGACAAGTATCACACACACACATGGATATTCATTGCAGCCCTGTTTTAATGGCAAAAGACTAGAAGCAAGGTCACCAGAGACTGATTAAATACGTTATGATCCAGCCATGTGTACAGGAGTCCAATTTTTCCCTTTATCTCCTTAGGGTTCCCTTAGGGTTCTTTTTGGCTGGGCCTGAGAAGTAAATAAGACAGATCAACAGGAGAAAAGCATACAAACTTATTTAACACAAGTTTTACGTGACACGAGAGCCTTCATAAGGAATGAACACCCCAAAGAAATGGGGAAACCTACTTACTTTTATGTTAGGTTGAACAAACAGAGGCAACTATGGAAAAGTGACTAAAGTCTGAACTCCTTCACATTTAGCAGAGTATTACACTGCTGTTAAAATGGAAGACGCAGGCCATCACTCTCCAATGCCAGCACTGCCTCCAGCTCACGGCACTCCAGCCAAAGAAGAAGTGGGGTCAGTAAGCGGGTCTCTATTCCACGCCTCTTACAAAGCAGGTGGCTTCCTGGCTACAGAACCTACCTGGTTGCCTTTTGAAGACATCAAGCTTGTGCTATCCAAGCCACAGGGTTAGCAATTATGCCAAAAGACACAGAGCTAGCGTGCCACATTCGTGGAGTCATGCTTAAGACCTCACTAAGATGGGAAACATTTCGTTCTCAAAAAAAAAAAAAAACTCTCTTCCTGTTATTGGTAGTTCTGAATATTCGATTTGTTTTCCCTATGGGATCAGAAGGTACCTGAGTATATGATTGCAAGTGGAAAAATACAGGTCAGAAATCAGGTACTGACAGGTTTTCCATTTTCATTTGTGTGTGAATTTTCAACATAAATGCAGGGACATAAAGACTTGCATTCTGACTAATGCAAGTCAGAATGTTTCAGGGAACAAAAGTTTCAGCAGTTCAACATTATCACAGATAAACTCATTAAAGAGTTCCAGACAATGCCAGCATTTGGATTTATAAAAGACAAGTACATTTTCTTGTTGACGGCTACTAAATAGTGTTTGTAGCATTTTTATCACGCAATAGATTCCATCATTCACTATACTTTTCTGAGTTGTCCCGAATGCAAGTCCATGTTTTTAATGTTGTCTGTCTTCTGTGCTCTTCCTGAAAGTTTGCTATTAAAATATATTAAATGCTATTAAAAAAAGAAAGAAACAGATCAAAAGATTCTAAGAAATGATAAATTGCTATGTGAAAAATGTGAGCTGCAGAACAGCGTGTGTTATGTGCCTCCATATTTTTTTAAATACATATAACATCTTTAAAGATAACAAAAAACTGGCAATAATTGTTAAAATGATGACCCTCTGGGTAAGGGGCTGGGGAGGACATGCAGAGGGATGGGGGGAGGATGATTAGAAACTTCTCGGTGACGTGCATGGGTGCCCATTGAATTGCTTACTGCATGTCAACTACTCAAATAAATACATATGAAATGTCTTCCCCTCTGAGATCAAATAAATAATCATTTATATTTTCTTCCAACCTTTTACATTTTGTACTTGTTTTTACCTTTAGGTCTAATTCAGTTGGCACTTATCTTGGAAACTGGTAGAAGACATTGCTTTTCCAACTCTGAGTCCTGGGGTCCTATAGAGTTATAGACTGGGGGGGAGCTCCAAGCAGGAGGTAGGGAGAGGAGGGGGATGGCTCAGCCCCATCTTCACCTGGATTATAATCAGGACCCCTCCTTGATTTTGCAGTTGGCATATACTGGTGGAGATGTGCTGTTAGCAGTTGGAAGTAATGGTCTGGAACTCAGAGGAGGGATGAGGTCTGGCGATGCAAAGTTTAGTAATTTCAGAGAAAAAAGAAGATGTCAATATTCTTGTAGTCATGCTACCTGACAAAGCAGGAAGGGAGGGAGGGAGGGAGGAGGGAAGAGAGAAGGAGGGAGAGAGGAGGAAAACCAAAAAACTAAGCCATCAACTTTTGAATATCTGACTCAGCCTTAAGAAGAAACAAAAGGGAAAGCATCAGGAAACATTTTAGAAGTCCACAAATGCAATGGCCTTGGGTCTAGAAAGACCCTGCCTGAAGCAGGGAGGATGACACACACGTGACCGAGAACCTACTCCCAGGACATCAGGTGGAAAACTCATGGCAGGAAGATTGAATTCCGGGGCCACTGAGGCTGATGGTACAGGAAAGCTGAAAATCTATTGGGCTTGGGATGGCTTATTCCTTCGCCCTTCGGTCTGCTGAACTCCTACTGTGCGCCAGGATTGTCCTAGGAGCCGAGAATACCGCAGGGAGCACACGGCCAAATGTCTTGCCTGGATGGTGCTTCCATTCTAGCGAGGAGGCAGGCGACAAACAACAGTGTATTTGTGAGATACACAGCGTACCAGATGGAGAAGAGTGCTGTGCAGAAACCATAGCACTGGGGCAGTGGGGAGGGTTGGGGTATGTGGGGCGTGGAAGGGGGTGCTCAGAGAAGGTCTCACTGAGAAAGCAACATTTGAGCCAAGACCTGGGAGCATTCTGTGGAGAACCGGGGACAGACCAGACAGGCAGGGGCAAACCCAGGGAAGGGGACTTGTGCAGGGGACCCGGCATGCTGGAGGAAAACAAGGAGATGAATTCAGAAAGGAAGCCTGGCAGTTTCACTGGTGACTTCTCTGCTGGGACTGGGACTGGACCGGACAGGACATGTGACGTCCAGCTTTGGGACTCACATTTTGATAAGGACAAATCGATGCCCAAGGCCTTTTGGGGGTGCCCACTGAGGCAGGACGACACCCACAGAAGGTCTTGGGAGGCAATGGTCTCCTGGGCAGGATTACCTTGTGCATACCCCCTAATGCCAACAGCCCGTCACTGCTGGAAAGAGCTGCTTCCTAAAACCTGAGCTCACCAGAAGTGTCAGTTTCCTAAATGTGCTGATCCTCAAGTTTTAGGAAGTCCAAGTTTGAAGGGCAATACACAAGATAAAAAAAAAAAAGAACACAATTGGTCAGATCCAGCCCCAAAGAGACTGAAGAATGTGTGTGTCCTACGGCCATATACAGAGCTCTAGGACAGCTGTAAAAGAGCCATCTAGTGGCTATAGTCTGGTGATGGTCACTTTATCACACAGGGAGTGAGAGCCCGGCCCCACCGAATGACTTTTCCAGTTTGTCTCCCCACAGAGGCCAGGGAGGGATCACTGAATCTCAACACTTGTGTTTCTCACACCCAGGCTGGGGCTGTACCATTGCTGTCAAGATGGCACGTGGTTCTCCAGTCTCTCTTCTCTGCTAAGATGTCTCCCTGACGTACCGTAAATTAGGGTGGGACAGTCTGACGCAGGCTGAGCCACCTCTACAGCTAGCACCAGACTGTGAGGTCCAGGAGGGGAAGGCAGACAGAACTGGCTCTGCCCTTTATTTGCCGTTGGACCTCAACTCTTAATTGAGACCAAAGACCTCAGTAGTTAACCTCCCTGGGCTTCTGGCTTCTCATCCATAAATTAGGGACCAGGTGTCTTGCTTCCTGGGATTCAGGGGTTAGTCACAGTGTCCTTCTCAAAGACAAAGACTAGGCCTTGCTCATCTGCAGTTCCTCAGAGCCTCACGCAGTGCCTTTGGGTTAAGCATCATCCCGTTGAAGACCTCCACTGAAATGCAAATGCATAAAGGTCCCTACAATTTCGTGTAAGTTAATGTATTAATATTTTTGTGTCATCCCAAAGGAGCAGAGAATGAGGGGAGCCACCAGCTAACATAGCTCAGAAAAGGCACGGGTGGTATCAGTTATAATCCATGCCAAGAGTCCTGTTCTGGATCCCCTGGAAACCCTTGGAAAATAGGGGAAATAAAACTGTGTTGATAGCCCTAGGTGAATGGTCACTAACGGGCACGTGGAGTCAGGAAACCAGAGTCGAAGTCAAGGCTCTGTGTTTCCTGGTCATAAGATCTCGAGCAAATTCCTTGACCTCTCTGACCCCCAGTATCCTCATCTGTAGAATGGGAAGAAAATTAACTGCTCCCGTAAGTCCCACATATTGACTGGGAGTGTCAAGTGAGATGATGTGTAAGATCGCTTGATAATGACAAACATGGGTGGAGGTGACAGCCATGGTATAGCCAGAGGGTGAGCAGGACAAGCCGTCGTGGCCCCTGACCTCCACGCACAGGATGTTAAAATGTGACTCTGCCTCAAGTTTCGAATGAAACCCCAGAAGCCAGTATCAAAACAATAGATGTCAGATATCCCCACGCTTCAAGGTGAGAATCTAGGCTACCTGT
Organism: Ceratotherium simum simum; assembly: GCF_057802395.1. Lineage (NCBI taxonomy): Eukaryota > Metazoa > Chordata > Mammalia > Perissodactyla > Rhinocerotidae > Ceratotherium > Ceratotherium simum. The sequence continues at coordinate 11,116,577 of NC_141923.1, read as the reverse complement.
GTGGGATTCACAGAGAAGGTCAAGGAAAACCTGTTTGGGTAACTCTCAGCCAGATACCCAATATCCAGGTTGAAAGGATAGGGACGGAGAGCGGATTTCTTGGTGAGAGCTGCTGGACGCTGGGGTGCTCCCCCGCCCGGTGGAGGAACAGTCCTTCCCTCTTACCTCAAGCCCTGGGAGGGCATCTCGGGGGACCCTTGGAGAGTGCGTGTCCCTTGTGTATGTGGGTGCGGAGCTGGTGGGGGTCAGCCTCCTGCCTGAGGAAGCCTGAAGACAGGAGGCCGAGCTACCAGCCTGGAGTGAGAGAGTGGAGGTGTTGGGGAGAAGGAAGAGGGACTGGGCGGTACTTCCACTGAGGCAGGGCAAGGACGTGGGAGGCTGTTCCCCCATAAACGAAGTAAACCCCCTGAGGGAGCAGGCTTGTGGTCAACTTGGAAGGGACTCTGCCCAGAGGGCACCTGGAGGGGCCGCAGGACAGGTGGGCTGACAGAGCCCAGAGGCCGAGGGTAAAGGCAAGAGACGCACCCGGAAGCAGGAGAGGGGCAGCTGGAGGTTCCTAGTGGGGGAATCGCTAAGAACCCCGCAGAGGCACCTGGCGAGAAGGATGCTCAGTGAACATCACCGAGCCCAGATCGCCACTGCTCCCTCAAGGAGAGCCTTTCCACACCTCGCCTCTCCCCACTCCCTCCCTCCAGCCTGGAGCACCAGGAAGGACACCTGGTGAGGCCCCGTGGCTGAGGTGCTGGCGGAAGAAAGATGGACGAAGCCACCCAGGCCCACCCACCACCCTGGGCCTCCCGGCTCAAGTCTGCAGGCAGGGCGGGGAGAAGTTTACCTTTGGGTGGAATTCCTTGTTTTCATTATTACACTGGACTGAACAAAGGAATTGCTTTTTTAGCTAGAAGTAGACAGAGGATATTTTATTATTCAGGCGTGACCAGAAAAGCTATGGGATGGAACTTGCCCAAGACAGCATCCGGGGGGAGAGAAAGGGGTGGACCATCACTGAGGCCACAGAGGCAAGGGGAGGAAAATCCAGAAGCTTTAGGATAGAACCCTAGGCATTCCTACCTGCTCCAAGTGTGCATATCTGTGTATAGAAGTGCTTAAATGTGCAGAGGTGTGGAGGGCAGGGGGCAGGGTAGTGAAGGGGAGCTACCACTTTATTGTTCTAGGTACTTCTTCATTTGGGGGATACTTTTTGCAATGAATATGTAGGCAAGGATCACTTGAAGGATTACAGAACAAATTATATCTATATGTGTGTATACACACCCCCCACACACACACATACCTGTTTGCCCCCTTGTAGGCCAATCTTTGTTCTTCGGCCCTGACCCCCACTTGCAGATATAAGTGGCTTCTGGAATCGTTCCATAAACATTTGCATCATCGACCCAAATTCCGGCCTGCCATGGCCCAAGCGGGGAGGGAGGGCTGAGGGAGATGGAAACTCGGAGAGGAACGAAGGAGAGACAGAGCGGGCTGGGAGAGGTCCACATGCCTCCTTTTTCTCCTTTTATATAAACACTGTCATTTGCCATTAAACGTGAAGATGACATTGATTAGAGAAACCGCACATCAGCTTAGTGGAACAGACTCTCAGCTCATTACACAAATATCCAAGGCCTCACTTTTAATTACTCGTTTGGTGCCAAATTAACTCCCAGTCTGCCGACAGCACGGCCTTTCTCATGGAGAGGTCAGAACGAATCAAGAGGAGACCATATGAGTCCAAGTCTGTCACCCACTCCCTGACTCTTTGCTGGGAAAGTATGTTTAGCCAGAAAAGCGGGTCACCGCTCCATGGAGAAGCCATTATTGAGCCGGGAAACAGCCTCACTTCCTGTTGGGTTCTTTTCCTTTGGTTTCAACCTCAAGTGTTATTCTGGGTGGAAAGACCTCCTAGAATGCTTTTTCTGTGGGGACTGGGAACAGCATCAGCCTGGCGAGTGTGGGCTGACTTAGAAGCCTCAGGTTTCAGACCGATAAGGGCTTCCATCAGAGAATGTCCCCATGGCCTCTCTGGGTGGCTGGATGATGAAGACACCAGTCACCAACTATCTTACTGATTTCAGCACTCACTAAATGACGTGCATCACTCATTCCTCATCTTCAGCCGTGGTTATCAGATAATATCGTAGTTATCATCAAACATCTCGCAGGGATGGGCAGAACTAGGCCTGTATCAGGAGCGATACGCGTGGTTCTGCTGCATTAACAATCAACCCCAAAATCTCAGTGGTTGATCAGGAAAACGTGCTCATTTGGCACATCCTCTGAGGTCAGCTGAGGGGTCTGGCTCCAGATTTCCCCCCTCTGTGGCCCCCATCTCAAATGTCGCTAGTCACCATTGTAGAGGGACAGAGAGCTCTGAAGAGTCTCTGACCAGCGATTAAATCTTTCACCCAGGAGTGACCCAGGTTGCGTCCACTCACACCAATTGGCCAGAACTAGTCACCTGACCTACCCAGCTGCATGGGGCCAGGAAATTCAGTCACATCCCTGGGTGGTGGAGAGATATGTGTTCTGATGAGCAGCAGAAGATTCTACAGCACGGCATGTCCCACCTAAAGGGCAGCATGCTTGCACCTTTGAACCTTGATTTCATTTTGGTTAATACGATTGTGAGTATTTATGCATCCTTCTTTTGGCTGACTGTGAGCTCCTCAAGGGCCGAAAGCCTGACCCAGTCTTCTCTATAGCAGCAAATCCTTACATTGATCTGGGAGCTGGTAGCAGAGGCTGAAAATTCATCAAGCTGTGCACTCTATATTTCAATAAAAAGTTAATTAAAAACAGTTGGGGGCCGGCCCAGTGGCGCAAGCGGTTAAGTGCACGTGCTCCGCTGCGGCGGCCCGGGGTTCACCAGTTTGGATCCCGGGCGCGCACCGACGCACATCTTGGCAAGTCGTGCTGTGGCAGCATCCCATATAAAGTGGAGGAAGATGGGCACGGCTGTTCGCCCAGGGCCAGTCTTCCTCAGCAAAAAGAGGAGGATTGGCAGATGTTAGCTCAGGGCCGATCTTCCTCACAACAAAAACAGTAAAGACTCACACACTCCAGCAGGGTAAAAACTCTCTTATCTCAGAGTCTCAGAACTTGCGAATGGTCCTACTCATTCCTCATCTCAACCTCTTAGGGGATCAGGAAGCTGGTCCTCAGTCTGACAGCTGTCAGTCAAGGGAGCAGGACCATACCAGCCTCCGCCCTCATCCATTGCCCATGGGGTCTCTCTGCTTTCCAGCTGAGGCCACACAAAGGCATCGAGTGGGTTAAATGTGCAACTAGGCAGCACAAGCCTCTCAGATACACACAGTCCATTAGCTGGAAACCTGCACGAGGAGACACCGTCTGTCTCCCAGCCTGTGCTCTCGGGACCTGGCAAACATCTCACCCTTCCTGGATGACTTTTCCAGGGTCAGCCTATTATGAACGAATCCTGACTAATTCGGTCACCCTCTCATTTCTCAAGTATGATTTGTGGCTTAATTGCAGCAGGAAAAAAAATAATGAAAAGTGCACAGCCCGGGCCATATCCATAATTCATAACCGCAATAAAACCCTTGACGTGCTGTCGTGACTTATGGCAGTCTGAGGGGCGTGCACCCTGGGGCCAGTAGAGGGCCCAGATGTTTCCGTTACAGAACATTTTAGAGTTCACAGGCTGGAGGATCCTGGCTTCCCAACTATTACAGCAAGGCTTGGCCTTGGTTGGATTCAAAAGCCAGAGCCTGGCTCAGGGTCCTGGGGTCCAAGAGGGCTCGTGCTCAGGCTACCCCGGAAACCAAAGTGTGTCAGAGGCTCAGAGGTTGCAGCCAGTATCTTGGAGACAACTTCAAAGCATCTCAAGCCTACGGAAGCCCCTCATCATGCAGGAGGCTGGCTTGCACTGGCCCCAAGAGAGCCTAAGGATGATCTATCAGTTAGGTGGTTAGGTTGTGAATAACAGAAAACCCAGGTCCAATAGCTTAAACCATAAAGGGAATTGGTTCACATAACTGGAAAGTCCAAAGATTGCTCAAGCTTCAGGTGAGGCTTGATCCAGAGGCTCAAATGATGTTACCAGGGAGAAGGCATCTTCCATCGTTTCTCTCTGCCTTCCACCTCAGGCTCCACAGTGGCCCACTGGCAGTCCCAGGATTTCTCCCTCAAGAAGCAAAAGGGCTGCACCAATTCCAGACCTCACAGCCTCAGGGGAAGAAAGATTGTCTGCTTTCCCAAGAATTGAACAAAGACTCCAACTCTTACTGGCATTCATTGGCTCAGGTGTCCATTCTTGAACCAATTAGCATTTGAGGGATGGGGAGGAAGACAGAACATACTGATTCACTTGAGCCCAGTGGATAACTGAAGTTCAACTCCACGTCCTCCATACATTTGAAGAAGAGAGAAGGGTAGTTCCCAAAGGGGAGGCTTGTTTTACCAAAAGAATCGGAAATGGATACGCTGGGCAGGCAAAGGGCTGACGTCCGCTATAGAGCAAGGATGGACAAGTGAGGTCGGGGACCAAGTCCAGCCCAACGCTTGCTTTTATAAATAAAGTTTTATTGGTGCACAGCCCCGCTCGTTCTTTGACATATCGCCTGAGGCTGCTTTCACACCACAGTGGCAGGTAAGTAATTACAACAGAGTCCGTCTGGCCCACAAAGCCTAAAAAAGTTACTGTCTAACCCTTTACAGAAAATGTTCGCTGACCCTTGCCATAGAGGAAACGTCTTTTTGATGGGGGCCTTCTCAGACGATGGCTAAACACCATTGGTGGACACTTCCAGTGTCCAGGCACCTTGAGATCATAGTTGGCACCTGCTCCTGCCTTCTGCCCACACTCTGGCAACCAAGCTGGGGTCAAGAGAGCCAGGATGCGAGGAGAGGTGGTGCAGGGCACAAGCTGAGCACGGCCAGGTCAGGGGAGGGGCACCTGGTTCAAGACGCACTGCCCGCTGGCCACGTGACTTTGGGCAGGTCACACACTTTTACCAGCCAGGTGGATGTGATGGCCCTGAGGATCTCACATCTGATGGGCCATGTCCTTCTGGAGAATGCCATGAGGAAGACCTTTTCCCCTCCCCTTCCCCAAATCTGCCTGCAGGAGGGGGAACCCATCAGAAGGGGGCGCTAAGAGGCACCATCTCTGCATGGCCAGAGGAAGCAGGAATGCCAGCACCCTGAACCCCTGGGGTCATCCTGTTTATCTGACCCTTAGTTACCAGCTGTGATGGTAATTACCTGCTGGAATAATTCTCTTGCCTCCCTTTCAGTTGTGTTCATCCTTTATTGGCAGATCAGAAGTCTCTCCCCAACCCCAGTAGTCTGGAATGCTGGGCTCTGGCAGGATGAAATGGCTGATGCCCATTACCAAGATTGTCTTCACGATCATGATCACGTGTGTGCTCATTGGTCTCTGTGTTTGGACTAGTGCATGCATGAGGCTGTAGACAGAGGAAGATGCACACGAGCCTAAGCTGTGAGGCGTTAAAGAGCACATACATTTAGCTCTAGAATCTCTTATTGCATTCTAAGTAACTGAGTTCTTGCCTTTTACACTTGCAGTTAAGAGATGGTGGCTGAGTTACACAGATTTCTTCTCTGTAGGCAGAAAAGCATGTCCCCACAAGCACACACACCACAAAAATACCATCCGCATCCTCTCGCATGTCTGGGTACACACAGCAACATATAAGAGGCCTTGCATCTACCTGCACCCACATGTGCACACACACGTGTATACCCCATGCAAGTGCATGCACGGATTTGTGCAGACAGGCGTGCACAGGCAGCCCCCTGACGATGCCTCACACACATCCATTGTATGCTCAAGAGGCTGGCACTAGTGCCTGTGTGTGCCAGGGCCGCATGTGACCTTTAAGAGGCCCTAAGCACCGAAAAGTTCATGGAACCTCTCTGCTCCCGGAATTTAAAAGAAAAGATTATTTTTTTGAAATGTCAGAAAATGTACGTGTTGTGCTCAAAATAAAGCAGGTTCTTTTTGAATTTTTCTGATTATAACTTTATTTATTTCCCATGCATGCACTTATCTGGTTGTTCATTTATTCATTTACCCATTTATTCATATATTTCAGTGCCCCTGCTTTGCTGGAGTGTATGTGCATAATTCCGCCTTCCGGATGACCCAGCGGTGATGCGCACACACATTCACACAGCTGCACATCCCAACAATAAGCGAGTACTCATGAATGGTCTCACCAGAGTGCTCCACGCGTGCACGGGGGCTCACAAATTCCAAGAAGGAATCTGGCACTGGCCCCTTCACGGTCAGATGCAGTCAGCACTTCCATAGGACACTTCTTCTCCCACCTGCTGTTTTGGCCACTGTGGGTCCTGAGCTCAGCAGGAAACCTCAGAATACCAGCCCTGAGACCTCGGAGGTGGGAAGGAGTCTGGTCCACAGGATAGACAAAGGTAAGGGGTGAGCTGAGTGGGGCCAGTGAGGGAAGGAGGACACACTCCACATTAGCTGGACTGGCTGGGGGATGGGGATGGCCCAGGGTGGCCAATGGATCCAGACAGGGGCCAAGACTGTGCTCTGGGCGTCTGGGGGATGACCAACATATGCCAGCCCTGACCCCCTCCAAATTATGAGATCGCCCAACCCTAGACTCAGACTCGAGTCCAACTCAGGAATTCTGTTTATAGCTTTAAAAGCTGCTGGGTTTGGGGCTGCTGCTTTGGTCTGAGGTACGGCCTGGGCTTCTGGATTTATAAAACCCAGATTTTACAATTTGGATTTATAAAGTTTTGGCAGCCTCCTTGCTGTGGGGACAAGTTCAGAGTTAAGAGCCTTTCTCCCCAGCACCGTGGCTCCAAATTCCCAGAATGGTGAAAGCAAGCTCAGGCAGAACCCTACCACCATTATTACAGTTCTTGCTGCCCACCTCTCTGGACGTCCCCTTCTAACAAGACCTGCCTCCTCCAGAAAGCCTGCCATGACTGCTCCAGCCCGCACATCCCTCTCCCAAGTCTGAGCACCCAGAGCCCCAAGCGTGGAGGGCTTGCATCCAAGCCTTGCCCCCACAGAGTCTCCACCCCGTCAAGTTGGAGGCTGCAGGATGGGGCTGAGAGAGCACAGGGCTGGGGTCCGGCAGATGCTGTACTGATGTGTGACCCTGGGCAGGCCTCTGCTTTTCAGAGCCTGCTTGCTCAGCCACAAGGCACGGGGGACTGCGGCTGCATGAGATACAGCTGAAAGAATTTGTAGAACATGCGAGCACCTTGCCTGGCACACAGAAGGGGTCCATCATGGGGTCTCCACCCTCGAGCAGGGTGCCTGGTGGGCAGGGCCGACTTCTCCCTTGGCCACAGCTGGCCCAGTGCCTAGAGCCCACCGTACCTCATAGGGAGCCACAAAAATGTCTTCATTTCTTTTAAAATCAGAAGAAAAAACTGAATATCATCCAGTCTGGATTATATTTTTCTTCATATCAATGCCATTGTGAAATATAATTTTAAAATTTTTTATGGAGGAAGGGGCCTCCAAAGCCATACTGCACCCCACCGAGGGCTCTAAGCACCCCCTCCCTTTCAGCTGTAGTGCTGGTGATGGGCATTCTGAAGGGGGATCAAGCTCACTTCCCACCAGACCTGTCCTAGCCAGTCTGCTGTCAGGCCAAAAGGGCCAGCCTGTGGGAGAGCTCTCGCCTGAGGGTTCCAAGGGCCCTGGGGATGAAGGTCACCTGCAGCTCCTTGTGGCACGGGAGGTGAAGTGGCTCAGCGCACTGGCTCTGCAGTCAGACAGAGCAGGGCATGGTCACGGCTCACCACTTACAGCCATTAGGCCCTGTCTGAGCCTCAGTCTCCACATCTGTGAAATGGCAATGACCATACCCATCTTCCAGGGCTGTGTGAGGACAGAATGAGTTCCCACTTGGCTCCTGGCCCCTGGGGATGCTCAGCCACACAGGGGAGCCCCTCCCCATCCCCAAGCTGAGGCCCAGAAACCCCAGAGGGTGTCTCTGTTTCCACTTCCCCACCAGCACTCAGTAGGCGCTCCATGAATGCCCACACACAGAATCTTCCTGAAGCACATATTGAACCTGACAGCTTCCAAAACGCTTTGCATTTTACAAAGCACAGATACACATATTATTTGTGCTTCCTCACCACAAGCCCTGAGATAAGCAATCTTTTTTAAAGATGATTTTTCTGATTACAAAGATTTAAAACACAGCAATGCATACAAAGAAGGAAAAATTACCCATAATCCCACTCTCCAGAAGCAACTATCTTTATTAACATGTTGGCACATTTCCTTCTGCTACCTCGGCTACTTTTTAACTTTTTACTGAAGTATAACATCCAAAAAATGTGTCAAGTACATGTCTTAGTCCATTCGGGCTGCTCTAACAGAACAGCATAGACCGGGTGGCTTACAGACAACAGAAGTTTATTTCTCACAGTTCTGGAGGCTGGAAGTCCAAGATCAGGGTGCCAACCCAGAGGGTTCTGCTGAAGACCCTCTTCCAAGTTGCAGAAGGCTATTCTCTTGTTGCGTCCTCACAAGGTGGAAAGAGAATGAGGGATCTCTCTGGGGTCCCTTTTATTAGGGCACGAATCCCATTCATGGGGGCTCTCCCCTCATGACCTAATCACCTCCCAAAGGCCCCACATCCTAACACTGTCACTTTGGGGATTAGGTTTTGACATGAATTTGGGGGGGACATAGTCAACCCATAAGAGCATATAATCTTAAGTGTACAGCTTGCTAAATGTTTGTATGAAAGTAGCCACTAGCTAGATCAAGATATAGAGTCCAGTCATGTGTCGCTTAACGATGGGGAGACATTCTGAGAAATGCATCGTCAGGCGATTTCATCGTTGTGCACACATCTTAGAGTTATAGAAACCTAGATGGTATAGTCCACTACACAGCTAGGTGATACGGTACTAATCTTCTGGGACCACCGTCGTATACGGGGTCCATTGTTGACCTAAACATCATTATTCAGCTCATGACTGCAGCGTGCCCACAGGCTCCTCCTCCCCACCCCACCCCTGGCCTGAGAGCTGCTGTTCTAACGTCTATTACCATAGATGAGTGTGGCTGGTTTCAGAATTTTATAGGCATGAAATCACTTGTATCTCACTTCTTTTGCTCAACTTGATGACTGTGAGGCCTTCGTGATGTAGCCTGTACCTGGGTTTGTGCTTTTTCATGCACATTATGAATTGATCCATTCTACTGCTTTTTTTTTTTTTAAAGATTTTATTTATTTATTTTTCCCCCAAAGCCCCAGTAGATAGTTGTATGTCGTAGTTGCACATCCATTCTAGTTGCTGCATGTGGGACGCGGCCTCAGCATGGCCGGAGAAGCGGTGCGTCGGTGCTCGCCCGGGATCCGAACCCGGGCCGCCAGCAGCAGAGCGAGCACACTTCACCGCCAAGCCACGGGGTCGGCCCCATGATCCATTCTACTGCTGATGGACGTTTAGGCTCTTTCTAGTTTGGGGCTACTATGAAGAAAGCTGCTATGAACATTCTTGCCTTTTGGTGGATTTCCTACAATTAATACATTTTAATAATAATAAATATATTACATACTGTATATTATATATTGTATTTTACATTATACTTCACATAATAAATGTATTAAATAATATTAATGAAAACTAACACAACTGTTATAATATTAGATGAAATCTTGGCTTTATATCCCATATTCTCATGTAAGGTTACAAGGTGAGGATGTCCCCACGTCATTAAGGTCCCTCCAAAGTCACTGTGCTTAAAGGCTGTATAAAATCCTGATTTTATCTTCCTATTTTATAGATAAGAACACTGAGCCTCAGAGAGGTGGCAGTGAAGCCACAGCTCAATGACCCCTGGGCTCCTTCCCCTCATTAGAGTTTCAATGGGAGGAAGAAAACAGCATAAAATATAACCACCACCCAACCAGCCAGGAAAAAGGACTCCAGAGAAATGAAACGTCTGAGACAGACGGAAGGCGCTTTGCCGGCTGGCTTATACAAATAGGAAGCAGGAAGAACTGGGATCGTCCCGGACTGGCCGCGGGTCTGGGGCGAGATGGGGAGGTGCCTCGGCGGCACGATTTCAGGGGCGCGCGCCCCGCCGCGCCCACCACTAGGCGGCGCCAGAGCAGCGCCTATGACCCGGCCGCCCGGCGGGGCTGGGAGCCGCAGGACCGGCCCATGGAACCGACTCCGGGCCTCCACCAAGACTGCTGGAAAAGACCAGATAGGCGAAGGCTCTGGCAAAGGATTAGAAGCTTTTCAAAGGACACCCTCCATCCTGCCTCCGCATCCTAAAGTATCCTAAGTTACTCAAGTTCCTGGAGCTTCCCTGACCTCTGTCAGCCAGGAAGGAGAATGGAATGTCACACAAAGCAGGATAAGGGGCGATTCCTCGATGTCCCGTCCCACCCTTTGGGGCCACAGATGTAGAACTTTCCAACCAGGCAGGACCTGGAGCCCAGCCCCTCACCTTTGCAGCTGAGTTCAGAGCAGGCCACCGGCGAGCCTGAGGCCACACAGCCATCACGGGTCAGTGGTCTTCTCCCGGCTCCTCTGCATCCTGCTGCCTCCCCGGGGGGGCAGACAGAGAGGCAGCCAGTCCCCCGGAGGTCTCCGTCTGCACCCGCCCCACCTCTCCTGCTGGGAAACATTTTTCAGAATAACGGGAGTCTCCTGCCGTATAAAAGAAGGAACTTTTCAAGTTGCTCTTCTAGACACATTTATGCGGTGGGTTGAAAGAAAACACTAAAAAAGGCTTGAAGACAAAAGCCACATGGATGTCAGAAGCGCATGTGGGGCGTCTCCACAAGGCAAGCTGCGAAATCATCCGCTCGGAGGGGGCTCCGAGACCATCTGGTCCCGCAATTCATTGTGCAGACGGGAGACCCCAGAGCTGCAACCCCCCGGGGCCACACAGCAAAGAGAGGTCACTTACCTCCAGCCGGCGAAACTCCCGCCTCAGGGGGTCTCCCCAGCCCCGGCTCCGCGCTCTGGGGGCTGCAGAGACGTCTTGAACCATCCATCACCTACGGGAAGTCGAGAGACAAAATCGGGGAAAATGGAGGACGGAAGCTAACCGGGCAGCAAGAGACAGACCCTCCTCCGCCTGCCAGAGGAGGCCGCATTCCAGAAGGGACGGCCGCCATTCTGGTCCATCCCTCCGCCTGGGGTCAGATCCCTTCTCATGTGGGGATGATGAACCAATGGCTGACATGAACACCTGTGTGTGTGAACCCTGATTATACAATAATTATTACTATTATTGGCATCATTAATATCACTATTGTTAACTCTCAAGCACCCTGGCCCCTGCCAGCCATCTGACGCATCACTTTTGGTCCCACAGTAACTCTGCAAAGGCGCATATTGTCCTCGCCATGCTTAGAGGGAAAAGAGTGGGGAGGCGGAGGGACCTGCCCAGCCCCCGACAGCTAAGAACAGAGGAGGCTGGTGTCAGATCCAACCGCAGTGGCTTCCTGAGCAAGAGTGACCCTGGCTGTTCACACTGGAAGGAGATGTAGTGATTGCCTCTCGTGGAAGCTTCTGGATGAGATCGGCAAGAGCAACCATGCACATACGTGCACAAAATACAGTGGAAATCCTAAATATCATAATTCTGGTTCCAGCACCCAGTCCTTCTCACTAAAGCACTGGCGGAGACTTCAGTCAGAGGGAGAAATGCTTCCAACGCCTCCATTTGAGTCGGGCCAAATTCTCTCTCTGTCTCCTCCTTTGGATTCCGCGAGCCCACTTTTCTCTGGCCCCTGCCATCCACATCCCTCTCTGCTATCCAATTGAGGGGGCACATCTTGAATGGCTGAAAATTCTCCATCTCTTCTGGCACAATTGCTCAAGGAATGCCAATGTGGCCCCTGGGCTGGCCTTCTCTCGATGGCTCTCCACGCTGGGTCTGCCTGTCTGTCTTTCCACTGGTCTGCATGATCCTTGAGTGGCACCTTTGCCACTCAATAGTGGGCCTAGGAAATAGGGCCTAGGAAATAGGGGAGGCATCATCTAAGTTATGATTTCAAGCTTAGACAATATCCTTCCTACATTTTTCTAGAATCCCCAATACCACAAGTTGCTAGATATTCATGAATACTCCTAGACTCTGAGCCATGGGTCTCCTAATTGAGGAGACTATGTCACAGCTCACTAAAGCGGAACCACACTTCATACTAGACATGAAAACAAATTCCAAATGGAACAAATATGTATCTACAAAAAAAGAAAAGAAACAGACTCTAAAAATGTTAGAAGAGGGGCTGGCCCAGCGGTGCAAGCAGTTAAGTGCGCACACTCCACTGCGACGGCCTGGAGTTTGCTGGTTCGGATCCCAGGCGCGCACTGACGCACTGCTTGTTAAGCCATGCTGCGGCGGCGTCCCATATAAAGTGGCGGAAGGTGGGCACGGATGTTAGCCCAGGGCCAGTCTTCCTCAGCAAAAAAAGAGGAGGATTGGCAGATGTTAGCACAGGGCTGATCTTCCTCACTAAATAAATAAATAAATAAATAAATAAATAAATAAATAAATAAATAAGTTAGAAGAAAGCATAGCATTTTTATATATAATTCCAGAATGGGGAAGTCCATTCTCTAAGCATGACACAAAACTCAAACACTGTAAAAGGAAATATTGTTAAATTCTCATTAGTAAATTTTTAAAACTGCAAGGGGAAAATTCAATTAAAATCAAAAAGCAAGCAACAAACAGGGGGAGAATATTTGCAACTCATATCACAGATAAAGAGACACTTTCCTTGATATTTAAAGACCTACAAATCAATAAGACCAAAAGCTCAATAGAAAAAATGGGGCATGATCCGTCTGGGTTCAAATCCTAGCTCCGCCAGTTACTAGCTGTGTGTCCTTAAGCAAGTTACGCAGCCACTCTGGACCTTGATTTTAGTGTCTAAAAGGATCTGGGCCTCATGGGGTTGTTGTGAAGAGTGAACACATGAATTTTCCCCAGAATTGCCACTGTTGACTTGTCTGCCTCCTCGGAGACTAGTTGCTCCTTGGGGTCAGAGGCTGGACTCAGCACAGACCCTCCTGTCGCGCAGCTGTGTTTGCCAAATCAGAGCCCATCTGCCCTGAACTTGCCAGGAGCGGCAAGATAGGTCATGATAAAGGATCCAATCCCTGTTCTTTTGGCCTAAAACTCGGCGGTACCTGGAGCACTGATAATCCTGTGAAGGTCCCCATTGTGCATCCAGGTTAGAAGGAAAGAGAAAAACACACCGAGGACTTCGAACGGCAAACGCAGGCCTCGGCCGAAGGAACGTTATAGCTACACGGGCCCTGGGTGGAAGTTAAAATTCATAGACTGTTAATTAGCATGTGGAACAGGAAGTTTCTAAATAGCTTTGCAGCGAGGCAATCGGCAGGCTGAGGGCCAGCGCTTAAAAGCCTGCTTTAGATGAGGGAGAGGGAAAAAAGGGAAGACAAACTAAAACCAAGGCCTTTCTGCTTCTTTTTACATCACAGCAACCCAAACACTCGTTCCTGCTGGGACCTCCTCTGAAAGGAAAGCCGCCTGTCCTGGGGTGGGCTGCAAAAGACAGGGGGCTGCGGGAACCGGGGGTAGAGGAGCGTGGTGTGTGTGCGTGTGTGTGTGCGTGTGCGTGTGTGTGGTGTGTGTGACCACCTTCACAGGTCGCAGAATGCTTTTCCTGACTTCTTGTAAAGCCACAACTGCTTCTTTGACGAGCCCGGCTTCAGTGTCAGCTGTCACGGTGCGGTGACATGGTGAGATAAGATGACGATGGCCTTGTTTCAATGAAACGGATGCCTTTGGCATGAAGCTAACATTTCTGGGGATCTTGGGTCCCAAATTTGCACCTCAGTGGCCCCCCTCCCTCCCTGGGCCTCAGTTTCTCCCTCGACAGAGGGAGGCTCAGGCCTCACAGCCTCCTGAGGCCCTGCAGCTGCCCAGGTGGGACATGCCCCGTTCTCCATGGGGCGCACTGCTCTCCAATGCCGACTCTAGTCCGGAGGGCGGCAGTGCCCAGGCGGCCCCCGCCCAAGACAAGCCGTGCTCAGTGAGTCTTTTTCCCTGATGTTCGTGCCAGCCGCTGCCCTTTGGTCCTCCCGACACTGCCGCGGCCTGCTCACGGACCAGGCCAGCCCACTACCCAGTGCTCACCTCGGGTTAACCGCCCTCGGTGTTTGCAACAGGACGCTTGGGCATCTGAGCTCGCTCCACTTGGAGAGTCATCGCAGAAACGTCTGCCTGCTCTCAATGACGAGTATGTGCAGAGCACGACTATCCCGTATTTCAGCCTGTGGGCTAGAATCATGCCACCAAGTGTCCAAGAAGTGACACTTTGGTCGAGTGTCAGAGATTCGGACAGGCCATGAAGCAGTTTCAAGTCTCTTCCAGCCACTCAAGGCCCAGCCAGTGGACGCTGCCTCCAGGAAGCCTTCCCTGACTTTACTAGCCTTCTTCAGTCCCTGCAAGCTCCTTCTGACCAGTACTGGCTGATGGTCTACACCACACCAGGCACTTTGGAGAGCTGGGAGACCTGTGAAATTTCCCTCTCCTCTGAGCTCCCCAGCACTTTCTGGCCTCCCAATTACTGGCTCCACTGTCCTGTGGCTTCTCTTCGATTGTTACCTACCTTTCTCATCTTTGTGTCCCCCCATCCCACCCCTAGAACATGCATAGCTTAGTGCTTAAAAGCCAGACAGCCTGCCTCCAGATCCTGGCTCTGATGCTTCTGGCTGTGCAACCTTGGGCAACTTATTTAACCTCTCTGTGCCTCAGTTTCCTCACATGTACATAAGGATCATAATAGTACTGGCCTCACAGGATTTCCATGAAGACTGTAAAGCACTTAGAACAGTGCCCGGCCCCAAGTGAGCTTGATGTAGGGGTTTAGTTTTAAGTGAATAAGGCGTTGGTAAGAGAGGGCTCACATCGTCCCCCAGGGATCTCAAACGCACATGCCTAGAGACGTCAGACCACAGGCAACTGAGCAGAGAGGGCGGGGTGAGGACTGCAGCGGAGCCGAGAGCTCCAGCCCCGCAGGAGGGCAGCAAACGCTCAGCTCCCATGCCCAGCGCTCTGCGGGAATGGGACACGGGAGCGTCCCATTTCCAAGAGAAGCCGTTTAAGTGTTTCTTTTTAATGTGAAATCTCTCAACATTTAGAGGTTGGCAGCTAATTGAGGAAAAAGTCAACACATTGAAAACTTCTGTCCACACAAAACTTGCACAGATGTTTATGCAGCTTTATTCAGAATTGTCAAAGCCTGGAAACAACCAAGATGCCCTTCAGTAGGGGAGTGGACAAGTAAACCGTGGTCCATCCAGACAATGGAGTATTATTCAGCACTGAAAACAAATGAGACATCAAGCCATGAAAAGATACAGAAGAACATTAAATGCATTTTACTAAGTGAAAGAAGCCAGTCTGAAAAGGCTACATACTGTCTAATTCCAATTATATGACATTCTGGAAAAGGCAAAGCTATGGAGACAGTAAAAAGGTCAGTGGTTGCTAGAGGTAGGGGGAGTGATGAATAAGAAGATCACAGAGGATTTTTAGGGCAGTGAAACTAATCTGCATGATGCTGTAATGGTGGTTACATGTCATTATACATTCGTGCAAGTTCATAGAATTCACACCACCAAGAGTGAACCCTAATGTAAAGTGTGGGCTTTGGGTGATGATGACGTGTCAATGCACATTCATCGATTGTAACAAATAGACCACTCTGTGGGGCTGTTGATAGTGGAGGAGGCTGTGCATGTGTGGGGGCAGGGGGTATAGGGGAACTCTCTGTGCTTTCTGCTCAGTTTTGCTGTGAACCTAAAACTGCCCTAAAAAATAAAGTCTATTTATAAAAAAAGGCAACACCTTGCTGCCCAAGAAAAACACACATATGGGCTGGGTAAGGAAGACTCGTCTGTAATCTCAGTCGTGCGGTTTCTGTTCAACGACTACACTGTTAACTCCATGAAGGCAGGAGCCCTGCCATTCTTGTTCTCTGCTGGATCCCCGGGGAGGGCCCAGCACGATGCCGGGCAAGAGTGAATGAAGGAGAGAACGAGTGCATCGCATGTCCTGGATGAGAAAGATGATGGAAACCAACATTGAATGAGTGCCAACTATGTCACAAGCACCATACAGGGCACTTAATGAGCCTCATCACATGAATGCCACTTCAACACCCTCGGGATAGAGGTCTTATCAGCTCTGCTTTGCAGGTGTAGAAACAGAGGCTCAGATGGGTTGTGTTGGTTATTCAATATCACAGAGCAGTTAAGTGGCAGAGCCTGAGATGGTTCCCAGGACATCCACAATTCAGTGGCAAAAGCTCCCACTCCAGCCTGCCTTGGGATGAATGGACAGATAGATGGAGAGATGGTGGGTGGATAATAGATGGATGAATGGATGGATGGATGGGAGTTTGGATGGATGGTGGATGGATGGATGATGGATAGATGGATGGATAAATGACTGGCTAGAGAGCTGAACAGATACAGATGGTTGGATGGACCGATAGATGGATAATGAATGGATCTGAAGAACCTTTCTCTAACGAGAATCCCAGCATACTCTTTCTTCTCTTTCCCACTTCCCGTCGCTACAGAGACTCCACTTGTTTCCATTAAGCAGCTAAATGAGATGCTCAAACAGAGTTAGTTTCACAGTCAGCAACCAAACCAGTTTAAAATGGGCGTGGGGGGGGATGCCTGTCTTTCTCCTTCACACCTTGGCCAGGTGTAAACAGTGTGATTAGGCTAATCACAGAGCCATCCCCAAATCCACATTTCCAAACTCCCCAGTGAGGGTCAGGAAGAGCTGCCTCCCTCCCTCCTCCCCCACCTACCTCCCCAAAAGAATGGGAGCCCTGTGGGGGAAGGGGCGGGATGCACATGACTCCCCAGACACTTCCCGGGACCCACTCCCTTCCTCGCTGTGTGATCTGGGGGAGGAACTCATCCCAGCTGGGCCTCGGTTTCCTCCTCTGCACCAAGGAGTGAGCCATGATTTATTGGCTGCTCTGACGACAAGCGATGTGATTGCACATGTACAGTGCCTGGCACACAGTAGGGGCTCATCAAATTTTAGTTTCCTTCTGCCCCCATGCTCAGCCCTTTCCCACAGGGGTACTCCAGGTTCAGGTAACAAACTGGCGGGCTGGACGGTTTCCCTTGATAAACTGAGCTTTCGAGCACTCTGCCTGCACGAGGCTGGCAAGTACCCCCTTTTGGTCCCAGGGACGTCTGATCTCAAGGCCCGGGTAGTGGAGAGCCAGACTAGCCCTTTCAGGCTGAGCCAGGCGGTGTGTTTGAGGCTCTTTATGCCTCTCCAAGTGCCCGATCCACTGCCTAGCGCTGGTTCTAACCTCAGAAGTTCAGAATCAATATTTATTCCCCACGTAGGTGCCTGAACCAAGAGCTCCACGAGCCTCCGAGTCACAGGGCCATTCTGTTTGTCCCCAGGCCCTCCCCGCCAGGGCCTGCCTCTGCGTTTTATGTGCCCCAGTAAAAACCCAAGGTCTTCTCCAGTTAAGACGGTAACTATGACTCCCAAGTCAGTGGAAAGACCAGGCCTTTCCCAGGGGCTCCGAAAGGAAAATATGAAACCAGAGCCACAAAAACCAGGCCCAAGTGCAGTGACCTGGAAAGTTGGACGCAGTGGGCATCATGGAACAAAGCTGGAGGCAAAAACCCGGGAGAGTTCCAACTCCGGCTCCTGCCCTTGGTGTGACCTTGGGGGAAGCAGCCGAACTCTTTGGTCTCAGCTTCCTCATCTGTATAATGGGATCACTACCCACCAAACGGCTTGCTGAGGCCCAGGGAGCTGGGGCACCTGTGGGCATTTGTGCTCATGCATTCGTTCACGCAACATGTATGCATTAGTGGTCTGCTGTGTGCTAAGTGCCAGGATAATTTATCTCATTCAGTTCTTACACAAGTCTCCTGAAGTAGGTACTAGCATCTCCATTTGAAGAATGAGGCTCAAAGAGGGTGGGCGGCTTAATCAAGGCCACACAGCTAATAAGAAACAGAGCAGGGATCAAACCCACGTCTCTTCGGTGCCAAAACCTGTGTTCCTGCCACTAAACTAGAGAGGTCCCCACTGGAACACTCGGGTCAGAGCTGGAGTGACCTCAGGTGTGTCCGGGTAAGAAAACCGAGGCTCAGAGAGACAGTGACTTGCCCAGGGCCATAACTGTGTGTTTGTGACTATTCTACTGGGCATTGTCACAGACGAGGTCCGTGGTCTCATGTAAAACTTGCCCCTTTGCAAAAGAAATACCCAAGGTACGTAGCAACCTCTGTCCATTCAGAGCGAGTTACCTAGACACCGGGATGCACCAGTGGTGGAGGGAGCCCCGGGCGCCACCCTGAAGATCAGAGTCCCCCAACAGGAAAGCCATTTCCTTTATGATTCTTTTGTGGTCTTGCTGCCTATGTCAAGGGGAAGAAAGGCTCAGCTTGGTGCTGATGTTCTTAACGCCTCTCTGACACCTATTCATCCCTGTTTTGCAACTGAGAGAAAGCACATCTCACGGTCACATCCTCTGGCAGACAAAAGACAAAATTATATGGCTGGAATAATATGTCTTGCTTTTCATTTTGTTTACTTTTAAGATGACTTTCTGTTTATAGCCAGGGGTACGGTTTTCAGTTTATATGTATAGTTTCCTATTGAAGGAAATGTATTCAAGTCAAAAGAGGATCGAGTTAAGAAAAATGATTAGTCACTGTGGATTTAAAATTTTAGTTTTATTTAATTTAAATTTAATTTAAAATTGTTAGATAAAGAATAGCTCAGGCGGCTTGCAGCTACGGTCTGCGCCCGAGCGTGCCTCCTGCAGGCGTGGGGGTGCGTGGGTCCCTTTCAGCCCCACGGCTCCGGTTCAGCCCACACTTGACTCAGACGAGGCTGGAGCACAGGGCCAGGGCCAGGGCTGCGTGTCCCACTGTGGCCACACTGGATGCTGTGTAGCATGGGGCCTGATGCTGGCACCACTCGGTTTACCCGATTCCCAGCACATATGCAATCACAACAGGTGTGCAGTGTCTCATGACTCTGAGGCTGGACAGGGAGGGGACCTGGGGGAGGGGTCCTGGATGCTGACTTCTCTGTCAAGGAGGACGTTGCGGATCCCTCTGACCCCTCTGCTGTGTGGTGACAGTGCTGACTCCCTCCTGTCTGTGAAAGGTACCCAAACCCTGGGGTACTCACCTTCTGGGTCTGGGTCTGCTCTCCTCCAGCTGAGGCCACCATTGGTTTTATTTAATAAACAGGCACAGAATGTTTCTTGTGTATCCTTGGGCACTTCACAAGTGCTAACTCATTTAGTCCTCACCACCCTGTGGGGAGGTGCTGTTGGTCCACCCATCTTACAGATGAGGAAACTGAGGAGGGCAGATTCAGGTCGGATGACTAGAAGTAGTGGATCAGCATTTGATGTCTGTCCATATCGGGGTGAATGACTGACATCGGAGGAGCACTGCCCAGCCCTCACAGTTGTCAGGGGGCCCAGTGTTGGCGCCAGGTAACCAGGGAGTTGGCGTCAGTGTGAGTCCCACTCCAGTGAGTGTTCTCTTCTATTAATGGAGTAATGATGCTGCCCTACAGGGGAGATGGCAGGATTACATGAGACAGCAAGTGGGCAGGGCCTGGCATGGAGCATCACTCTGTTCCTCCCTCCCTGCCCTCTCACCCCTCTCCTGAAGGCATCTCCCTCATTCTCATTTCACCTGTGCACCAGAAGCACACTGAAAAGAAACATAAGCATCAGAAACAGTGCTGAGATGGGAGTCGAGCCTCCTAACTTCTTGCCCTGGCTCCCCCACGACCTGCTGTGTGACCTTGGTCTAGTCCCTACTCTTTCTGGGCCCTGGCCTTTTCATCTGTAAACAGGCAGATGTTATCCCAGATCAGGGGTCAGAAAACTACAGCCTATGGGCCAAATTCAGCCTGATTTTGTGAATAAAGTGTTACTGGAACAGAGCCACACCCACTCACTTACATATCACCCATGTCGTCTTTAGCCCTGCAACAGCAGACCTGAGAACCTGTGACAGATCTGAAATATTCTCTGACCCTTTGAGGTTTTCCGACCCCTGTCCTAGCAGATCTGGGCAGAGACTTTGTCTTGTTCCCGACTGTTTTCCCAGAGCCTAGAACGGTGCCTGGCGTCCAGCAGGCTTCCGCTAGACACTTGATGAATGAATGACTGAATCTCTAAGGTCCCTGCCAGCCTTGATCATCTAAGGCTGTGATGATGGCTGGTGGACTGGGGTCACCTCAAGGGCCTGTGACCCACATGTCTCCTTCAGCTGTCATTAAGCAGATTGCTCAGTGACTGGCAGTCACGCAGATGTGTCACTCAGATCTCTCTTCAAGAAAGAATTTGTGGTTTAGTGCAAGGAGACTAGTCAGCTGACAAGCTTCAGCTATTGGAGCCATCCAGGCATTTCTGGGGCAGTCTGGACAGGAGTAATAGGGCCTGGCCACTTGTGCCCAACACGAGACTTCTTAACGTGCAGGCTTTGCTCTGGAGCTCCCCACGGGGCTGGCCAAGAGTTTGTCAGCTCCTCATCACGGGCTGATGCTCTCCCTGACCTCCTGCCTCCTCTCCCTCCATCTTTCACAGGAGTGAGCTACGTAAAGCTCTGGGACTCCTAACTGTCTCAGCATCTACTTTCTGCAGGACCTGAACTTCCATGGGGACCAACTCCTCAGCACGCATTTAGCAAGCACCTGCTGAATAAGGAGCTCTGGGCTGGGAGCTAGGGGTGGGCTCCCAGTCGTCGCAAGACAAACAGATCTGGTCAGCAGCTGTGAGAGCTTGTCGGGAAGACAGGACAGTCTGCCCGCCTCCCACGCCCCACGCACCGAGCCCTGTGGGTTCCAATATGCACAGCCTTGCAGAACTTTCCAGCTGAGCTTGATGAGCATTTGTAGGGCAACCGCTATTTGCAGAGGAGACCAGTCTCAGAGAGGTGTTGGGGATTGAGGGGGCCAATGACTACCGCCCCTCTGAGTTTGGCAGCAGCAGGAGGTAGGCACAAGAAGCATGTAATCGTAGGCTGCAACATCAGCTTCACTGGAACAGCTGATGGGAAAGCCAGGCTTAGATCCCTGAGACTTCCCCCGCATGGTTCAATTCAACCACACCCGCGGGCCCCTTTCTTCCCAAAAGAAGGCTGGGTTGCGCCCCTCAGTTCCCCATCCCAAAGTCACCAGTAGCTAAGTTACTCCCCCTCCCAAAGAAAAGACTGAATGGAGGGCTGGCAAGAGGCCAGACTGTTTACCTCCCATTAGTATCGCGCAGAGGGGAGAGCAAACAGTCTCCCCTCTATGGACACTCGAGGAGAGCGGAATTCACAGCAGAGGCTGGTCTCAGATCACACGTGGGCTGTTGGTGGCAGAGTTGGAACCGGAAAGAAAAGAAAACCTGACATTACTGAGCACAACATATTGAGAGGCCCGGCAGGAAACAGAGAGCACGCTGCACAGCTGGGATCTGGGCAGAGTGTGATGAAGGGACTAGTCACAGTGTGGGCAAGGCCAGCGGACCAGCTGAGAGGACGCATTCCCACCCCTTAGGGCTGCGATCGGACGTGGAGAAACTGGATCCCAGTGGGAGCTGGAGCCTGGCGGAGGGGCTGCCTGGTGGGAGCCGCGGCCCTGGAGGGACTCAGAAGCTCCCCGAGCTCCAGTGTGAAGCAAGGAGGGAGTGAAGAGATACCCCAGCCTCTCCCTGCCCCGCCCCCGAGCTCCCAGCGAGGCCTCTCATTGGCTGAAGCCACAGAGCTAGGGAACCTGGGTAATGAAGTCCATAGGGCAACCTCCCCAGCCACAGAGCAGCCCGGAGTGGATCTGGACAGTGGGGGAGGAGGAGGGATGGAGGCAGGCAGAAAACAGAATGAAGAGCACATTGAAGCTGACTAGGCCACCTCTTTATGTACAGTATTTCATTTATCCTCCCAGGATGCTTTGAGGTAGGAGACTTCTGCCCCTTTTACAGATGAGGAAGCTGAGGTTCAGAGAGGTTAGGATACTTGGCCAAAGGACCACAGCAAAGTCGTTGGGGCCAACACTGGAACCTCCATCCTCAAAGTCTTTCCACTCCCTCACAGCAGACCCAAGCTTCCCGGGGCTCTATCTGGGTCCCTGCCAGGCTGGCCAAAGGCTGGTTGTTCCTGACTGAACGTTCCAACGTTTTATAAATTCGTTCTGGGTTAGTTCCAAGCACCGTTTTATTTGCCACTTCTGCAGCAAAGTGCGAGTCTCCGCTAATCAAGCCCAGAAGGCCTTCGACTCTCAGAGCTGGCAGCTTCGTTACCTGAGCGCACACCTCACTGCTGTCTGCACCCGTTTGGAAGCATCTGTCCAACATTCGGCTTGTGCAACGCTCAGCTGCTCCTCCTTAGGAGCACACAGATGGAAGTATCAGCAGACGATAGAGACAAAAACGAGAGCGGGAAGGGTGTGAGAAGGGTCCCCCCATCACTAACTGAGCGGCTAGAACATCCTCCGGAGTTGGGGTGCGGTGAGGAGAGGTGGGAGGGACACAGCTCTCAGCTTCTGCACGTAGTGGGTGCTTCGTGAATTGTTCTGGAATGCACGTGCACCTGCCTTGTGGCTGTAAGGATAACGTTCCAGGGAAGTGCCCAGCACAGGGCCCGGCACTGTGCCCGGCATAGCAGCATAGCAGTGATTGATGCCGCGGCTCTAGGGGACAGGACCTGTGCTCCAATCCCGGCTTCTCCGCTCACTGGCTGTGTGACAGTGGGCAGTGCTGGCCTTTTCAGTCTCATTTTCCAAATTTGTAAAATGAGAATCATAAACATGAGCCAAAATGACAGTACCTACCTCATAGGATTGGAGAAAAATATCAAATGATGTAAGAGTTGGAAAATAGTTAACCCTGTAATTGGTGTACAAAAAGCATATAATGAATGATAACTGTGGTTATTTTAATGAGCTATGTGATCCTGGGCAAGTTACTTAACCTTCTCTGTGCCTCAGTTTCCTCATCTATAAATGGAAATATAATAGTGCCTACCTCACTGAGTTGTTGTGTAGATTATCTTGTAAGATATAACCCACGTGAAGTGCTGGCACACAGTATAAATTCCCTAAATGCTATCTCTCTTGTCAGCAACCATCATCAACAACAACACTGGTCTCTCTTCCACTGCCCAGCTCCTACTCGTCATACAAGGGTCACCTCCTCCAGGGAGTCCTCCTGGACCTTGCTCTGGGATCTCAAAGCAGCTGCACAGCTTTAAGCCTCCATCTATTATTTTATTGAAATGACGACCTCACAGGCTGGTTTCCTTCACCTACTTGCTTCCTCTCTGGGGCCAGCACCTGATTCCTCTCTTCTCTATCCTCCTAGTACCGATGCCAGGGCCCACCTCACAGTAGGCTTTCCACCAGTGTCGGCTGGATGCGTGGAACTGAACTAAACTCAGTCGATGTCACCTGAAACTGAGTGTGAATATGAGTGGTAAGGGAAATACACACAGCTATAATCCCTGCTTCCCAGGAGGTAAGATGCTGTGTTGGGAGAGGGAGGTGCACCAAAATGTGTTGAGATAGATAGTATAAGACAGATATTATTCTCTCTATTTTGCAGGTTATAAAACTAAGGCTCAGAGAGGTTAAGTCAATTGCCCGAGATCACCCAGCGAGGAAGGGGCAGAGCCTAATCCAGAACGCAGGCTTCCCTGCTGCTCCCGAGAGCTCCGCTGGACCCCGCCAAGCCTCGGGGGACTCATCACTTCTCTTTCTGCTTTTACCTGTAGTTGTCTCTTGAGCAGCCCCAGTGCAGATCATTTACCAGCATTTCCTTCTGCCTACATCCAAATTCCTGGGTCCAGCCAATCAGCAGGGCCCCTGTCCAGAACATGAACTCAGAGAGGAGATTTCTGATGTCCTGCAAGTTTGTATTTCAAGTCAAGGATTCCATTGTGTTTCACACTGTGCTGGAAGCTGGAGAGTCCACGCTGGACACAGTATCCAACCTCCCTGCCCTCGGAGGGCTTATATCGTGTGTGTGTGTGTGTGTGTGTGTGTGTGTGTGTGCAGGGAGTGAAAAGAAGGAAATAAAGAGGGGTGGGCCTTGAAGAAGGTGGTCTGGGAAGGCCTCTCCAGCGGAGCCCTTCTTCTCCGGATGTGACTTAAGGCCCCCCATCCCACTCTCCCCAGGTGCTCAGGCCTTGGCGCCATCACACGCGCACTGGGGCAGCCCTGCCCCAGCCCCATCGTGTGCACCCACGCCCTAGGACTTTGTGATGGGGGGTCAAATGCAGTGGGTCTGGGGGTGGGGGTCGAGACTCTGCATTCTTCACAAGCTCTGAGGAGAGCCTGGAGCTGCTGGTCCACAAACTCCCCTGCATAGTGGGGTGCTGGGACCCCTCCACAGCGCTCTTCTTCCCCAAGCCTTCCCTTCTAGCGTGGGCTCCCCCCACAACCACCCTCCCTCCAGACCCTCCACTCTCGTTTACACCTGGGCAGAAGTGGTGGCAGGAGGTGGCTGGGGTCTCCCTCCACGCCTGTGGCCCCTCCACTCTTTGATACAGATATTTTTTCAGTCTGTTGTGAAGTGATGCAAAGAAATGTCTAAGCAGGGGCCGGCCCAGTGGCGTAGCAGTTAAGTGCGGATGCTCCGCTTCAGCAGCCTGGGGTTCACAGGTTTGGATCCCAGGCGCGCACCAATGCACCGCTTGTCAAGCCATGCTGTGGCGGCGTCCCATACAAAGTAGAGCAAGATGGGCACAGATATTAGCCCAGAGCCAATCTTCCTCGGCAAAAAGAGGAGGATTGGCATTGGATGTTAGCTCAGGGCTAATCTTCCTCACAAAAAAAAAAAAAAGAAAGAAAGGTCTAAGCAGCTGCAAACCACCTTCCCCGCCTGCCCATATACACCACACTTCCAGCCCGACTGCCCCCAAACTCTTGCCCTCAGAAATGTCGGGCCCCGTCACGCCTGGTCCTCACAGCATATCATCACGGTTAAGAGCAGGGCTCTGGGGTCAAGGGGCCTGGGTTGGAATCCTGGCTCTGCCCTCAAGGTTGTGCAACCTTGGGCAAGTTACATATCCTCCCTTTTCCTAGGTTTCCTCATCTGTGAAATGGGGATAACAGCAGTACATCTCCTTCCCAGGGCTGAGATGAGGGTAAATGAGTTAACATCAGGAAAGCACGTAGAACAGCACAGCATATTGTAAGTGCGATGCAAGGTTTGTTAGATGATGAATTAATTACATCCCCCCTCGTGCTGCAGAAGCCCACAGCCCATCCACGGTCACTGCCCTTGGCAAGAGGGGTGTGCCTGTCACTTGTCTCGGTAGCTTTCTTCACAACAACCTTGACAACTGTTATTATTATTCCCATTTCATGGGTGAATAACCGTAGGCTCAGAGATGTTAAATTACATAGCCAATGCTAAATAAATTGGCTAAAAAGTAAATAAAGCCATGGATCAATTTAGCCCAATCCTGAGCAAAGTCCTGGGCACAGAACTTAACTCAATATTTGCTGGATGAATGAAGGAAGGAATGAATAAATTATCCAGAGAGAACACCAGCAGTTTGTGGCCGGGCTGGGACCCGAACCCAGATGGTCTGATGGCAATGACAGAATCAGATCAGCCTCTGAGGCCCAGGGGCTGACAAGCGATGAGATGATTGGTAACTAAATGGTAAAATGCCCACGATTTCCGGTGCTTTAAATGACCCTTGGAACATAGTAACTATCCATCAATATTCTAGGAAAGAGAGAAGGGATGGAGACAAAGAAGGAAGGAAAAGATTGAATTAACTCCGATCAGTAGTTCTGCTATTTCATTCATTCAACCAGATAGCTATGAAGCACAGCTAGACATTGGGCCCTGTTGTTGGTCCTGGGAGAACAAAGCAGGTGAGAATCCCAGCCCTTCTGTAGATCACATTCTAGTCGGGGGAGAAAGACAATAAGTAAAGAAGGATTTTTTAAAGGTAAATTACACTGTAATCTGGCTGGTGATAAATAAGTGTTATTGAGAAAAATAAAAGCAGGGAAGTTGTTTAGCCAGTGGGAGTTGGAGTGGGGGAGGGCACTGCTGCCCGTGGAGCTATCAAGTCCTATAGCATGGAACTTGACTTGGGTCCTTTTCAGTTAAAAAATAAAAATAAAAAAGAACACTGGCTACCATTCAGCGGATGCCTCCAGGTGCCAGGCATCACTCCCTCAGGTAATCCCTATGGCAACAGATGACCAGTACTAGCCTGTTTCACTGACCAGGTTCAGAGATGTTAAGGAAAATTCCAGAAGTCAGACAATTAGGAAGCCACAGCATCAGATTTATTTTTCCTCTCAGCTTTGTATCCAACCGTCCACACTGTGTTCAGGGATGCTGGCGTCCAGGGTATGCAAACCTCATTTCTCAGCCCCCTCAGGTGATTGGTTTCTCATTGGGCTCTGCCAAAAGGGACAGTGGAGGGCGGCTGGATGCGGGAGGAAGTGAGGGGCACAGCCTCCTTCCTGTTGCCCCTGTTCCCATCGGCATCACCAGCAACATGACCCTTCACCCCAACACTGCAGTCATGCGGCCTCACCTCTTTCCCCATCTCAGGGGTCTGGTCTCCAGCTCCACAAGCCCCTTCTCCAAGCTCCTGGTTTCCATTGTCCCCAACCTCAGTCCTCTCGTCTCTCCTCCCCGTGGGTGGCCGCTGCTTCCTGCGTTGACCTCTGGCTCAGCTCAGTACAACTTTTTTGCTCTTTCCATCCTCCATCACCTGGGAAGTCAATCCCCATATTGATCCCCTCCCCTGGAATGCCTGCTGTGGCTTGTTTTCCAACGGACAGATACCTGCCAGGAGAAGTTGCAGGAGAGAGACCACAAAGATGGGTTTTGAATCGGCTTGGCTGTGCCCTTGGTCTTGGAGGCAGTATGTGCCCTTGTCTTTGGAAGCTGGCACCCAGCAGACCCTTGGCACACAGGGTGGCAATCTACTCACCTACTCATCACTTGTACTTGGGATGAAGAGTCTTCGTACCACTTCCTGCCCCTTGCAATGATCTTGCTCGTGTATCTGTTCAGTCGTTCACCATCTGTAAGCTCCGTGGTTACCAGGACAAGGACATTTCCCCAGTGCCAAGCACAGTGTCTGGCACAGATTACGTACCCGTTTGTAGATGGACTGACTGAATGAACTCTGCAAGGCACCGCGGCCCTGGTGGGGGATTTGAACCTGCATCTACCCTGATGCCAATTCCAAGGGAAGGATAACGTGACCTGCCAGACCAAGCTATGGCTTCTACACTTGTCCCTGGCTGGGGCCATCAAACTTGAAGAGGGACATAAAAGCCATGAGGGACAGTTAGAAGCACCCAGATTGGGAGTCATACTCCTCAGGTTCAAATCCTGCCTCAACTATCTATGGTTCTTTGGGAAACTAGTAACCCCTCTGAGCTTCAGTTTTTTTCATCTGCAATGGAATAATAACAATATCTACCTCTTTGGGTGTTTATGAGGATAAAATGTCATTGGGCTATTATCAGGCTATTATGAGGGAAATCATAGAAGTTCAAGGATTCCCAGAATCCTAGTCTTGGAAGATAAGCAGACATTTGCTCACAAAGACAGTAATGAATGTGAAATTAACCTTTACTCCTGCGGTCAGTGGGCATTTTCCTGAGCACCAACCTGCTGACTGCCCTTTTCTTCTGCTTCCAACACACCCTGCCCAGGGTCTCAATCTCTCCCCACCTCTGTCCCCAACCCCACGTTCCTGGGTCCTGACAAAAGGTGACCTTGGGCAAAGCTCTTCACCTCTCTGAATCTCTCTTTCAACATCTGCAAAATGGAATTGGGAGACTTAAGTGAGATTAACTTCTATTAAGTGCCTAGAGGGAGGGCAGTACACAGTAGGTCTAGATAAAAGGCAGTTTGCCTCCCCCTGGAATTGCTTTATTTCTGCCACGCAAAGGTCCCGGGATGTTCTCTTGCAGGGTGGGGAGGATGGCAGGGGCATCGGGGAGAGACCCCCATCTCACTCATTCATTCATTCATTCATTTAATAAAGTGCATACTATGTGCTGTGTGGGAAGGAGAAGCCTCGTGGGGGATCCTCATCACTGAATACCACCTTCCAGGCCAGCGCTAAAATGACTACAGTCCCTGCCTCCAAGGGGCTTGGGTCTGGGGAGACAGGCCTGAACAGTAAAGGTGATATGGGGCAGGAAGTGCTGAAGAGAGGCCTCTCCTGGGCTGAGGGGAGCCCACAGGATGAGGTGACTTTCTCCCAAGTCTTGAAGGTTGTGAGGGATTTTCAGAGCCTATGAGAGCACTCTAGACAGAGGCAACAACATTATAAAGGCAAAACAGGTTCAGATAGGGGCCTGCATGTACAGAAGAGAACAAGATGGGAGGGGAAAGGGGTCCATTGTGCAGGGCCTTAAATGCTGGGCTAACATGGATGGGAATGTTAGATAGTCCAGAGAAGGTGGGGGGGATCAAAGATAGGAATGCTACAGAGTGGAGGGATTAAGAAGGGGAATTCTAGAGAGTGGAGGGGTCAAGGATGGGACTGTTAGAGAGTGTGGAGATCAAGGATAAGAATGTTAGAGAGTCAGGGGATCAAGGATGGGAATGTTAGAGAGTGTGGGAATCAAGGACAGGTATGCTAGAGAGTGAGAGGATCAGGATGGGAAAGTTAAAGATTGTGGGGATCAAGGATGGGTATGCTAGAGGGTGGGAGGATCAAGGATAGGTATGCTAGATAGTGTGGAGATCAAGGATGGGAATGTTAGAGAGTGCAGAGATCAAGGATGGGAATGTTAGAGAGTATGGGGATCAAGGATAGGTATGCTAGAGACTGTGCGGATCAAGGATGGGAATGTCAGAGAGTAGGGGAATCAAAGATAGGTATGCTAGAGAGTGGGAGGATCAAGGATGGCAATGTTGGAAAGTGGGGGCATCAAGAGTGCAGGGGAGGATAGTCAAGGCTGCACAGGTAGATTCCTGCCAGATCCTGAAGGGCTGTGGATACCTGGCTCAGACCCATCACTTTATCAAACTAAGGCCCCATCACTCTCCTATCTCCTGCTGACTGCTTGGGGATTTGGAAGACAATTTGCAAGTGGTACGGTGAAAAAAAATTATGCATTAACGGCAAGCTTTGCGCTCATCAGAGTCCTAATTTCCACTGGTTTTTGGTTTTCAGCTCTATAAATCCTAAATGTGCCTTTCATTTCATTTTTCCACCCTTTGAGGACATCTGTTCGGCATTTGCCTTCTGCGATGGGGAAGGTGGGAGGAGGGTGCCAAGAAAGTTCCTTTTTAACTTTGCATTCAAGTAAGAGGCCATAAATGTGCCCAGAGCACCGGGCAGCACCGCACTTTCCCCCAGCTCCCTAAGGCCGTGCTCACCTTTCCATCCTCAGGTGCTTTAGGAAGATGGCTCGATTTCAAGTCAATGTATTACAAACGCAGTCTATAGGCCAACACAGGGTGACTTCACATGTTTCCAATTTATGGTTTTCAGTCCAGCACGTTATAATATGGATTTTATACACGTGTAGAGTCAGGTTTTTTTCTTTTTTTTTTTTTTTTTCTTTCAATGAGACTTACTTTGCCTGTATATTTTCATCCTGATTTGGCCAAACAGTACTGAGCTGGCCCTGTGGGCTCTTGGTAGGGCACAGATGCTCACGTAAATCTCAAAGTCGCACCTTGGGGCAATGTTGTCACGAGTGGACAGAACTTCAACTACTGAGCGCCTCTCTGCATTGGCCACCGCTCTTGCCTTTTGGACGTTCTCTCGGTTTTTTGCTTTTTGCAAACTAGAATACTTTTTGTTCTGATTATAAAATTAATGCAGGCAACATTTTGAAAAAATCAAGCATTGTAAAAAAGATTCAGTAGAATGCAAACATTCCCCGTATGCTTATCTCAAAGGGATAAACACTGAACAATTTGGTTGGTGTTTACTTCCAGATTTATCTATGTATATTAAGAAAATATATAAATCAATGCATGTTATAATGATTTTACAAAAATCGAATAATACCCTCCATAGTGTTCCATAATCTGTGGTGTGTGTGTGTGTGTGTGTGTGTTTTAACTTAGGTTTCCCTCTGGGTCGCTGAACAGAGATCTACCTGATTCTCTTCAAGGGGGCAGGATATTTTATCTGTGGGGGGCACCTTCTTTGTTGAACCTGCCCTCTATCAGTGGGCTGGATATTTGCATTTTCACTCCTATACCCGGAATGGTCCTGAACCTCCTCCTCCATACATCTTTGCATTTTGCTCGAATTACTCCGCAGGATCGATTCCACCGAGTGGGATTACTGGGTCAAAATGTATAAACGTCCTCGTCGTTGATTCAAATCACCAACCATTTGATATGGTTGAACCAATTTCCACAGCCACTAACCGCATAGGTGAGGACCTCTTCCCCAGGCCCTGGTCTGGTGCCCTCATGTAAAGCTCGGCTAACCTTGCCAGAGAAAGCTTCATTTCCCCTGTGCGCTGAAGAGGCTAAATTCGTAGAGTCAAGACATTCCACCAGACCCACAACCCACCCAGGGCCACCTGAACGCAGGAAAGGTGCGCAAGCCCAAGACAAAACGTGCTCTGGGCTATCCTGGGTCCAAACCTGGGGACTCCATAGAAACCTGCAGAACACTTGCTTCCCAGGAAGGGGATGCCAAGTGTGCACTCCTGGGGCACCTGTGTGTGAACTAGAACAGGGCGCTCCCTCCAGGCGGAGGCACCCCCACACAGGGAGCGCGGTTTGGCAAGCTGAGTAAAAACCATACGCCCCTCCAAGAAACCTGCACAACCGTGCGCAGAGGCTCTGCCTGGCACCTGCCCCCACCTCCGTTTCCCCATTTGTCAGATAGAGTGGAGAGTGATCTGCCCTGCAGGCTCTCGGGCCTATTGTGAGGGTAAATCCCATCAAGGACATGGAAGCAGACGTTTCTGGCTGATTTTCTCCCCATACGAGGATTCTGGGCCTAAAGATTGCTCCGCCCCCTGCCTGGCAGTCGCCCCCACCCCCTCCCCAATTCGGGAGACCGATCATTTCCCCCATCTGCCCCTAGGCCTGCGCGCTCCCCCTGCTCTGCTCTCCCATGAAAGCTCTTGAGTCCTTTTTATTGAGTTATAAAACCAGGATTGTTTTTGGATTGGGCTGGTAAAAAGGCCTGGAAACTTGGTAATCTGAACTTCTCAAGTTTGTAGACAGATCTTGTTGCTCGGAGAGATAGTGAGGGCTGCGTTTGCGAGTATTAAATTATTTTCATTTTTTTAGACGGTGCCGGAGGCGGCTGGGCTCTGCCCCCTCCGCGGCCACCGCGCGACGCTGGGTGGGGCTGCGGGTGCACCCAGCGAGGGGGGACCTGGGAGGGCTGGGGCCGGGCCCTCCTGAGTGACAGTCACCAGCCCCCAGCCCAAGAGGGATGCAAAGGGCATCTGTGCAAATCTCTTTTGTGGAAGGTGGGGGGAGGGGTTTGGGGCGGTAGTGGCTGTGAACCCCCGGGAAACTTCCTCCACATCCAAGGCTTCCTGGGACAGGAGGTGGCCCCGAGTCTACTAATTCTGCCGCAATTCACTATGTGACCTTGGGCAAGGCACATGCGCTCTGGAGCCCCAGTCTCCACGTGGGAACACCGTACAGGATCACGCAGGCTGGACTCCTCTCCCTGCAGAATGACGGCTCCCGTTTGCCTGCCTCCGGATCCCTGCAGCCATAATCCCAATCATATACAGGAGCTAACACTAGCTCAATAAATACTAATACCATCTCCTACTTCACGAACTCTTCTAGGAGAGCAGCTTCGCTGCTCAGCTCATGCACGTTCTCTCTGATGCTCACAGTACTGACAATTCAAAGTAATAATGATGCCAAGAGCTCATTTCCTGAGAGTGCGCTCTGTGCCAGCACCACCTTCTAGGTTGTCGCAGTGGGTGAATGAGATGCAGTGCATGAAGACATGAAAAGCACATACAACAGAGCCTCCTTCTACCATTATCCTACAGAGTCAAGCAATTTTCCTAAGGCCATGGACTTGAGCTGCAGAAGATGGATTTGAACCCGCACAGCCCTGCCTCTCTCTGCACGCACCCCATCAGGGAATGACAAGGGATTCAATCTCCCAAATCCTTGTCCTTCTGCATTGTCTTTCCCACTGCTCAGGGAAGGCGAGTGGGGCATGGGGAGGGGGCTGCTGTGTTATGATAGTCACAGAGGGGAGGCAGTGGTGTTTCCTGGCCTGTCTTTACATGTGCACTGAGAAGGGCAGGGACCATTCCACTTAGGCAAGTGCAAACTGTGGCTAATTTCAAAGTTTCGTAAGCACTCGGCCCTCTCAGCCCCTGAGTGCCAGTTTGAGAGCCCTCATTGTGCCAAGACCAGTGAGCCTTGCAGCCAGCAGAGCCCACCGTCTTGGAAAAGCCAGCATCGGCCCAGTGGCTGCATTCTATTTCACGTCTCTGGCATGACGGGCCCAGAAACTAAACAGCATCCGCAGGGCAGGTCTATTTCTAGACAGCAGCTCCGTTATAAAATAGGGCGCCTCTCACCGAGCCAGGATCTGGATCCCGTCAAAACGACGTGTGTCTTTCCTTTCCTTCCTCGAGAAGGTGAAATACAAGCCTGTAATAACACCATGCCCCTGTTCTCCTCTGGACAAAAGTCAAAACTTGAATCTGATAAATCTGAAATCAACGTTAATTTTCTAATTGGACTTCACGGGGCTGGACATGGTGTCAGAGCCAGTGGTATTTCACGTCGTATGTTATTGTTGGTGCTGACAGAAGAAATGAATCTTTCAGGGGATTCAAGAAGAAATTAATATTTCTGTGATCCTAGGGAACTAAATACCCACCTATTCTAGTTATTACAAAAAGGCCTATGTCTGGCCCTTAAAACTTTGCAGCGACCCCAAAGGCAGACCCTGGAGTGCCCTTTCACCCCTCCACGCTTGTTAACAGACCAACGACTGTCTCCTCATTCTCTTTCCAACCTGAAAAACTTCTGCTCACCTTCAAGACCCAGTTCAGAATGCCCGCTTCTGACAACCCTTCCTGACTCCCCTCACAAGGCAGTGGCTGCTTCTTCCTCGGTAACCAAGGCTCTGAGGGGACCCTGCACCTCGCTAGCCTGTTCATCGACCTCACCTGGTTCCTTCGCCACTCCCGAAACAACCCCAGGGCAGAAAGAATACCTGATTCTTCTATTCTTCTTAGGGTCCCCAGAGCAAGACACAGCACCCAGGAGGTGCCCTCTGAATGCTTGTTGACTGAATAATTGTTGCTTTTATTGTATATACTATTTGTAAAGCAGTGATTCTCAACCGGCCCATTTTGCATACCTCCCCCCTCTACCCCCCGACACCCAGCCATGTCTAGAGACACTTTGGGTTGTCACAGTTGGGGAGGGGAATGCTAGTGGCATCTAGTGGGTAGAGGCAGGGCTAGACATTAAGTCTGTGCACCCTGCATTTTTGTCATCATGAGCCCCTTCCTCCATAAAAAAATATTAAAAATTATATTTTAAAACTGAGTTCGTGTGCAGAGGAATGCAATCCAGGTTTGAGTCATTCTTATATATTCTTTATTATTCTACTCATTTTTTCTTCTGATTTTAAGATTGAAACATTTTTGTAGGCCCCTGAAAGTGTCCTGAGCCTTAGGCACTGGGTCCACTGTGACAAATGGGTAAGTGGCCCCGGGGGGAGGCCAGGGAAACTGCTCAACATCCCACCATGCACAGAACAACCCCAAACAAGAAAGAATGATCCAGCCCCAATGGCAGTAGTGCCGAGCTTGAGAAGCCTCTTATAAAGGAAAACTCCAGAATGTAAAAGCCTGGAAACTTAATGTCTGAGCTCCCACAGCAACTGTAATGCAACATGGGAAGAATGTAACTTTTGGTAATTAGCAAGGCTTTATGGCGGGGAAGAAGTCGAGGAACACAGCACACACTTTCACAAGAGCATTCATAAAAAATCCAAATGTGCTTTTTCTCTTTTTCTCCAAATGGTGGATAGAGCACGGAACACATATTTTGTTCATAGTCAGCTACGCAGGCGATGGGCAACACTTCATTATTCAGGCAAATTGGGGAAATCCCATGATGCCTCCTGCCTCGTGTCAGCTTCTCATTATCATGAAACAGAGCTTGCTGTGCAGCAAGGCGGCTCAGAGGTCCTGATGCCGTGCCCGTCACCCACCGTCATACCTGCCCCCAAGTCAGAGTCAAGGCTGATGCTTCTGAGAGAGGCGTCGGGTAACACAGAGTTTTGACCTGGGGGGTCCGTGTTAGGGTTCGACAGAGAAACAGATCCAACAGGATGTGGATGTGTGTGTGTATATATGTATACACACACACATATATATGTACATATATGTCCACACATATATATACATACATATATATACATATACATAGAGAGAGAGAGAACTTATTTTAAGGAATTGGCTCATGCAATTATGCAGACTGATGAGTACAAAATCTGCAGGGTAGGCTGGCAGGCTGGAGACCCAGGGAAGAGTTGCAGTTCAAGTCCTGAGGCCATCGGCTGGCAGAATCCCTTCTTGCTCAGAGGAGGTCAGTCTTTGTTCTATTCAGGCCTTCAACTGATTGGATGAGGCCCACCCACATTATGGAGGGCAATCTGCTTTACTCAAAGTTCACCAATTTAAATGTCAGTATCATGCAAAAAAAAAAAACCCAAAACAAAAAAAAAAACACACACACACAAAAAAAAAACACCTTCATAGCAACATTCAGAATAATGTTTGACCAAATATCTGGGTACTGTGACCCCAGCAAGTTAACACATAAAATTAACCAACACAGGGTCTAAATTTTTTTTTTTTTAATTCTCAGTTGCCTCTCTCTCTTTCTGAAAGACCAATGAAGGACCGTGCTGGAAGGGAAAATACACAAGGTTTCACATCAAAAGGAGGCAGTTGGCACAGCCGGCCTGGTGGTGCAAGCGGTTAAGTGTGCGTGCTTTGCTGCAGCGGCCCAGGGTTTGCCGGTTCAGATCCCAGGCACGCACCAACGCACCACTTGGCAAGCCATCTGTGGCAGCATCCCATATAAAGTGGAGGAAGATGGGCATGGATGTTAGCCCAGGGCCAGTCTTCCTCAGCAAAAAAAGAGGAGGATTGGCAGATGTTAGCTCAGGACCGATCTTCCCCCGACACACACACACACAAAAAAAAGGAGGCAGTTGGCATTCATCGAGTGCTTATTGTGCACCAGGCACTTTGCAAACACAATCCCATGTGGCCCTCACCTGAGCCCTGTGGGGGGGTATCACTGTCCTCCTCTGACAGTTATGTGACATACTCAGGGTCCCACAGCTGGTCATCAGCAGAGCCAGGACTCACACCCAGGTCTCTCCTGAACCCAAAGCTGGGCTCTATCGAGCTCCCAGTGGTAGCCACCTGGGCACCTCCAGGGGAAGGACAGAGGCAGCCCGGACAGAGGGAAGAGTGCCAGATCGGAGTCACAGACTAGCCATGAGCCCTGGGCAATGCCTTTTACCTCTCAGCCACTGTGAGATCTGCTCCCCCTTCTCCCCAACCTCTCACACCAGGGTCTCCCTCTTGCTCTCTTACACACTCACACACACACTTGGAATATTTAGATAGTGCATATAAGGTGCCTATTAGTGCATGCATAGCTTGTCCCTATTGGAACGATGGTATTCGTTATAACTATATGAGTTTTTGCACAGTGCCTGGTGCATGGTAAGCACCTTCTTTCAAAGAACACTTTAGGTCCGGCCCCGTGGCTTAGCGGTTAAGTGCGCACGCTCCACTACTGGCGGCCCGGGTTCGGATCCCGGGCGTGCACCAATGCATGCTTGTACGGCCATGCTGAGGCTGCGTCCCACATACAGCAACTAGACAGCAATTATGACATACAACTATCTACCGGGACTTTGGGGAAAAAAAAGGAGGAAGATTGGCAATAGATGTTAGCTCAGAGCCGGTCTTCCTCAGCAAAAAAAAGAGGAGGATTAGCATGGATGTTAGCTCAAGGCTGATCTTCCTCACAAAAAAAAAAAAAAAAAACAAAGAACACTTTGCAGGCCCCCAGGTGACTCTGCTAACAGCCTGATGAGGTGGCCAGGGCAGGTATCCTATGCTCATTTGATTGGTGAGAAATCTGTGGCTTAGAGAAGTTGAGTGCCTTGCCCAAAGGCACATAGCATTCTGCTTTAGGAATTCCAACCAGGCCTCCTCCCATTGCCGTCTCCATGGGGAGTAGATGGCCCTGGGAAGGGAGAGTCTGGAAGGTTTAGGAATAGGCTTTCTCCATCTCTCAGGTCAAATTGAGATCCAAACTCCTTCCTCACACGGGGAGTCATAAGAATCAGCAACAACCTATGTGACAGTCCCCTCCTGGCACTTGTCACAAAGTGGGTAATAAATAAATAGTGAGTAATACACAAATGAATAGCAGCAGCTATTATTATCATCATCATCCTAGCTTCCAGGTTCAGCAGTTTGCACTGCAGCACACAAAATCCAGAGGCCCTCGACGGAGAGACGGGATAAGAAATATTGGGGCCGGTATGTCTTACAGTCCTTTGTTCCAGCCCATTCTCCCAACTGTCTCCCCGGCCAAAGATTTCCATGGCGGCTACCTAGGGATTCCCCATTTTTCACCTCAAATGTTCCTATTCACGGTCTGCAAATGTTGGCAGGGATGTGAGGTGAGGACTTTTTCTCACTTTCACCCAGAAGGCTCGTGGCCATGACATCATTCTGAATTTCCTGGGCTTGTTCCTGACAACACACCCCCTGGCTGTGCAGACACGGGTGCTGATTTTCCGCATGACAAGCAAGGCTAGGAAAATTCGACATGACAGCCACGATGTGGGAAGGAGCTGCAGCAGGAAAACACAAAATCAGGATCAGACCTCCGGCCTGGGTGGAGAAAGGCAGGCTTGCAAACGACAAGTGGGCTGGGGACTCTGGCCACTTCCCACCAGCAGAGTGGCAGAGCGCTTTGTTTTCTTTAAAAGTATATGTTTTTTTAACTTTGGGGAAAAGGGTGGGTTGAGTTCATCTCACCCCTGATTCCATGCCTCACGCCCACCATTGGTCCATTCAAGGCAACAGTCTTGATCCATTTACTTATTTTTTCTCTTGTATCCTCATTCTTTACCCCATTCCCCTCTCCCACGGCAAGCATCCTAATGCATGTGCCCTGTGTACATCATATTCGTGTATAAGCATGGAATTACATAAATGGGATTGGGCTATAAGTCTCCTACTTCCTTTTTTCACTCAGCATCATGTTTTTAAAGATCTGTAATTATGCTGCTAACTGTTGCAGAGTGTTCCATGATGTTTGTCCACCCCGTTTTACATACCTGTTCCCCTAGGAAGAACACGTAGATGGCCTCTGAATGCCCAACAACCCTATGGTGAATATCCCGTATATGTCACCTTATGGCAATGTGTAAGAGTTTCTTTGACACATAATATCCAGGATGGAATTGCTGGGTCATGGGGTGTACCTATACACCCCCATTATACAAAGGCCAGCCAGATGACACTCCAGGATGGCTGCATCCGTCTAAACATTCCCACCAGCCGTGCACGAGGTTTCTATATCCCCCCATCCCACCACCATGTTGAATTATCTGCCAACATTTCAAATTATCCTGCTTTCTATTTTTCTTTTTTCACCGATCTGATAGGTGTATGTGATATCTCGTTGTTGTGTTAATTTGCATTTCTCTGTTTCCTGCTGAGTTTGAGCATCTCTTCCTTTGTTTGATAGTCTTCCGGGTTTCCTTCCCTGTGAACCACCTGTTCATGGCCCTTGCCCAATTTTCGCTTCATTCCTGTTTTCTCCTGTCTTGCAGAACTTCCGTGGATATTTTCAATACTAGTCCCCTGGCATTCCTGACATCGCAAACACCTTCTCTCAGTTTGTTATGTCTGTGAACTGGTTCCAAGCGTCCTTCACTGAGCACAAAGCCTCAATTGTATTATAATCAAATTCATCATTTTTTTGTCTTATGGTGAGTGCTTTTGAGAGGCACATACACACATACACACATTAGTATCCCACAAAAATGCTATTTTTTTCTACATTATCTCCTATCAATAGTCTAGCTTTACCTTTCAGATTTAAGTCTCAGTCCACCAGGAACCTGCCTTTGTAAGGGGTAGTAAGCAGCAAATCTAGGCTTCTATTTGCCTCCATCTGGTGGGTCAGTTTTCCCAACTCCAGTCACTAGACTGTCCATTCTTTCCCTCGCTGATTTGCGGAGGCAGCTTTATCGTATCTTGAGTTTCCGTATGCACACACCGCTCAGTCTCTGAGCTCTCTATTCTGTTCCACTGGCCAAATGGAATGTTCTTTTTCCATACCATTTTCATTACTATGTCCTTGGCTGGGGAAAGTCTTGACTCTGCTTTTCTTTTCCAAAGTCGATTCAACTATTCATGGACGTTTATTCTTACAAAAAAATTTAGTATAAGTTTATGGACTTCCTCAAAAAGTCCAACTGCGATTTTGATTGGGCCCACACTGAAACAATAGCTTAACTTGGGACAATTAACACCTTTATATCACTAAGCAATGCTATTAAAGAGTGTGAATGTCTCTCCCTTTTTCGGATCTTCTTTTTCATTCTTTAAAATCAAATGTTTAAACTTTCTCCATAGAAGTTTTGTGTATTCTTTTGTTAATTCCTAGTTTTTACTGCTTTTGTGAAAAGTATCTTGGTTTTTATTATATTGTGTATATATTATTTATATATTATATTACATATATGTTTTTATACATAATTTTTATGCTATAGTTTATATGCATTATTATATTTTCTAGTTCGTTATTAATGATTTAGAGGCATGGTATTGATATTTTTTTAAGTTTTTTATCCATGTATCTGGCTTCCATGCGTGACTCTCTTTTTAATTTTGATTTGATTCTGTTGTTTTTCAATGAAGATGAGCATATCTTCTGGAAAACAAACTACATTATCTCTTTGTACACTTCTCAGTTTTCTTTTCTGTTTCTCTTTACATTTTTGTTTGTTGGTTTTTCTTATGATATTGGCCAGGATCTCCTGTGGTGGAGAGGAGTGGTGACAGAGAGGCATTGCTGTGTTCTTCCAAATCATGAAGAAAATATCTAAACGTCCAAGAGATCTGGATATCTGAATGTCTTCTCTGTTTGTGTTATTGCTGTAGTTATTCTCTAGTTCATTGCTTTCTGTACCCTTGTCTTTATTATTGTTTTCTTTCTTGTTAAATGTTTCTTGCTATCTTTTTCTAATCTCTCGATTTGAATGCTTGGCATGTTTGTTTCACCTTGAAATTCTTAGTACAATAAAAAGCCCCGTGCATTACGACATAGGTGTGTATGTATCACGTCCCCCGTATCTGGGCCGTGTGACCTGGGTTAGTCACTCCACTTTTCCGAGTGTCGGTATCCTGAACTGTGAAACGGGGTTGCCACCCTCTCTCCCAGCCTCTTGTGCGGACTTGATGAGATAACGCACAGGATGCACCTGGAGGAGCCGCCCGTCTTGGTCCCCTTCCCTCCCCTTGCTCCAAAGCTACTTAGAAAACCGCTAATCACAGATTCATGAAAATCTCAAACCTTAAAGAAGTGGTTCCCAACCAGGAGCAATTTTGCTCCCCAGGGGTCATTTGATAATGTCTGGAGACATTTTTGGTTGTCACAACTGGGGGAGGAGAGGAGTGCCACTCGCATCTAGGGTTAGATGCTGAAGATCCCTGGGTAGAGGCCAGACATGCTGCTAAACATTCTACAATGCCCAGAAACAGCCCCAAAGTACTATCTGACCCCAAATGTCAATAGTGCCGAAGGTGAGAAACCCCACCTTAAAGGAGCCTCTAGTGGCATCTGGTCTTGCCTCCTATCCAATAAAAGAATCTTTTTACCAATACAGCCTCTGCTTGGGCACACCCAGGGATAGGATGCTCACTACCTAGAAGTGAGAATAAGACAGCTCACAGTAGTGGAGGAATAGAGGCTCTGGAGTCAGGCTCTTTTGAGCACTGGCCCACCCTCTATTCTGACTTATCATCCTTGAACCTCCGTTTCCTCATCTGTAAAGTGAACAAATATTTAGCAGTGAGGACCATACAAGATACATCTCAGCACAGGGCGTAGAATGGAGCAGGTAGTCAATAAATGTTAACGTTTGCAGTAAGCCCTTCTTACACCCAAATTTGTTTCCCAGTGACTTTAAAATTCTTCACTTTGATAATATAACTTCTTCCATCTGAAGGCCTTTGATCTATTGGCAGAGAGTGGTCAAAACTGGTCATTCTCTCTCTCTGGGTCTCAGCTGCCACATCTGTAAAATAGACGGCACCACTAGATCAGAGCTTACAAACTATTTGCCCTCCACCAAAGGTAGTTTGCAGACATGTCTGGTGTTTGGTCTGCATTTTTTTTCCTCTTGGAATTCAAATCTATTTCTCATTTATAGAAGTGGACAGATTTTACCTAAAAATCTTGAGTTCTAGCATCTGTTAAAGAATAAAGGGTGTAGTAATACTGGGCCTATTTCATTCATGGCAACAATCTGGGGGAACTGAGCAGCACTGCCCCCATACATGTACTCTCAGTTCACCACACTCCCCACCACTCCCTATTGTCCTCCTTCACTCACTTGTATCATTTCTGGCTCCTGTAAACATTTGACTTTACAATTCTTAAGATACATAGGCTCCCTGGTGACTTTCATCTCTCCTAGTCTATGAATCCTGGAAACCATGAGTTGCTAATCAAAGAGGAAA
The DNA here is from genome assembly GCF_057802395.1 of Ceratotherium simum simum. NCBI lineage: Eukaryota > Metazoa > Chordata > Mammalia > Perissodactyla > Rhinocerotidae > Ceratotherium > Ceratotherium simum. The sequence continues at coordinate 11,075,803 of NC_141923.1, read as the reverse complement.
TTTCCTTGATTAATTACCAGAAGAGAATCTAACTACTGGTGATTTCTTACAGGCTTTACTTAAAAAAGAAGCTCTCCTGGACTCTGGTTCCATTTTTAAACAAGGGAAGGAGAGTCTTTTTTGAAGAAATCCACAGCCAACTTGTTAAAGTTAATGGAAATGGTACTTTGATTTGCAAAGTCCATGATGACAGTGGGCAGATCCAGGGCTGAGGAGGAGGGGAGCTGGGATGCCTCCCAGGGACCTGGTGGTCCAGAGGTGTTCCAGGGCATCACCATGTCACATAGCAGTACAAATCTGTCCCTGCTGGGGGCCCCCAACTTTTTCCACCAAGCACAAGCAGACCTTCAGGAAGAGGTGGTCTAGACAGGTGATGCAGGGGTGCCATGCAGGCACAAAAACTTTAAAAAATCGCACTATGGCCCATCTTGGAGATGAAATTGGCCCCTTCCCAATTAATCTCTGCAGGAATTCTACATATGCTGACAAAATTCTCTCTCCAAAGTGTCTTTCAGTATAAACCATGCAGCATGGTGAAGAACCCACAATTTAGACAGAGCTGGCACTTAACCACTCACGCAAACTTGGACAAGTTGCCCAACGTCACAGAACCTCAGTTTCCTCATCAGAAAAATGGTACAACGAATGACACCTACTTCCCAGAGTGGCTGCACAGGAGTTAATGGGCTTCTACTCCAACCCCTTCACTCTATAGATGACAAAAGTGAAGCTTGGTAAGGAGAATTGACTTGCAGCAAGTCCCTGCTTTTGGAGGTTCCTAAGTCTGGCTAAGATGTAAACCCATTAATCAAATCCAAGGAAAAACTTATTAAAAACAGATCCCAGGACAAATAAGAGAGTATGATTTAACCAGAAAAAAACAAATGAACACAATAATACCTAGTGCTGGCCTAGTTGTAGTAAAACAGATACACACACAATGCTGTGATGGGTCTGTCTCGTCACTACAGGTGAGAAACCGTTTCACACAGCGGGATCTCGATATATGTTCACTGAACTGTTGAGCTGAAAGCAACTTGGCAATTGTCTGAAAAGCCATTAAAAATTTTCATTATCTTTGTTCTTTGTTGGCTTGTCTCCTGGGAATTTTTCTAAGGACCCAACCTTGTAGGAAAAAAAAAATTAAAAGAAGTAATGTATGTGCACTCACCACACAAGTCATAAAATGCTTTACAAGTGTTTTCTAGAATTATGTGCAGTAAGGGGTTGAATAGCGAGGTCCAAGGATCAGGATGCGGCTGATGTCCACTGGCACGTTCGATGCAGCTAAGAAGAGCTGAAGATAATAGACAGGCCCAGCAACCAGGACAGTATAGAAACGAGGCACCTTCACTCAGTGGTGTTTGGCACAGACTGGGTAGCAAAAGGGAAAATGTTCACATGATAATGTTAAGTACAAAAAGCAAAATAAAAAATGTTATAGAGGTGATGATGGAACAAAAGGAGAATTGAAAGGCTGCATCAGAATAGTAAGATTAGGGCGGATGTTAATTTTTCCTTTCTGTGATTTATATAGTATATACATATTGAGGAGAAACGCTGTATTCTATACACCAGTTGAAATTCAGACTGGGGTCTCTTTGTCCAGCCACAGACTTCCTGATCTTTTTATAATCAAAGTCACCTACTAAGCACCTACTACGTGCTAGCCAGGCACTGTGCAAGGCACATTCTGCCATGGGGATGGGAATCTCCAATCTGCAGTGAACAGTTCTCAAAGGGAGGAATCAGCATTACAGCTTCTAGAGATGAGAAAACTAAGAGAGCGAGGAACTTGCCTGGGTCACACAGCTAAGAAGGGCAAAGTTGGGGTCGAAGCCCAGCACAATGGTGGACAGAGTCTGGTCTTTTTCCAGCACCCAGGTGCCCCAAAGAGTTGAGATGGGGAGGGCCGGCCCAGTGGCGCAAGCAGTTAAGTGCACGCGCTTCACTGTGGCGGCCCGGGGTTCGCCAGTTCAGATCCCGTGTGCGCACCGACGCACTGCTTGTCAAGCCATGCTGTGGTGGCGTCCCATATAAAGTGGAGGAAGATGGGCATGGACGTTAGCCCAGGGCCAGTCCTCCTCAGCAAAAAAAGAGGAGGACTGGCAGATGCTAGCACAGGGCTGATCTCCTCACAAAAAAAAAAAAAAAGAAAGAGTTGACATGTGGAGAGGGCATTAAACAGCCTTTAATGACAGTGGCAAAGATCCTCCTTGTTGAATCCCTTACAGTGCTTCTGACGACCTCTAGAAGAAAGATGGTCCTTGAGAACAAAGAGAAAGCAGGCAGAAGACTAAGAATCCTCCCCAGACAAAAGATTGAGCAAGAATTGAACACCACTCTGCTTTCACTAGTTACATTCACCTTTGCGTTTATTTCTTCTGTGGTTGTTTTCCTCTCCACACGGCAAGCGGTACTGGGTTTCCATTGACTGTAGTGATGTACAGTTTCCTTTTCATGTCCTCTTCCTGTTCTGTGAATTTCACAATGTGCGTCTCTAAACATATATTTCACGATTTGATGCTTCTGGGACTTTTGGTTTAACCACATCTCCTGTCACAGTGTTTTGAGATTCTCTATTACAGAACAGCTGAAAGCCCCGTCATAATGGGGCAAGTAGGGTCCAGACATTCAATCATAAAAGACGTGTTACATTATTATGAGGTTAGTGAAAACTGATGTTTTACAGGTGGTCTGTATAGTCACAAAAATCACAAAAGGAAAGACAGTGAAAATTATACCATACCTGAACTGAGAACATCTCGAATGATCCCAAGGCAGTCACTTCCTGGCCTTCCACCCCCCATGTCATCCCCTATGTCCTGAGCATAAGGTGATAACTTCAGCATCCTCCCCATGCCCCACCCTGTGGACTGCAGCCCTCCGTTGGTCTGGTCACATCCAAGTCAGTGTGACTGCACGTTATCACAGGTGTTCAAGTCTATCTATGTTCAAGTAATGGAAGCAATCCAGCCTCTTTGCTGGTGCAGAGCTTCAACCACTTCAGCAAAGAAAGGGGCTGGGGGTCATTTCCTGGAAAAGAAGCATGAAGCTTGATGTGGGCATTTTTACTCCTCAGAATTGTAGAAATGAGTCCATGCACACCTGTCCTTCCAAACTTGGCCCACTTTTGCAAAGTCTCCTTTTAAGTACAAAAATTGGCATCACCTGTTAATGCTGGAAAGCTAACAATATCCTTATTTGCAAGGCTTCTGGGACCTCAGCCACAACTCCCACTTTCATGGGTAAATACTGAAGGGGCTGAGCTGAGGGAACTGATCTTCGGAGCATGGCCTCCCCACATCCAGAGGCTGGAAAGTTCTGGGATCAAGATCAAGGGCTTTGAATGTCCACCAAACTCCACCACCATAGGCCGCTCAGTTTGCAAGTGTTGTGCACACTGGGCTGCAAAATCACTTCTGGGACAAAGGAATGTTTCTGAATTCAGAACAATTCCATCTCAAATTCATTCTCTACTATTAACAAACAAAGCAGGAAGAAATGGAGGAAGCTGGATCCCTCTGGGGACACACTCAGTTTTGCCTTGAGGGGATCTTAGATCATCTGAGAGTTCCCTGATTTGACAAGGCCATCTACAAACTCCAGGGCTGTGGATGACGCTGGCTGTTCACCTGCGAGGATACTCAAGGACAGGCTAGGCAAGGGTCGCCGTCCTGAGGTGGCCTTGTGGGCTGGAGGCAGCATTATGTATCACCCTGCCGCGTGTCATGTTTGGGAAATTCTAGTGGACTTTCAGAAAGTGGTACAAGGGAGATAGATTTGTCAACTTTTTTCAAACGTGATGGATGAAGCCCATATCTTTCCAAGGGCTGGCTTCTAGCACTGCCCACCTCCCTTACTGCAGGTTGACCTGCTTTATAACATTCTGTCACCCCCTCTGGTCCCTGAGTCCAACAGTCAGGTCTGGGGCAGCTGTGCAAGGCCGGGTGTGGGAGCAGGATGTGACAGGGCCCTGTGGAGATCTGACAGGGCCACTGCCTAAGCCCAGCTGGCCTGGCCTCTCCCCAATTCCCCTCTGAACCCCCTTTGGGCTCTGAGGAGGGGCACGTGGGGCTCTGACAGGGCCTCGAGCAAGTGGCCACATCCATGCCTAGCCCCTGAAGGCCTTCCAGGTCCCAGCCAAAGCCCCATGGAGCTGGAAGGGCCTCGAGCCCTGGCTGATCAAGTCCAGGATGTTTCATTTTTAAATAAATACATTTAAGTTTTAAAACGTGAAACCATTTAAAGAAATATCAAATAAACCATCGTACAGGTGTTAGGCTGATGTGTAATGTATGGCTGGTTGACATTTTGGCCACACTGCCGCAGACCAGGCCTCTGAGCTATTCAAACAAACTGGTCCCCCGTGGCTGGGTTCAGGACACAATTTGGGGTTTTTTCCAAGCCACCAGCCTCTCCGGAGACTGGAATTCATATGCTCTCTTGGAGCTGCCTGACGTGGAGTCTTTCACTTAGGCTAATCCATCCCTCTTTACATCCTACCACCCTACAGAAACTCGACGACAAAAGAGAGAGCTGGCCGGTGGCAGGAAAATACCACTGCAAGCCAAAAGGCAGCCAAACCCTTGGTAAGCAGATTAACTCACTCAGCTGCTGGAAGGTAAACCTTTCTGGAGACGGCACTCAAGTCAGGAGGTGGGCCAGCCGGCTGTCGGGTGGGCTCCTTCATGCAAATGGAATGTGGGTTTGGACTCTGATGTAGATCCAGAGGGGCTCAGCAGTTGCTGCTTCAGCCTGCAAATGCCAAGGGGCAGCAGATCTGACATTACAAGGAAGGGAAAAAGCAACAAGAATAAAAACAAATACCTGAGCAAGGATTTTCCTTGGGCTCACTTCCCCTGGCATTCCAAACCTATCATCCTTATTGCGAAAAGGAGCACTTTCTTCAGGAAGAATCCCCTTAAACTCTGCAGACAAGTTAGAAGGAGTTTGCCAGGCTGATAGGTACAGAAATAGATACAAAATTCATCAGCATCCGTGGAAATCACAAAGTTAAATCTCCAGATCAAATACTAGAGTTGGAATCCTGACTTATAGATCACGACCCTTTCAATAATATGTGTGTGTTGAGCATGTGTATTATTTTGAAAGAAATAGTTTGGCTACTATCCTTCAAATATCCAAGGATACCTGAAATAGATCGTGTAAGACAGACTATCCATCCATTCCTCTGGTTTCCTATGCTCTCCGTAATCAGGTTAAAACGTGAAAAAGCTGGTTCTCAAACCAAGGAACTTAACTTCTTACAGAAATGTCTTTACTAAATTTCACTGAAATAATAACATCTTTTGGTTTTATATTGGAATGTTATGGCATCTTTAGAAAAATCTTTATGCTACTTAATATTCTCACGAGTAAGAATCTTCATGAGAAACTATTTGTGATATTTGGATCAAGGATAACTTTATCTCTCTTAAGAAGTTGGTATGTTTCCTTTAATCAGACAAGTGTTATATAATTCACCCTATTTCTATTTTTGCTTTGGCTGCCACAAATCCCAAAGTTAAATTATCTGTTTAATGCCAATAACTATATTGGTTTAAATTTTGAGAAGGACTATTTTTCTACTTAGTTCAATATCTTGTCTTTATCTCAAGTAATTTGAACAGTCCTATTATATCTGAGTCTAGTATGTATTGTATCTGAGTATAGAATATGTTAGTCTAATATATTAGATATATACGGTATGTATTATATCAGGTCTCTTTTTGCTTGCAACTGATAGATATTCAACTCAAATTAGCTTAAGCAATAAAAGCGGGGATGGGAATCTTATTGGCTCATGTAACTGAAAAGTTGAAAAGTTCAGGGTAGATCTGATCATAAAACCTTAAAGTAGGGACAAGTCAAAGTGACATAGAAGCCAGCCTGAAAGAGCTCCCTATGACCAAAGTTGGAACAATTTCAACAACAAAATAACATAAGATTGAATTATGTTGAATTACAACCCAAAGTATAAAATAAATACACGAGTCCATACTTAGACAAATAAATGATTGAGGGCCGGCCCTGTGGCTTAGCGGTTAAGTGTGCGCGCTCCACTACTGGCGGCCTGGGTTCGGATCCCGGGCGTGCACCAACGCACCGCTTCTCTGGCCATGCTGAGGCGGCGTCCCACATACAGCAACTAGAAGGATGTGCAACTATCACATACAACTATCTACTGGGGCTTTGGGGAAAAAAAAACATAAATAAATAAATGATTGAATAAACAAATAGAAACAAGAAACAAATCTTCCTTACAAAAGAATTTCAAATAATATATGTAAATACTCTTTGTAGGAGGTGGAGCTTAATCCTCCCCCACCTTGAGAGTGGGCTAGATTTAGTGACTTGCTTCCAAAGAGCAGGATATGAAAAGAGAAAAACAATACATTTACAGTAGGGAAATGAAGCCAATACCACCTTAACCAAGTGATGAAGGTCATCATCACAGCAATGAGTCATGTTGAGATCATGATATGATGTGATGAGAAGGGCACTTCACTTCATGGTGTTCTTTCCATAACCCTAGTATAATCATGAGAAAAACATCAGACAGGCCCAAGTCGGGGAATATTCTACAGGATACCCAGCCAAGACTCCTCAAACCACCAAGGTCGTAAAAACCAAGGAAAGACTGAGAAACCATCGTAGACCAGAGGAGACTAAGAGGACATAATGACAAAATGCAGTGTGGTACCCTGGATTGGAAAGAGGTCATTAACAGAAAAACTGGTGAAATCCAAACGAAGTCTGGTGTTTAGTTAACAGTCATGTGCCAGTGTTGGTTTCTTACTTGTGACAAATGTACCACGGTAAGGTATAATGAAAGACGTCAACAATGGGGGAAACTGGGTGAGGGGCATATGGAACTCTCTGTGCTACTATCTCAGTCTGTTTGGGCTGCTGTAACAGAATACCACAGACTGGGTGGCTTCTAGACAACAGATATTTCTCTCTCACAGTTCTGGAGGCTGGAAGTCCAAGATCAGGGTGCCAGCTCAGCTCTAGTGAGCGTCCTCTTCCTGGGTTGCAGAAGGTCATTTTCTCATTGTATCCTCCCACGGCAGAGAGAAGGCGAGCGATCCCGTGTCTCCTCCTCTTTTATAAGGGCACTAATCCCGTTCATGGGCGCTCTATCCTCAAGACCTAATCACCTCCCAAAGGTCTCACCTCCAAATATTATCACATAGGGGGTTAGGATTTCAACATATGAATTTGGGGGGAACACAAACATGCAGTCCATAGCTATCCCTGCATCTTCTCTGTAAATTTAAAATTATTCTAAAAACAGTTATAAAATAACAAAGGGACAAACTGAAAATACATAACAAAATGGTAGATTAAATCCAATCATATCAATAATCACATCAAATGTTAATGGTCTAAACAATCCAATTAAAAGGCAGAATGGGGGCCAGCCCGGTGGCGCAGCGGTTAGGTGCTCGCGCTCCGCTTCAGCGGCCGGGGGTTTGAGGGTTCGGATCCCGGGTGCACACTGACGCACCGCTTGTTGAGCCGTGCTGTGGCGGCGTCACATATAAAGTAGAGGAAGATGGGCACGATGTTAGCCCAGGGCCAGTCTTCCTCAGCAAAAAAGAGGAGGATTGGCATCGGATGTTAACTCGAGGTTGATCTTACTCACAAAAAATAAAAATAAAAAATAAAAGGTAGAATGGTCAGAATGGATAAAAGAGACCCAACTATATATTGTCCAAAAGTAATATGCTTTAATTATGAAGACAGATAGATGGAAAGTAAATGGATGGAAAATAATTTACCAGACAAAAAGTAAGCCTAGGCAGGATAGAGTGACTATATTAATATCAGGCAAAATACACTTCAAAGAGAAGAGTAGAGAAAAATTACATTAGTAATTACATTACGTTAGTAACTTATTAGTAGCGATAAATTAGATATAAACACACACATGTATTCTTGAATAACAGCCCAAATGAGATCAGCTTCATCAAACGGTGCTAGGTCTGTTGTCATCCTAGTCTTATATTTGCCTTTTTTTCTTTTATGTGGCTCCCTGTCCACTTCCTTACCCCACCCCACTTAACTAATTTTAGCAACCTAGTATTTATCCTTTACACATTTTCCCCATGCTTGTAAAATTATTTCTATACATACAATGAGTACACACATGCATGTATATATACATATACAAAATATTTTTGTCATTGATTTAGGAAAAAATGGGTTTATACCATACACGCTTTACTTCAGCTTGTGTTTCTCTTTTAAGACCTCATGCAGATTGCTCCAAGTCCCCAGATATAGTGACAATTCATGATTTTTAATCATTTATTAAGAATTATCCATTTCTATAATCATTAATGAATTACCATGAATTATTACATATTATCGACCATTTATTCAACATTGACTGTATATCTTTACATCATTTGTATGATGAGGATTACCCGTTGTGGGATTCTGGGTCAAAAGGGCTGTATTTGTCATTTTAATACATTTTTGCCAGATTACTCCCTAAAAAGGTTGTAACAATCGCGTGCACACCAGCAATTGGTGCATGTCCCTTCTTGCCCGCACAGGAAGCAGACACAGCTTGTGTAGCCCGAAAACTCCACCCACCCCCCCACCGCGGCTGGTGTCGAGGCAGACGCTGCTGGAGCTCCCACGCATCGTCCTGGGTCTCCTGGCCACTTGCTGGAGCAGCAGCACCCAGGCCCACAGCTCTTCCCATTCCCGCCCCCGCCCCATCTCCTCCTTCAGGGTCCCAAATCCCGGGACAGCTTACGTGTCAGAACCTGTTCACGTCCACCCGGGCCAGGTGCTTCTCTGGGGAAGCACGCAGATCTTCCACGGCTCAGCTAAAGGCATCAAGGTCACGGGCTTGGAGGAAATGAGAGACCAACTCGGGATCCACTGAGATGAGCCTCCTGGTGGGTTCCAGCTTATCCTCCTGGGTTCCAGCTGGACCTTGCACTCCCCCACTGCACGTTCGTCTTCTCCTGCTGCTGCCAGCCCTGCTGGCCTCAGACCCACAACAGACTCAGGGACAGCACACGGACATAGACTGTTTAACTGGCTCCTGTAAGGTCTAACACCTGTGATAAATCCCTTACAACACTCAGAGCTGCTCTGCTTCTCTTGTAGAATCCTGACTAACACACCACATTCACTCTCAATACGGCTCTATGGTAAAGCAAAAACTTTGAGTTTCGATTGTATATGCTAATGCCAGCTGTTACTGTGGCCATCATTTAAATGGTGTCTGCTTAACTATACAGTAGTCCCCCCTTATCTGCGGGGAATGCCTTCCAAGACCCCCAGTGGATGCCTGAAACCATGAATAGTACTGACCCCTATACATACTATGCTTTTTCCTATACATACATACCTATGATAAAGTTTAATTCATAAATTAGGCACAGTCAGAGATTCACAACAATAACTAATAATAAAATGGAACAATTATAACAATATACTGTAATAAAAGTTACCGTGGATCTTAGCAACCTCAGCATACGATTTTTTTTCTTTCCTCATAAAAGTCGAGAACTCGCATCTTTTCACTTAGGGAAGCACTTTACAGCTTCTCTTTGCGTATCCAAATTGCCAGCATCACTCCTCTTGTGCTTTGGGGCCATTATTAAGTAAAATAAAGATAACTTGAACACAGGCACTGCCATACTGCGACAGTCAATCCGATAACCGAGACAGCTACCCACTAACGGGCCGGTAGCGTATACAGCGTGGATTCGCTAGACAAAGGGATGATTCACATCCCGGGTGGGACAGAGATTTCATCACGCTACTCAGAATGGTGCACAATTTAAAACTTATGAATTGTTTATTTCTGGAATTTTCCATGTAATATTTTTGGATGGCGGTTGACCACGAGTAACTGAAACCACAGAAAGTGAAACCGTGGATAAAGGAGAACTACTGTAGTTTGGAATTCACTGATGCTGTTTTGCAGCAGGTCAATGCAGCAAACATGTATTGAGCACCGACTGTGTGCTCTCTGTGACGCCTGTGCTCCCACTAGTGATAATCCTCTTTTATATTGACAAAGAAAAGGGAAAATCTTGAGATAAGGTAAAAAAAAAAAATAGTTCATGCTTGTAGTTGTAGCAATTTCATATTAGATTAATCCTCCAAGTGTTTTTAGCAAACATAGACCTTTCATTGGGTGACAAGATGACCAAATGAGGTGCCAGCTGCAATACATAATTCTGTTCCTGTGCATTGACTTCCTAAGAAGCTGAGATCTAACTAATTGCCCAACGCAGAATTTCCTAAAAAAAAAAAAATGAAGAAGAATCTAGCACACTAACATGAATCAACATCTTCAGAATTTCAACAGCAGTTTAACTAATTTATACCTAACGGTGGGATATGCAAATGCTTGAGAGGCATTCTTGTTACCTTTTATTAATAAAAAATAAGACAGCAACCCCCTGTCCATTCCACGGAGGTCTTGAAACATGTCTGTAAATTCTTTGATGGACTTCCCATCAGAAGGAGGGGTCTTATGGCCCTCTCTTGACTACCGGCCGCCCTTGGTGACTGTCTTGGAAGTGACCCTCCTTGACTTCAGAGATTCATTCATAAAAGGCAACGCAGGCTTTACCTGGCTCTTTCTGTTTTGTGACACATGCTTTTGGAGCCCTGAGTCACCATAAGGACCCCAGCTACCCCAAGGACACCATGCTGGAGAAACCATGTAGAGAGTCCACAGAGAGACTGTCCAGCCCAGCTATTTGAGCCTTCCCAGTCAGACATGCGCGTGAGCGAGCGACTTTCAGATGATTCCACCCCAGCCACCGTCCCATCGCAAGTGTGTGAGAGACTGAGTGGAAACCGCCCGGCTGAGCCTGGTCAACCCCAGAACCATGAGAGATAATAACATGTTATTTTAAACCACTAAGTCTGGGAGTGGTGTGTTATGCAGCAATAAATAACTGGAATATTCTGGGTAGAAAAATAAATAGCACAGTCACCCTGCTCTCAGAACTCACAGTTTATGGGGAGACAGAGCCACAAGCAGTTTCTTTTTTTCTTTTTTTTTTTTTTCCTGTGAGGAAGATCAGCCCTGAGCTAACATCCATGCTAATCCTCCTCTTTTTGCTGAAGAAGACCAGCTCTGAGCTAACATCTATTGCCAATCCTCCTCCTTTTTTTTCCCCAAAGCCCCAGTAGATAGTTGTATGTCGTAGTTGCACATCCTTCTAGTTGCTGTATGTGGGACACGGCCTCAGCATGGCCGGACAAGCGGTGCGTTGGCGCACGCCCGGGATCCGAACCCGGGCTGCCAATAGCGGAGCGTGCACATTTAACCGCTAAGCCACGGGGCCAGCCCCTCTTTTTTTCTTTTCTTTTTTTTTTGCTGGAAAAGATTCGCCCTGACTTAACATCTGTTGCCAATCTTCCTCTCTTGTTTTTTCCTCCCCAAAGCCCCAGTACATAGTTGTATATTCTAGTTATAAGTCCTTCCAGTTCTTCTATGTGAGCCGCCACCACAGCACGGCTACTGACAGGTGAGTGGTGTGGTTCCACGCCCAGGCTGCTGAAGCAGAGCATGCCAAACTTTAACCACTAGGCCATCAGGGCTGGCTCAGCACAAATAGTTTCAGTACAACCTTAGTGCTCTATGGAACGCATTCAAGGTTCAGAGGAAGCACTGAGGCAAGACCAAGTTTGAGTTCCAGATTTGAATAATGAGGAATCTCACATCTTATATTTAAAAAAAAAAGAAAAAGCTCTTTTATTTAATTATAGTCCTCTCTGCAAAAATGTTAGGAGACGAAACCACTGCTGAACTGCACTGGATCTGGTTGGCTCCTGTGTTGCATTTGTGCAACAGCCAGCACACATAAGCTAATGCTTCTCAGATTGGGATTGCACCTAAAGATTGATTGATTCTCCTTACCATTCAATAGATATGCCACTGTGTGTTCTGAAAATTTTAGCATGGATTTCATTCACCACAGAAACTCTTCTAGATACTGCAAACACTTCTAAATGGAAGCTTAGAAGACAAATATTCCTACTTCACAAACTGGCCTGTGGGCAGGAGATACAACAACACTATGGAGGACGTGCTCTAGGTGAAGTAATTTACATCTTCTCATTCAATCACAGGTCAGTCCTGCCAGGCAGGGTCTGTTACAGTCATCGTACAGAGACAGGAACCGTCTGAGGGAGAAAGCAGTCTGCCCACGGCAAAAGTCAGGGCTGGGATGTGAAACCAGATGTTCCTGCCCCAAACCTCTTTCTTCTATGCACTGAATTGTGTCCCCCAAAATGATATGTTGAAGTCCTAACCCCCAGTACCTCAGAATGTGAACTTATTTGGAAAGAGGGTCATTGCAGATGTAATTAGTGAAGACAAAATCATACTGCAATAGTACAGGTCTGTAATCCAATATGACTGGTGTCCTCATAAGAGAAGAAGAGACACACAGGAGGGAAGGCCGTGTGATGATGGAGGCAGAGACTGGAGTGACGCAGCTACAAGCTCAGGAACGCCAAGGATTGCCAGCAACCACCAGAAGCTAGGAAGAGGCAAGGAAGGATCTTAGAACCATTGGAAAGAGCACAGCCCTGCCAATAGCTTGACTTTGGACTTCCAGCCCCCAGAACTGTGAGAGAATAAATTTCTGTTGTTTTAAGCCACCTAGTTTGTGGTACTTTGTTACAGTGGCCCCAAGAAACTAATACACACCACCATCCCCTAGAGTTCTGACCTCCCAAAGGGGCTCACCTGGGCCTGATTCTGATTATTTATCTTGACCTTGACAATCTGAGGTCGGAGGAGCAGGTTCTAGAGGAACTTGTAAAGGATTCATTCTGTGTTCACATCAGGCCGAGCACACACAGATTCCCCTTGGCCAGACTCAAAGGCTTTGGGATGGCCCGGGTGTCTGCATTTCAGGAAACTTTTTTTAAAGAAGGAGCTGGGATTTTTTTGTTCCAGTGTATACTGTATCACAGGAGTTCTTGTTTATCCAAAGGATTTTCCACGTAAATAAAGACACTTGCAAATTGATTTAGAGTAATCAGGTGTGACTGCTGCATAAACAGAGGGAAAAGCTCTGTCCCCAAGATGCAGTCACTGGAACAACAGGACCCTGTGCACAAGTCTGCAACATCGGCCGCAGCGGTCACGGCGGCAGTTCTGTGGTCTAGGAGAGAAGATGAAAACCAGAAAGGGAAAGAAACCCGAAAGTATGAAAAACATCTCGGGGTGTAATCCCCACAGAGGCAGCTGGACTCAAAGGTCACCCTAGAGATGTGAGTTTAAAATACGGGCTTCCCAAAGCCAAATCTAGGAGATTTCTACTTTCTGGCCTTTCCCCACTCCTTCTGTCCTCGCCGTCCCCACCACACACACACAAATACACACACACACACAGACATACACATACACAGATACACATACACATGCAAACACACAGACACACAGACAGACAGATGGACATACATACTCTTGGGCACAGGGATAAAAGCACATTTTAAAGTGTTTTTAGAAACTATATTGTATGTATTCGACATCCAGTCTCTGTGCTAGGTGTTCTCAGCTGCATTTTGTCTCAACTTTCTTCTCACAACAGCCCGTCAAAGCAGTTGTTGGTAATCCCATTATGCAGGCAGGAATACTGAGCCCCAGAGATACTAAGTATCTGGTCCAAGAATCCACAGTTGGCAAGCAGCCCGGCAGGGACGCTAATCCCTCCCTAGAGCTCCAGATCCCGGCCTCCCTTTCCCATCAAAATACACAAAGCCACATTTATTCCATCCACATTGTTTTAGGTGCTAAGGATAAAGCAGTGAACGAGCCAGACTAAGCCCTTTGGGCGTGAGAGAAATGGAGAAATGTTGGTCAAAGGGTACAAACTTCCAGTTATGAGTAAGTTCTGGGGATGTAATGTACAGCACGGTGATTGTAGTTAACAACACTGTATTATAAACTTGCAAGTTGCTAAAAGAGTAGGTCTTAAATGTTCTCACCACAGAAAAGAAAGGGTAACTGTGTGACAGGATGGAGGTGTTAGCGAACACCATGGTGGTAATCATTTTACAATATAAAGTGTATCAAATCAACACATTCACCTTAAACTTACACAACGCTATATGTCAATCATATCTCATTAAAGCTGGGGGGAAGCTCCAAAAGAACACACATTGTATGATTCCATTTACATGAAATGTCCAAAAAAGGCAAATCTATAGAGATAGAAAGTAGATTAGTGTCTGCTTAAGGCTGGGGTGGGAATGCAGAATGGCTATAAAAGGGCACAAGAATTCTTTTGGGGGTGATGGAAATGTTCTAAAATTAGATTGTGGTAATGGTGGCACAACTCTGTAAATATACTAAAAATCATTGAACTATAGACTCAAAATGGGTGAACTTTATAATATGTAAATTATACCTCAATAAAGCTGTTAATAACAACAACAAAAACCAGCCCAGCCCTACTCTGAGGAGCTCACATTTCTCATCACACAAGAGTTCCGATTCCTTTTCATACGAATCGAATTGTCTGCCTCCTCTAGGACAGAACTCGTCACACTTTAATGTTCATGGGGATCTCTGAGGGTCTAGATTCTGATTCTGTGACTCTCAGGTGGGGTGAGATTCTGCACTTCTAACAAACTCCGAGGTGAGGCCAACACTGCCAACCCACGGACCACACCTTGAGCAGCAAGTCTGCATTATATCTTGGGAAGAAGGAGAGGAGAGGAGATTTTTCATGTCCCATATCAGTTGTTGAATCTTTTTTGCATATCAGCCCCGGTTACCTGACGGGTGAGTTTCGGAAGGGAATTGACACAGTGGGCGTTCCCCACAGGACACCTGCTCTGTTCCTCTGGGCATGTCCCCACGTGCAGAGCCTGCAGGTATCCAGTGTGCTCAGTGACTGCACAGGGAAGTGCTTCCTCCTCCTGCTGAAAATGCCACCAGCCCACAGACAAAGGCCACACCCTCAATATCAGCCTTATCCGCATGTCAATTTCCCATCAACTTTACTCTGTAGTTTCTTAATTGGTTCCAGGGAGGAGCGGGGAAGAGCTCTTAGGTTGAACCATGTGAAATTGACAATGGCACTGGTCAAAAACAGTAGAATATTGGCAATGTGATACAGCTCAACCTAATAGTTATTGGGCAACCTCATATCCTAACACTATATACCAACAGTTTTCAAACTTAGGCCGTATCAAAATCACCTGGGAATTGGGTAAAAATGTGAAGACTCAGGCCCTAACTTACTTCAGCCAGCCTGTGCCTCTGTGTCCTTCATCTGTCTTCTAGGCGAGGCCACACACACCAAGTCTGAGAAGCCCTGCCACACAGCAAGCACGATGCTGATCTGCCTGCTGGCCTATTTCATTGACTCTCCGGGACGACCCACTGTGCCTGAGCCTGAGCCAGCTTATAAGGGCTCTCAAGAGCAAACCATTAAATTTCCAGAAATTTTGCAAGCCATTTGTTAAACACAGCTGTTATTAAAAATTAAATTATATGAACTTACAATCAAATAAATTATATTAAAAACAAAGGTAATATATATTCAAAACTCATCACTTCCTAATTATTTTACTACATTTTACTACCATCTATGCTTTTGAGGCCATTCACACCCACTGTGTCAGTATATTGGAAACAATACACGACGGTGCGTGGCTGAGCATCTCTTCCCAACTCTGCCTTCTGTGGCTTCACGTCGGCAGCTGGAAATCATCCTTGATGAGACTGTCTGTTTACACTGCGGAAACTGGCAAACACGACAAATCAGGGCTGACTCCCCCTGACCAGATCCTCGACATCCCCATTTCACAGATGAGGAAACTGTGGTTTGGAAGGTAAATGACTTTCCCAAGATCTCAGAGCACAGTTTGAACCCAGATAGATGACCCAGGAGCCCAGGTTTTTAACCAACTGATATGTTGTGCTCTCTCTGTGCACCCTTCCTAGGCTTATGGCGGGAATCTCCACTCACCTTCCTGGAAAGCACCCCCTACTCCCAACAACTGGCCTCCCCCCAGGATCTCGCCCTCTTTCCCCTAGCAGCCTAAATAGCAGACCAAAATAATGCTCTGGGGTCTCCAGCTGGGCAGTGCCCGTGGCATCCAACAGATCAGGTTCCTCAGCACAGTCGGGAGTGGGGGCATTGGTGTCCCAAGTCCAGTGTCCTGCAGGGTCCCCTCCAGTGAACGTCCCTACAGTTGAACATTTACACATTTAAGCAGGTTAAACTGAATATGGTGGGTGCTCTTGATGGTGAAAAAAGTCACAAGGAGATGGGAGAGTCTTGAGGTGGGAGAGAGGCAGGTTGAGCTCTGCCTTACAGATAAGGGAGGTTGAGCAGATGCATGGAGAGGCAGGGGCTTTGCAACTCTGGTGGCAATGCTCTTCACCCCACCCCCACCCAGCAGTGGCCAGTTGGCCCCTCCGGGGAGCCTGGAAGGAGAGAGGAAGGAAAGCCCACAAAGGGCGGGGCACTGGGAGAGTCCAGCCTGGTTCTGCCCTTTGTCCTTCATTTCCTCTCCAGAATGTTGGGTCCCCTATGGTTCCACTTCCAGATGCCACTCCCACTCAGTCCCCAGAGGAAGAAATATTTGGGACTGAGAACTCTCTTGAATGATTCTATTTTTGTTTAAAAAAGTGAAAGTAGGAAAAAAAAGAAAAAAGGAAAAAAAAATTGAGGTCACGACCAGTATATGACATAGTGTTAATAGGAGGATTAAGCGTGTTTTATTTTCTTCTTTTGGCTCTGACTTACCCTTTTTTTCCTACAATGAGCATGTAAGTTTTTTACAATGATGAGGAAACAAGCTATTTTTGAAGAAGAAGGAGGAGGGAGAGGAGGGGGAAGAAAATAGCAGAAGAAATAATCACAGCAATTATGCAATTATGTAACTATGGGACGACAAATACTTTCACATTAAATACTACATCACTTTCTCCCAATAGCCCTGTGGGGAAGAAGCACAGAGACCATTAATCCAATGTTAAAAATAGGGGAACTGCTTATTCACAATAACCAAGATATGGAATCAACCTAAGTGTCCATTGATGGATGAATGGATAAAGAAGATGTGATGTATGTATACGGTGGAATATTATTCATCCCTAAAAAAGAAGAAAATCCTTCCATTTGGGGCAATCTTGATGAGGCTGGAGGACATTATGCTAAGTGAAATAAGCCAGGCACAGAAAGCAAATACTGCATGATCTCACTTATATGTGGAATCTAAAAAAGTTGAACTCATAGAAGCAGAGAGTAGAATGGTGGTTACCAGAGGCTAGGGGTAGGAGGGGAAGGGGGAGACGTTAGCCAAAGGGTACAAAGTTTCAGTTATGCAGGATGAATAAGATCCAGAGATCTAACGTACAGCATGTGATAATAGTTAATAATACTGTATTGCATACTTGAAATTTGCTAAGAGAGTAGATCATATGAGTTCTCACCACATTAAAAAAAAAAGATAACTACGTGAGGTGACAGATGTGTTAATTAGCTTGATTGTGGTAATCATTTTACAATGTATACGTATATCAAAATATCATGTACACTTTAAATATATAATTTTTTAATTTGTCAATTATACTTCAATAAAGCTAGAAAAAAATGGAGAAACTGAGGGCTGGGGATGGTTGACATTTCCAAGGTCAAAGAGAGAGTCCAAGGAAAAGTCAGGACTCGACTTGAAGTCTCTCCACTCTAAATCCAGGACTCCTGCCATTGAGTTGAGGGTGCTCTATACAAGTGACATCTATGGAATGTCTGCCCCATCCAAAACAACCTCCCCAGATCCAGAGGGGGTACCCTCTCAGCCATGTAGAATGAGGCATCTCTGTCCCCTGACCATAGATGCTTTCGACCATGGGTAGTGGGGGAGAAGCATCCGACTCAGATAGGGCTTATCAGAGTTCTTTCCCTTAAAATCTGGAGTTGTGCCATGGAGAAATAGAAAGACTGATGAGAGACAGAGAAAGAAGGAGTAAGGCCTTGTTCATGGGGCTGGTAACCATGTGTTTGATCTAGACTTAGGGAACAGAAAACATTGGTCTGCAGGCACATAAAAAAATAAAGAAGAGGCACACAAAGGAGCAGAGATAAGAGATGAAAGGAGAATCTGAGCGACCTTCCAGCCTTCATCAAACTCAGCTGTGTTCTTGCCCTACATCCTTACAATAAGTGCTGTTCTTTTTTTAATTAAAGGTAGACTGAGTTGATATCTGTTACTTGCAGCCAAAAGAATACAAACTAACAATTTGTTAAGGCATGGATGTACTTCCCCCACATTGACCCCCAAACTTAGTTTTTTAATTTTCAAGAAGGAGGCCTATCTTCACATCAAGTATTTACCATTATTTGTCATGGAGCAACTAACAGCAAATATAATATTTATCAGGGGAACCTAGAAGCAAACCCTTTACAGAAGGAAACAAGGATGCCTGCTGTCAACCCTATTCTATTCACTATTGGTCTAGAGGACCTAGAGAATGCAATAAGGTAAGGAAAAGAAATAAGAGAAACACATACGGGAAAAGAACAGGCAAAATTATCATTGTTTTCAGACGATATGATGGTCCACATAGTAAATCCACAAAATCAACTGAAAATCATGTTGAACCAATAAGAGTTTGGTAAGGTGGTTAGATACAATATAAAAAGACAAAAGTCAATTATTTCTCTGTATGCCAATAAAAAAACTATTTTAATATGTAATGTAAAAAAAAACCTATTAACAATAGCAATAAGAACTGTAAATTATCTAAGAAAAAACCTAATGATCATTATGCAATTTATATGCAAAATACCATAAAACTTTACTAAAGAACAAAAAATAACTAACTAAATATAAAGATATACCCTGAGGTTGATTGCATTACTGGCCACAATTCTTCATCCTTCTTTGCATCCATTCCTTACCTTGACCTCACTGTGGGCAGAGTGTATTCCTCCTTCCCCTGATTCTAGGCTTAACAATGTGACCTGCTTTGGTCAACAGCATGTGAGCAGAAGTGACAATGTGTCAATTCTGAGCCTAGTCTTAAGAGACTTCTGCTTGCCTTCCTCCATCTCTGCTATTGGCATGAGAGAAGCTTGCCCCAGACTTGGTGCCCAAAAGGCATAAAAAGGGAGCAAACTTGAGCCTCAACTTCAGTGAGGAGCTAAGCCCAGCCAGGTACATCACAGCCTGAAGCAGAGCCACCTAGCCAAACCCAGCTCAAATCAGCCAGTCTCCAGCCAACTCACAGACTTGTGAGCAATAATAAACAGATGTGTTTTAAGCCACTGAGTTTTGGGATAGTTTGTTACACAGCAAGAGCTGACTTATAAACACCATGTTCCTGAATGGTGAGACTCAATATTATAAAGATGTACATTCCCTACAAATTAATCTAAAGAGTAAGTGTGATTCCAATCAAAATACCAACAGATATTTATTTCTCTGGGATTTTTAAAATAAATTGTGAAACAAAATTAACCACTAAATTTTGAAAAAAACTGAGAGGAGGAAAAAGTCCTACCCCATCAGATATTAAGAGCTAGCATAAAATTAGGATAGTTACACAACATGGTAATAGACAAATGAACCAAGAAAACACCACCAAGGGGGCAGAAAAAGATGATAGGTAGGTAGGTAGGTAGATAGACAGACAGATAGATAGATAGGTAGGTAGGTAGATAGATAGATAGATAGATAGATAGATAGATAGATAGATAGATAGATGATAGATAGATAGATAGATAGATAGATAGATAGATAGATAGATAGATAAACAGATAGACAGACAGATACGATGCCACAGAGATTATGCTATATTACAAATCAATGGGGGGGGTGATAGATTATATAGTAAATAGCATTGGAACTGGTTATCAGCTTGAAAAATATAAAATTAAACTCTTACATCACCCTAGATACTAAAATAAATTTCAGATGGATTAAAGGCTTAAATGTAATCAATCAAACTATAAAGGTACTAAAAAAAAGTACAGACAACTAGTGTCATAAACTCAGGTGGAGCAAGGTCTTCCAAGCAAGACATAATCCAGAAGCCATTGAGAAATAGATTCACAAATTTTACTCCATAAAAATTAAATGCTCTATACAGCAAAAGACCATAGACAAAGTTAAAATACAAATGACAGTTTGAGAGAAAATATTTGTCACATAAAAGGGACAAATGGCTAGTTGCCCTGACCTACTCAAAGCTCTGACAGTAAGAAAAGGGCCAACCATCCCAGAGAAAAACAGGGAAGGGTAGGAACAGGTAGTTCATGCAAGGAGGAGAAATGCCAACAAACAGTAAAAAAAAAAAGCCAGCCTCTCTATTAGTAAGGGACGGGTCAAGAAAAACAAGATGCTGTCACCCCCGCCCTTCAGCCTGGGGCATCCGAGGCTGACAGCTACAGTGTGGAGAAGCGAGACTGGCCGGAATTCCTCCTGGAAGATTCTGTCCCGCAGGACATCCCGCGGCGGGGCAGGGGGAATAGGACCCTCGCACAGTGGTCTCTAGGTGTTAAGTGATGGTTAAAGATCGGAAATGGCTTCCTAACCAGCAATAAGGAAATGGGTCAATAAATGAAGGTACATCGGTAGCCAGTGAGAGCAGGACGTTGACCTACGTGACTGACAGGGAGAGAAGCTCATGAGTTGTTCATGACGGATTGTGTAATGAAAACACAGAGAGAGAGAGAGAGAGAAAGCGCCTGGGACTTCCAAACTTTGAACAGCGGTTACGCCTCAGGAAAAGCCTTGAAGAAGGGAGGATTTCCACCCCTCACTACACACTTCTGTAGAGTTTAAAATTTTTACATGGGCATATATGATTTATGTAATCCTAAAAGAAAGAAAGAAAATAAACACGGAAGTGAATGAATACTTATGTTTAGTATGGGATAGATTTGGATCTAGATCTAGATCTAGATATATAGATTTTAACCCCCTCGCCACTTTCTGTTTTAAAATTCACTGTCTTTAAAACCTAGGAGCTCTCCCCGAGTGAACCCCTGAGCTCTGTGTGTCCTAAGCCACCAGCAATTTAAGGCACAATCGACTTCATTAGCCCGATCCGGTGATGTCTTTGTCTCAGTGAGGACACTGGGAATGTCATTCCAAGGAGAAGAAAAGCTGGGGATCTGTCCCTGTTAATGAGCACTGTCCCACTAAAGCCCCACTAATCTGGCCCTGCACCCCCGCCTCAGATTCAGCCTCTCTATTGTCCACCCCAGGGCCGCTCCCCTCCCCTCGCCTACCCCAGCCTCTTTAAACTCCACCTGGACACTCTTTGTGTGGCCCCCTTGGAAAAGGCTTTAGGGCATGAATCTTTAAAACCTTTACTAATTCTGAAGTCTTTCCTGACTCCATCTCTTTGTTTCCCCAGGTAGAATAACAACGACAGAGCAGCCAGAAGGGGCTGGGCGTGTGTCCTGCTCAGGCCCGAGCTGAGGGCTCTATTTATATACAGTATCCCATTTAGTCCTGGGGTACCCCGTGGAGCAGTGGTTATCAGCAGGCTCATTGCACAGATGCGGAAACTGAGGCAGCGTCTGGAAGGCTCCGTGCCCTCCCTGGCCCTCCACCGGACCCCGCACCAACCGCTCTCTCAGTATCCGTCACTGCGTCCACGGAATTCTCGTGTGGGAGTCTGTCTCCTGTCCTGGCCGCAGCTCTGCCCCGTTCATCCTTGTATCCCCAGCTCCTAGCAAAGGGCAAAGGTGTGGGAGGAGGGAAGAGTAAGAAAGGAAAGGAAGGAATAAAGCAAGCGAGAGAGGAGGAAGGAGAAAAGTTCAAAAAAGACAAAGAAGTGAGGCACAGTGTAGGGTCCCGGAGCCAGGCTGAATGGGGGCAGGTCAGGGCAGCCCTCTGAAAGGTCAAGACGAGAAATGGTCACATTTCATAATGGACCTTCGTCCCAGCTAAAAACAGTGCTGTTCCCACGGGACTCTGCCTTCACACAGCCCGCAGGGTGGAGTCTTATGTGGACCTGGGACGCGGATGTCAATTCAGGCTCTGCCATGTGCTGCTTAAATGCCTCTCAGGCCTGGAATCTTCCATCCTGCAGGCCTGCCCCCTGTCCTCACGGCTGGCACCCATAGGAGCAGGCTCCTGACCTGCTCACCCTGCTCACAGCGTCATCCCAAACCACTGGCCCCAGTGCACCCCACACCCAATTTCCAAAGCTGTTCCGGTCAGCTTGGCACTGGACTGAAGGCCTTGGTCCCAATCCTGGCCTCTCCTTACCTCCAGACCTGAGGCTTAGGATCTCTTCTCGGGCATCATGCTCAGCCATGTCTGCTCTGCCCCATCTCAGTGCTCCTGGGAGACCCCTGTCCTGGACTCTGAGCTCAGCTGGCCTCACCTCACAGATGTGGCCAGTTACAGTAAGATCCTGGACATGGCCCTTATCCTCCCTGAGTCTCCGTTCATCCAGAACATTCCTTGCTCTATCTCAACTGTTATCACAATCATTAACGGGGAAAATACCTCCCTCATATTTGCTCAGCAGTCCAAGGTGGCTGTTTTTTCCGAGAACACAGACCATTTTCATATAGCTTGCATTTGGCCTCCCAGATGTCCCGTCATGGGTCTATAAAAAGAATACTTAGATGCAATATTCCACAGGCAAAAAATATGGACTGTTATCAACATCATATTCTGCCATTTCACATCCAATTCATTTGAAGAGTCTACTCATCCTTCCATCTCTGAGGGAAAAGGGAAAAAAAGTTGCTTTTGTGCTTCCAAGATTGCCATAAATTGCCCTGGAGAGAACAAAGGGGCATAAGTTACTAGCTCTGTTTTGTACTTGAGGCAACCATGTCTCTGAGAGATTAAAAGGCTCGCCTGTGTCACCAGGCTCGAGGGACTTTGGGAAGCAGAGCCAAGCCGCCTCCTCTCCATCCCCAGACGAGAGCTGTTCCCACCACCTCGACCTGCTCTGCCTGCTAAAGCATTTTACTGCCGTCTGTCGGCAGCCACATAATTTGGACCAAATGCAGACCAACCCCTCAGGACGGTAAAAATAGAGTCAGCCTCAACGATTCAACTGAACGGGGTCGAAATGATTGAAAATCGCTCATTTCCAATGAGAATCCAAACAAAAACACGAGAAAGCCAGAGAGCATAATATCATTCTGGCAACAGATGCTTCTGGGGATAAGCGTGTGCAAGAGGCTGCTGCATGCTGGATCTCTTCACCTTTGCTCTGAAAATAAGCCACGCTTCGTAAAAGGCAAACGCACCCAGATTTCCAGGGGCAGTGACGAGAACACCCCACACCCTGGAAAGAATGAGCATCCTTGAGGTCAACCACCCTTCGCTGCTGAGAGACACACCCACCCTCCGTGGCTGGCTGGCTGGCTGGCGGTCACCTCCAGCCCATGAAGATGCTGGTCCATATCCAAATGACCCCTCTACTTGGAAGCCCTCAGCTCAGCTCAGCCTGGAAACCGTTGCTATGTGTGGGGAAGGTTTCTCCCCCAAGCACTGAATGTAATAGCAGGCAGCGGGAAGGCTGCGCGTGCCAGCGGACGTCCCCGCGGAGCTGGCTTTTGGATTACTGAAAAGAAGGCAACAGTTTATCTGGCCAGGCCTGTAACCTTTCAAAGAGAGATGGAGAAGTTGTGGAATGGGGAAAGCAGGCCTTTTTAGGATAAAAGGATGTGTGGCAGTGCCCAAGATGGGTGTTCACGGTCCTCCCCCAAACCAACAGAGGTAAGAAATGATGGGGGTAGGAACACAGCCTCTGGAGTCAGATAGATGTGGTTTCACGGTGCCTCCCTGATGCTTCCTAGCTGGGAGTTCTCCGCTCTCTGAGCCTCCAGCTCCTCAGCAATCAAATGGAACAAATAATTGTCCCCACTTCTAGGATAACGGTGAAGGGAGGCCCGGACACAGAGTGAGTAAGTGTCTACTACTGTCCCTGCATTGCATTCAATGCTCAGCGTAGTGGCCGTTACTAGCAGCGATATAGGCAGGGGCTCAGGAAGATCCTAATGAAATGCCTATAGACGGCAGAAACTCTGATGGGCAGACTTGATTCATAAAACCGGGAAAAATCACATACGACTTAAGAAATCCAACATCCAGTAAGCCAGATCTGTCAAAATGTTGATTCCATTGGCAAAGCTAATCAAAGGGGGTGTTATGAACTGAATTGTGTCCCCCCCAAAATTCATATATTGAAGCCCTAATCCCCAGTGTGACTATCAGGAGGGAGGGCCTTTAAGGAGGGAATTAAGGTTAAATGAAATCATAAGGGTGGGCCCTTGATCTGATAGGATAAGTGTCCTTATAAGCAGAGGAAGAGACACCAGGATTACCTGGCACAGACGTAAGGCCATTTGAGGACAAGGAGAGGAGGTGGTTGTCTGCAAGTCAAGAAATCAAACTTGCCTTATCTTGGACTTCCAGCTTCCAGAAATGTAATAAAACTAGTTTATGTTCTCCAAGCCACCCAGTCCGTGATATTTTGTTACAGCAGCCCCAGCTGACTAAAACAGGGGGTCTTCAGTGCCATCTGTCACTTGCTGCCTCCAGGGTTTTATCTCCCTGGCACTTGCAGCCTGCCCCATGGGTGCCGAGGGATGGCACTCAGGCCTCGGAGCATCACAGGTACATGTAGGTCACCCTCGGCGATGACCAGATGGCAAGAGCCAGGGCGATAGGTCTGCTGAAGACCTTCTTAGAATGACAAGCAAGTAACAGAAGCATTTCATACTCTGCTGAGAAATGGGGCCCCAGCAACTCCTCCTCTCCTTACCTCCTGACGTGGGTTCCATGGTGGCCCCCAGAAAAGACATGTCCACATCCCAACCCCAGGAACCTGTGAATGTGACCTTATTTGGGAAAAGGGTATTTGCAGATGTAATTAAGTTAAGGATCTCAAGATCATCCTGGATTTAGCGTGGGCCTTAAATTCATTGACAAGTGTCTTTATAAGATAAAAGCAGGAGATGGTTCAACATCCACAAATCAATCGATGTGATACACCACATTAACAAAATGAGGAATA
Organism: Ceratotherium simum simum; assembly: GCF_057802395.1. Taxonomy (NCBI): domain Eukaryota; kingdom Metazoa; phylum Chordata; class Mammalia; order Perissodactyla; family Rhinocerotidae; genus Ceratotherium; species Ceratotherium simum. The sequence continues at coordinate 11,050,785 of NC_141923.1, read as the reverse complement.
AAAACCACATGATCATCTCACTAGATGCAGAGAAGGCTTTTGACAAGATCCAACATCATTTATGATAAAAACTCTCAACAAAATGGGTATAGAAGGAAAGTACCTTAACATAATAAAGCCCATATATGACAAACCCACAGCAAACATCATACTCAATGGGGAAAAACTGAAAGCCACCCCTCTGAAAACAGGGACAAGACAAGGGTGCCCACGCTCGCCACTCTTATTCAACACAGTACTGGAGGTTCTGGCCAGAGCAATTAGGCAAGAAAAAGGAATAAAAGGAATCCAAACAGGCAATGAAGAAGTGAAACTCTCGCTGTTTGCAGGTGACATGATCTTATATATAGAAAACCGCAAAGAATCCATTGGAAAACTGTTAGAAATAATCAACAACTACAGCCAAGTGGCAGGGTACAAAATCAACTTACGGAAATCAGTTGCATTTCTATATACCAACAACAAACTAACAGAAAGAGAACTCAAGAAGACAATCCCATGTACAATTGCAACAAAAAGAATAAAATATCTAGGAGTAAATTTAACCAAGGAAGTGAAAGACCTATACCATGAAAACTACAAGACATTACTGAGTGAAATCAATGATGACATAAAGAAATGGAAAAAGATTCCATGCACTTGGATTGGAAGAATAAACATTGTTAAAATATCCATACTACCTAAAGCAATCTATAGATTCAATGCAACCCCAATCAGAATCCCAATGACATTCTTCACAGAAATAGAACAAAGAATGCTAGTATTCAAATGGGGCAACAAAAGACCCTGTATAGCTAAAGCAATCCTGAAAAAGAAGAACAAGGCTGGAGGCATCACAACCCCTGACTTCAAAACATACTACAAAGCCATAGTAATTAAAACAGCATGGTACTGATACAAAAACAGACACACAGATCAATGGAACAGAATTGAAAGTCCAGAAATAAAACCTCATATCCATGGGCAGCTAATCTTTGACAAACGAGCTGAGGACATACAGTGGAGAAAGGACAGTCTCTTCAATAAATGGTGCTGGGAAAACTGGACAGCCACTTGCAAAAGAATGAAAGTAGACCACCGTCTTTCACCATACACAAAAATTAACTCAAAGTGGATCAAAGACCTGAAGGTGAGACCTGAAACTATAAAACTCCTGGAGGAAAATATAGGTAGTACACTACTCGTCATCAGCCATAAAGGGATCTTTTTGAATTCCATGTCTACTCAGACCAAGGAAACAAAAGAAAAAATAAACAAGTGGGACTTCATCAGATTAAAGAGCTTCTACACGGCAAATGAAACCAGGATCAAAATGAATAGGGAACCCACCAGGTGGGAAAAAATATTTGCAAACCATATATCTGACAAGGGGTTAATCTCCATAAGATATAAAGAACTCACACAACTGAATAACAAAAAAACAAACAGCCCAATCAAAAAATGGGTAGAGGAAATGAACAGACACTTCTCCAAAGAAAATATACAGATGGCCAATAGGCACATGAAAAGATGCTCAACATCACTAATCATCAGGGAAATGCAAATCAAAACAACACTAAGATATCACCTTACACCCGTTAGAATGGCTATAATCACCAAGACAAAAAGCAACAAATGCTGGAGAGGCTGTGGAGAAAGGGGAACCCTAATCCACTGCTGGTGGGAATGCAAACTGGTGCAGCCTCTATGGAAAACAGTATGGAGATTCCTCAAAAAATTAAAAATAGACATACCTTATGATCCAGCTATCCCACTACTGGGTATCTACACAACGAACCTGCAATCAACAATCCAAAGAGGCTTATGCACCGCTATGTTCATCGCAGCATTATTCACTATAGCCAAGAAGCAGAAGCAACCCAAGTGTCCCTCGACTGATGTTTGGATAAAGAAGTTGTGGTATATATATATACCATGGAATACTACTCAGCCATAAAGAAAGACAAAATCGTCCCATTTGCAACAACATGGATGGACTTGGAGGGTATTATGTTAAGTGAAATAAGCCAGAAAGAGAAAGACAAACAGTGCATGATTGCACTCATATGTGGACGATAAACCAACAAACGGACAGATAGAACTGTTTGGTGGTTACCAGGGGCTAGGGGGGTAGGGGGTGGGCACAAGGGGTGGAGGGATGCACTTATATGGTGACTGATAAACAATAATGTACAAGAAAAACTTCACAATAAAAAATAAATTAAAAAAAAAAAGATACAAGCAGGAGCTCTGACCCACAGAGAGACACAGTGAAGATGGCCATGTGAAAACAGAGACAGAGACTGGGGCTATGCAGCCACAAGCCAAGGAACACCTGGAGCCAGGGAAGCTGGAAGAGGCAGGAACAGACTCTCCCCTGGGGCCTTCGGAGGGGGCATGTCCTTGCCAGCCCATTGATTTCAGACTTGTGGCCTCCAGAACTGTGAGAGAATACATTTCTGTTGTTTTAAGTCACCAAGGTTGTGGTAACTTGTTACGGCAGCCACAGGAAACTGATTCCCCTCCCCTCCCCTACTAGTTAATCCCTAATCTTAGATTAATGGACAGGTAAAATCTTAAGTAGCAAATAACATCATAACACAAGATTTCTTATGACAACAGCTCCCGTTTCTCGAGGATTTGCTCCTTGAAGACACTGGGGTAAGTGTATTACATGCATTCTCTCTTTCCAGATGAAGAAAATGAAGCTCAGAAAGGTTAGGCGACTTGCCCAAGGTCACGAAGCTTACACCTGGCAGTGCAGGAATGAGAACTGAGTCTGTCCAACGGCAAAGCCAGTGGGGTGTTGAATCCAATCTCCAGGCAACGGCAATAAAATGCTCTGTCAGCCCTATCCTGCGACATGATGACCGCGAGTGGGAGTTGATGTGACAAACCCCAGCACAGCCAAGGGAGCGGTAGTTCTTTGGGGTTTCTAGTGGGAAGATTTCATCTCAGTGGACATTCAAGGGTCTGTGCAGGATGATCATAATGCCCTTAGGTGCCCTGGCGACCTAAGAAGATCCAAACACCTGGTTACATTGCATGAACCAGTCATTAAGCAAAAATCCAAATTCTGTAGCATTTGTAGCCCCTCCTGGTCTGCCTGCTACTCGCTCTGCTGTTGTGCTGCCTCCAGCGCAGTTAAGTGGGGAAAGAGGCAGACGTGCACGCAGAGAGCTCCACCACACAGCAGGGCCCGGGAAGAAGAAGAACCACAAACCAGTCGTGAGAGGCACTTACTCATTCATTCACTTACTCATTCATTCCACAGGTCTCTTCTATGTCCTAAAATTAGAAGTAGTAACTATGTAACTAGTTTGTACGCTCTTTAATCCCCAACACTCCACCTGATACATGGTACAGTAAATGCTGAATAAATACCTGTTGAACTGAACTGAACTTACAGATGGGGAAACTGAAGCCCAGAGAGGCAGAGTCTTACCCAAGCTCACACACAGGACTAGAACGCCAAGCCTCTGAATCTGAGGCCAGTGTCTGTTTCCCTGCTCACCCTACTGCCTCCTGAGCAGCTGCTGGAAGACTGACAAGATTTCAAAAGGCAGCACTGGGCCGGCCCTGTGGCTTGGCAGCTAAGTGCTCACGCTCCACTACTGGCGGCCCGGGTTCGGATCCCGGGTGCACACCGACGCACCGCTTCTCCGGCCATGCTGAGGCCGCGTCCCACATACAGCAACTAGAAGGATGTGCAACTATGACATACAACTATCTACTGGGGCTTTGGGGAAAGAAAAGGAGGAAGATTGGCAATAGATGTTAGCTCAGAGAGGGTCTTCCTCAGCAAAAAGAGGAGGATTAGCATGGATGTTAGCTCAGGGCTGATCTTCCTCACAAAAAAAAAAAAATGGCAGCACCATAGGGAAAAGAGGCATCCTTGACAGAGGGAATAGCATGGACGGATGCATAGAGGCAGGAAATGATGAGGCTTGTCTGGAGGCAGGACCAGCCCAGTCTGGCCTTTCTCCTCCTCTCTTGGAGGTCGGATGCTCAACTCTCTGAGCTGCAGAAGGTTTTAGATGTTTTTCCTGTAAATGTCATCCTGTCATGTTTCCAGAAGAAAAATAATGAAAATTTCCCAACTTCAAGAGTCATCAGTTTTCCTCGCTGCCTTCTTATAGATCCTAAAATTAAATGGAATGTTGAAACACTCAAGTTGGTGTGTAAGAAAGAACAAGTCCCAGTCACCTTAATTAAGTGTGATTACAGACAATTGTAGAATGAGTTGGATTTGGGACATGATTTCAGGGCAAAGCAGGTGTATTAGTTTCCTGTTGCTGCTGCAACAAATTATCACAAACTTGGTAGCTGAAAACCATGGAAATTTATCTTATAGCTCTGGAGGCCAGAAGTCCAAAATTTAAGTGTCAGCAAGGCCACATTACCTCCAAAGGTTCTAGAGGAGAATCCTTCCTGGCCTTTTCCAGGTGGCTCTTTCTGGAAGTTTCCGGTGACTCCCGGTTCCTCAGCATGTGCCAGCATAGCTCCACTCTGCCTCCAGCTTCACAGAGCCTCCTTCCTGGTGTATCTCCCCTTCTCTGCTTCAAATCTCCCTCTTCTTTCTCTTAAAAGGACACCAGTCATTGGATTTAGTTATTTAGCACCCCTCCTAAATCCAGGATGATGTCATCCTGAGATGGTGAACTTAATTACATCTACAAAGGCCCTTTTTCCAAATTAGGTCACCTTCACAGGTTCCAGGGGTGAGGACGTGGACATATCTTTTGGGGACCACAATTCAACCCACAACAGGAAAAGAAGAAAGAGGCCCAATGTTTCTGGGGGCCTATGCTTTCCCCAAAGTGCACAAACTAATGGCCTGCAAAGGTCTCCTCAGAGACGGCCAGCTCTGTGGCCTGCGTTGTAAGGGAGCCACCTAACAGGTGGCAGGGCCAGACCAGTGACCAGGCCAGATGAAAAACAGATACTTCCACTGCTCCATGAAGCAACCTGGATGTGGGAGAGGCCAAAAACTAGAAGGAAAGAATGTCAGAGCTGAAGGGACACTGCCAGGTATAACCCTCACGCTGCTGGGGACTTTGATCAACACGTGACCATAGGACCCGCCACACAGCGTGTTCACATCCATCAAGTCATGTGAGCCTCTCAACAACCCTGGCAGGGGGACAAGGCAGGACTAATGACTATCGCTAACGGACGGGGAAACTGAGGCCCAGAGGTTGAGTGTGGCGGCCAAGGGGTACCAAGCCAGGACGTGGCAGAAGCCTAACTTCTGATGGCTAACCGGGTTCTCTCTCTGCCCCCTCCCCTCCCAACCCATGCTTAGCCCTCATTTGAAGCCTAACTTTGCAATAATCAGCAACGAAAGAGATGAAGAGGGGTGAGTGGGGCGGGTGCTGCCAGAACTTAGGTCAAAGTAACATATCAGAAGATACACCGAAGAACAGCGGGTCAAGTGGAGGAAAATCCTTCCTGTCCTCTGGCTTTGTGCTCAGAGAGGCAGCGCCACCCTCCCCACCCCGCTGCAGCACTCAGAGAAGGGTTTAGCTCCCGCCCGCCCACAAGAGTACTTCCCCTGGGCCTGGACAGCTCAGCCTGGCCAGCAGAGCCCAGTAGCTGTTCCTGGGCCGCCTTATCCAGAAGAAAGGTCAGTGTGCTCGGCAAGTATAGAGGGAGGGCTGCGAGACAGCTGCTTCCGGCCCACCGCAGCCCCCGCCATGGCCTTCCAACGCTGGAGGCTCACAGGGGACCCAGCTCAGCACCCCCCGCCGCCCCTCACCGGTTCTCACTCACAGCCCCGGTAGCCTTGAGGGCCACGCCCCTCCCACCTGTGATGGGAGATGGAAGACTTGCCCCAGCGAGAAGCTGCGTGCAAAAATCACTCAGCTTGCAAAGGGTTTTACAAACACCCACTGTCTTCATGATCAAAACTGACCTGTGTCCCACTCCCTGAGATGAAGCAGCTTAAAAACAAATCCGTGCCACTGGGTTAATCTAACTCCTCCCCCGTTTGCCTTTTGCCAGAGGTTTTGAACAGAGATAATCCCTCCTGACCTGAAAGGGGTGAGATTCCATGAGAATGCCGTGGAAATCTGGACAGAGGTGGGGGAGGGTGGCGGCGACAGGTATTTGGGCCAGATCTGCTCTCTCAAAGCATGAGAATCTCGTGGTCACCGGCAAACACGAAGCCTAACTTATTTTCGGAGGGGGACATCGTGGCAGTGTGAGTCTGTGTGAACGCGAAGCATGTCCATGGGTCTTTACAAACTCTTAGAATCCTCAAGAAATCAGACCTAAGAAAGGCTGGAGTGGTCCAAGAAGGCTGCCTGGAGGAAGGAGCATTTGGAAGATTTGGTTACCAGGAAGGGCATGAGTCTGTGCCTTACCTCATGCTGAACCAACATGCTGCCATATCTAGGAAAAGCAGCTAAACCCCTGAGAACAGACAGAGCCGGACATAAATGGAAAGTTCCAGGGCTTAGAAGACTTCTGTTCTTTCACTCTTCCCCTAGTGGCTGTGTGATCTTAGGAAGGCAGCATGACGTCTCTGATATAGTTCCTCCTCTATAAAATGGGAAGAACAGTCCCTGCCATGCCCACATCCCATGGTTGTTGTAAGGACAGAGTTAATAGGGGGTTCTATAAGCTGTAAGATGCTGCGTGCATGCCTGGGCCAGTTCCCAAGAGGAAGGATTGGTGCTTAAGGCTGGAGTGTGGGGGCGGGGGTGGGGAGCCTTGACGTGTCAGCTGCCCAAGAATTACAGCATCTGGAAAGATCACTTTGATGAACTTGACTACCAGCCACAAATCACTGCATTTTAAAACCCCTTCCAAAATAAAAAAACAAACAAAAACCTCTGAGTGAGATGTTTTTCTCTCCTTCTGTGATAGCAGATGGGGAAGATGCCAAGCAGATGCTGAGAGATACGCGCCAGAAAGGCCTGCGGCAGACCGTGGACGTGAACGCTGTGTTAGCCTGCCCCCGGCCATCGCCTTGACTGCCTTCCATCACGTGGGAGAGGAGGGAAACTGATTCACAGATTGGTTTTAAAATAGGCCAGGCTGTGGATTCCCACAAGCTCCTGCCTTCAATTCCTTCCACCTTTGCCCAGCCAAACCCCATCGCCGTGGTTCTTCTTCACATCCTGCCTTCCCACCTCCAAGACTTTGCTCGAGCCTGTTCTCTCTTCCTGAAAGGCTCTTTCCTTCTCCCCTCCACCCTGCCCATCACCACATGCCCCAAACCACGTGGCTCCAATGATCCACCATCAGAAGCCTTGTAGGACCCCTCCTCTGCCACCTTCTACCTCAGCACCGGCCACCTAGTATTGGATCAGCCTAATTCACATGCCTGAGGATGAACACTGCTCTGTTCATGTTTGTGACCCAACTTAGCACAGGGCCTGGCACTCAGCAGGGGCTTGGCATGTACTGGATGAACAGAGGGAACTAGCTCGCATACAGAAACATTGGAGTGTGACAGCCAGGCAGCCTGCTCTCTGGTCTGATTAGGTGGTCTCCATGCCTTAGCTCTGCCTGGGCAAATCCTAATGCCCCTGCAATTCCCACTTCCTCCAGGAAGCCTTCTGGGGTTGCAGCTGTCTTCTCTCTTCATCTCCTAGCCAATGCTACATAATTTAGCACTTCTTGACATTCTGTTTTCTATTGTTCTAAAATTGTTCCTTGCACATGCAGACTACATGTCCAAGAAAGGAGCTCCCAGGCATCAGGCACCATATTCTGTTCCTCCACATCCAGCCTTATATCCCACCCTCCATCCTCCAGCCCCATCACAGGGGGCCTGACATTGTGCTAAGACCACAGAGACAGGAAATGAAGCATTCAGCGAGCAGGAGTAAACCCTTGCCCCATCTCTTATTAGCAACAACCTCCATTTCTGGTTTAAACTCTAAACTTTAGACCAGCGGTCAGCAAAGTTTTTCTGTGAAAGACTGGAGAGTAAATATTTTCGGTCTTGTGGGCCCTGCAGTCTCTATCTACTGCAACTATTCAACTCTGCCTTTACAGGGGGAGACCAATCACAGACAATACATAAATGAACGGGCATGGCTGTGTTCCAATAAAACTTTATTGACAAAACAGGCAGTGGACCAGATTGGCCCATGGACTGTAGTTCGCCCACCTCTGCTTTGGAGGATTACTTGAGATGGCATTTAAGCCCCTTTCCACACAGACCTTAGACCACTGTAAAATATCCCAAACCCTGCCCCAGCCCCTAGCACCCTCCATCTCCTTAGCAGACTTGGTTTTCATCTTAGCACTTACCAACATCTGAAATTACAGCCTGTCTACTTGGTGACTGACCGTCTCCCCCAACAGAATGTAAAACTCCAGGAGGGCAGAGGCTGTATCTCCAGCACCTAGAAGAGTACCTGGCACAGACTGGGCACGCTTTTAATATCTACAGACTGAATAGAGACCGTTGTTATTATTATTATTGCTGTTGTTGCTGAAAGTCTTCAATAAATATGTTGCTTGATTATGTGCTTATGACTATTGTTAATGTGTTAATATATTTACTGTGATTCATCATTTGCGTTTGCAAAACCCCAGGTAATTTACGTGCGTTGCAGGATCATAATCCTCCCATTTTGGAAATGAGGGGACTGAAGCTCCAAGGGGGCACTGCCTGCTGGTGACCAGGAAGAGATTCGAACCCAGACCTCCTGGTTGGTCCTTATGAAAGAAGGTAATCTGGCAGTGTAGAAAGAGCCCTGGATTTGCAGTTTAACCTGCAAGCTTATTTGAATGGACATATCATTTCATCTTCTGAAAAATGACTATAATGCCAGCTTCACAGGGGCGTGGGCAGGATTAAATCAAGTACAGATGATACAGCACAGGGCAAAGGCTGTCGAGATGGCTATTATTATGTAACAAGATGACACTAACTATGTCCAGCTTCCCTTATCAGGCTTAAAAGGGATTAGACAAGGACATGCCCAGGAAAATTATTATGAAACTGTCAACCCCTAAACTAACATAAGATACATTTATTTATAATTCCCTCCGGGCATTGCAGAAAATGTTTCCCCTTTTTTAACAACAAAAGGAAACTACACATGAACATCTTCCATAAAGAGAAAAATAAACCATAAAGACCTACCATCTTTTCAGAGTCGTTTAATTGCAGTCAAGAAAAGAGTTAAGTTTTCATCCACTCACATTTGTATCAGAGTCCAGTTACCACACAGGACAAAACCGAAATAAAACCAAGAGGGTCTCATAAAACTGAGGACATGGGGACGGGGTCTCCATTTCAACCCATGCACATCAGGAGTCTTCATGCAGCAAAAGCAGACATGAAACAAAAACAGCGACCCTAAAAAACAGAGGAAGTGCCACGACACTCCTAGCATCCTGCGCCTGTGGAGGCGGGACAACCCCTTGGAAGGTTCCAGGTGTGGCAGGGATGGTGCATGCTGGGGTAACTTTGAGGATGGGGGGGGCACACGACATCAACACACACACAACTTTCCATCCCTGCCCACTTCAGTAGAAAGTGATTCCCTTGGTTTCAGATTTAAATATTTATTCCTCAAATACAAAACAATGTCGAACATGCGCATCCCCTAATGTCCCAGCCATATGGCCGTCCTGGGATCATCTTCAGATGAAACAACCAGCTGGGATTCTGACTTCACAGAGTTCTGAGTCTTCCTCGCCGCGGAGGGGGACTTTCCAAACGCTCTGGGCCTCCCTGTCTCTTGGAGAAGGGCAGTTTTATTTTTCTGGTCCCACAGTTGGCACTTTGAGGATTTTCAAAGGAGGATTAGCCATACTCCATCTGGAAAGAAGCATCTCCTGGCCTTGCCTAGTGATATCAATAATCTGGGACACGATTAAAGTCTCCGTGAGGCTGGCTAGTCCGACACTGCCCCGTGTGATTCAGACCACGCTGGTCCCCAGGCTGTCTCTGCAGTGAGCCCTTACCTGGCTGTGCAGGGGCCCCCCAAGCCTGCAAGCTCACCTCTCAGGAGGAATGCCCTCGCCAGCATGTCAATTCTCCATGCACCCCTGTGGCCGGGTGGGACAATTGCCACTGTGCTGTGTGTGGCCTGTTGGGGACCCTGCACCTGTGGCCACGCCATGTTTCTCACCACAGGCTGCTGAACAAGATGGGTCTTTTCTCTGAAAAATTCTGATTTTTAAGATATTTCTGTCCTACCGCACCCTCCCCTCTAAACATTTTAAACAAGTTACCATGTGTTAGGTCTGAGTGTTGGGAGCATGGGGAAAAAACGTCCAGGCTGGAGAAATTGAGCCTTCCTCAGTTCAACAAGGAGAATTTGTCTCTTTAACCTGCAGTGGCCTTTTCTGGGGTCAGCCTTGCTGATAACGCAACAGGGTTGAAGCATTTCCCGGGCTCGGCATTATACAACTAGTAAATCAGTAAGGAAATGAGATGGACACTTTTAAACTCTGTCCATCACGGCTAAAATTACCTCACTAATTACAGCTTCTATAAATCAGCTCAGGTCAAGGGAGGGGGTGCCCGCGCTCCACGAAATGCAATTCATTCCGCTAAACCCAGCCGCTGGATTTGGTCAGCAGACTCCGGAGGACCTCAAAATTAGGAAAACAGAAGGTATAAATGGAACGGACTCCTAAGGGAAGGAGGAGGGGTTGGGAGAGGAATTTTTAAGATCTCGCTTCACTGATGCTTCCCAGGGCTGGACACTTGAGAACAAATGAGGTCTGCTGGAATCCAAAAATTATAGACTCACTTTAAAATACCGCAACATGCCATAATTCATCCTGTTTGTTCCACGGGTCATTTGGACTGCAAAGACAATGGTTTTGTATTTTTCCCGGACTTAAAACCAAGCCATGACCAGCAGAGGTCTTCCGTGTTGTCACACGGCTCTGAGGACAGGCCTTGGGGATGCCCCACGGCCCCCCAACACTTGTGAGAGGCCCCCATCCGCCAAAAGACTCAGCCAAATCCATTTCTTCCAGAACTTTCTGGAGTTCTGTGCTGGCTGCTACATTTTGTTTTCATTTTACTTTTGAAAAACTTCAAGGTCATTTCAGAAAACTTGGAAATCGAATCCAAATCTACTTCACATTCTCTCCTTCTTCGCTCTAAATCTCCTTGTCCTAAACCACTTGGGGAGAATGCAACCTATTGTACCTTATCAGATGCTTCCTTGTCTTAAATCCATGGCAGTCACATTTAATTTCGCTAGAGTTTACGTCCTGTGGCCACGCATAAACTCCTAAACCAACAACAATTAAAAACAAGGTGCATTCCTTAATTCCGAATTCCAATCTACTTATGCAGGGCATTACCCAGCCAATTTGAGGGTGTCTTTCAAAGAACATGATAATAAATATGTCAGACCCTCTGCTGGGTTCTTCACTCATATTCTCTCTAACCCTCTACCCAAGCCCGTTTTGCAGGTAAGAAGGAACTGGATAGATGCAGAGGATAAGGAACCTCTGCCAGGTCACTCAGCAAACACAGGGCCCCATCCGGATGGAGCTTTGGACCAGTGTGGCTTAAAGGCCAGCCACCCAGCTGTCCACTCACCACGTCATATTGCTCTGCCCCTCCCCTGGCTGGAATCCCATCCTCATGAAGGCGGAAGCTTACATTTACACTCCTTTCATTTAAGGAGGCGACTGATCGGGTGTGCAACGAAAAGGAGAGTGAATTTTGGAGACCTGAGAAACGGACCACCAGATCTTTGGGTGGGGTCTTGGTGCCTGAACTATTCTACTTGAGTCAAAACCTCATACAATTCAGAAAAAGAGCTCCCTATCACCCCTACCTCCCGGTCCCCGGTTGCCCTCCGTGCACGGAAGAGGAATCAGCCAGCTTCTATCTCACACATACCCATTAAAACGACATCCTTCACGCAAGGCTTACAATCGGAGCTCAAAGTTCAAAATTCAGTAAAAGGTAATGTGATTAAAGAACCGCTATTGAGATACAAGCTCCCTGGGTACAGTTAGGAAAGCAAGCATTTTCAAGCCCTTTTCCCCTCACCCATGCACGGCTGACGGCTGAGGACGGCGGCAATGCCCCATCCATGGAGCGCTCAGAATCCGAGAATCCCTGTCTCCTCCCACACATGTGGCTTTTGTCAGCTCCTTCCAGCCAGGCCTCTCCTTGGCTCAGGTGACTTGCGGCACCCAGAAGCCATTACCCCATACCTTGCCACCACCCCAAGAGGTGTGTGGGAAGAATCTGCTATAGTCCGGGGCGTTAGGGCCTGCTCTGCCTCTTACTATGCGTCTTAGGCAAGGCATTTGTCTCTGATCCTCCATTTCCCATCTGCAAAATGGGCTGCCTGAGACGTGTGTGGAAGGGCTTTGCAGCGCAAAGTGCTAGACTAATGTTAGGGGCATTAATGTTCTCTGCCCGAGTCTGCCCAGCACTTTGCAGCAGATTAACTCCTGTGTCCCCCAGGGGCGACTGCATTCACTCCTGTAGTTATTCGTTGTTGGTGAACTTTCATACACAGATTGTATCACCATCAGAAAGAACAGTCTGGGTTCTGTGGGGCAGCCGATTTACAGAAATCACAAGAGCCTTGTCCCTTACAGATGACAGTTGTCATTTTGGTCCTTTGTGTTAATTTTGTGCCTCCGTTTGCTCAACTGTGAAATGGGGAGAACACTCCAGTTGGAGGGGAGGTGTGGTACAGACTGGAAACCACTTAGGAGTCACCTGGCTTATGCCTTGCCCGTTTGAACACATATACACACCACTTTCCAACACCCCGATCCCGATTCCCACCAAAGACAATCATACTGCCCAATCACATGACGGCTCTTACAGGCCCTATGCCTTCTGCTCCATGCCACGATTCGGCCTCTCTGACTCCCACAGCCAGGCTAAAACAGAGATTTGAGCCCCACAGCTGACTGGGGACTGCAGAAGGAAGGTGGGTGGACTATAATTAGACAGACCATCCTGACATTTCCCTCTTCACTCCAGACGTTTATTTCCTGTGAGCCGGGCCAATACTGAAGCACTTCGCAGGGCCTCCGGCGTGGAAACGTGGCCAGTGAAGGAGCTTTCTCTTGCCACCATGGGCCTGCCCGGGGCCAAGCTGGGAGCAGCTCTCTGGCTCTCCCCCTACCCCTTGCACCCCCTACTTGTGGCTTTCAGCAGGTGCTTGTGAGGAATGAGTGTCTGAAACATATCCCCCTAATCCCTCTCTCCCTGTCAGTTCCCAGTGACCCCTCTCCAGACTAGAAAAATGCAGATTTTTTTTTTAAATAAAAGATCCCCTTTTATAGGAAGTCTGAGGGCAAGTTACTGACAAAGAGACACAGGAGTTTATAAATAGAACTCTGGAGATGTCAAATCTCTCAGGGTAGAATGATGCTGCCCATTTCTGTCCTATGTTAGAATATTCTAGACTCATGGAGAACTGGAGGCGTGGGAGTCAGTGCTCATCCTGGACTCCCCTGCAGGCTCATCCCTCTCCAGGGGGACAGAGGGCAGCATGCAGACACAGCAATGAAGGGGTAGAGGTGCACGGCAGGCACCTGGAAGTCCCTCACCCTGGAAGTCTGATGTCTAAGGAGCAGGTAAAATAATAGCCATTGCAAGATTCACTTGAAATTAACGCAACAGCTTCTTCCAGTATTTCTCACCAGAACTGGTATTAGTGGAAACATTTCCAATTATGGTCTAAGACTCACTTGGGCAAAGGTGATGTCCCCTCTTTTATTTCTTAAAGGCTGAATGTTGTTAAAGTATTTAACCTTTCTGAACTTTAATTTCCTCATCTGTAAAATGGTAAAAACATTCCCCATCTCAGAGTTCTTGAAAGGTAAAATTGAGATAATGTACATAAATCCTGAAATGCCAGTACCAACACAATATAAATCATGTTTCAAAAAAAATAAGTAGCTATGTTGAAAGATTCCCCTATGCCAGGTACCATTCTACGTGAGTTAGTGCCTTTCATATTCCCACCAACCCTGGGAGGCTGATGCTATTCTTGTGCCCATTTTACAGTCAGGGAAGGTGAGGAGCAGAGGGGTTAAGTAATTTGCCCAAGGTCACAAATGATAGAGTCTGCATATGAACCAGGGCCATCTTGCCCCTTGAGGCAGACCTGGCCTCCAACCTGCGGCCTCCTTCTTCCCGATAGTGATGCTTCTCATTAAAAAGGCAGCATTGGGAGTCACTCCAAATTTCATAAGTGTCATTTCACCTGCTCCAGGAGTCACTTTTACGTTTAAAGGTACAACAAGCTGTGGAAAAATACCGCTTCTTGTAAAAAGCTATGACTTGGTGCACTATCTCACCGCAAGGTTGCCCAGCCAGAGGGACCTTCCACCAAACAAGGAGGCGGCCCAGGAGGGAGAGCAAGCTCACCGACTCCCTGGCAGCAGAAACTCTGAGCCTTAGCTTCCTTGTCTGTAAAATGGATTTAAGGCAAAATCAAAAGTTTAACGCATTAAAAGCCATTCCTGCTGGCCCCTGGCCTCCGCCCCATTTCCCCTGTCCCCCATGGTCCGGGGAACCATACAGAACCCATACTCTTGCCCCAAGAGCTTATCCCGCACAGGTAAGCTTCTGCAGGCCTTTGCAAGCTGCTGACCAGAGCAGCGCCCTCCCGGGGTGCTCCTCCTCCGGTCCCAGCGACCTCAGAGGGGAGACAGTCACGAGAGAAAGCAGGAGGCGTGGGCACTCCCACCTCGCAGGGATTCTGCCGCCCCGTGCGCTCTCAGATCCCGCTGGCCAACAGAAGGCCGGAACGCAGGGGTAGGCCCTGGCCACCCCAGATGCCCAGGAGGAAGGACAACCCGTTCAGGGCGGGTGCCTCGGTGGCCCTGGGAGCCGGCTGGCGGGAGAGGTGCCCAGCAGGGTTGTGGGCTGAAAAGCTTGCTCGGGAAGAAGTGGGGCAGCGGAGTGACCGTGAAAAATCCAGGAAAGCATCGGGAGAGAGGGCATGCCCACCGCCGCCTAATTCCACCCTCGGATCAGCAGCATTAAGTCTGCGGATTTCGCTGGAGCAGGGCCCGGAGAAGCTCCCAGGTTCTCCCTGCTCCGGGGACGCGCTTTCCCCCTACAGCTTCCGGTCAGCGGCAAGAAGGGAAGGCGTGCCCGTTATCCCCACGGGCAAGGGGGAACAGGAACCCCGGCTGCCCCCCCTCATGGGCAATGCTACCTCCCTGGTCGCCGGGCGATGCCACTTTCCACCCCTTCCTGGAGACCCAGAGACCAAGTCTACTTTAAAACCAGGACACCCGTCCTGTGACTGATTCGTATCCAGAGTTTCTTTCTTTTTCTTTTCTTTCTTTTTTTTTTTTTCCTTTGGACAGGTCAGAGCCGCCCAATTTTTCTTCCGAAGCTACAGACTAAAGAGATTTCTTTTCAGGCCTCAGATGGTGCTGGTGGTGGGGTACGAAATACAGAATGTGGCCCGTCTACATCGCCATCACTTTATTGTATTGTCACCGTTAACTTAACTATAAATACTACGGTGGGGAGCGAGGCGCCCGCGGCCTGGGACCGCAGGGCTGCGAGCTCCGGCGCGGCCGACCCCAGGCGCGCACCCTCCCCGCTCTGTACACTATTTACAGATCCTCGTTCCTCTTTCTCGACCCCCTCCCTCAAGGCAGCGCGTGTGCAAGAAAGTAGCTTCGTCTGTCTGTGCAAGTCCTTCGAGTTAGGCAAGTGCCGCGGCGGCCCGAGGCCGTCAGCTGTCCGAGTCCAAATCACTTTTACCTTCCTCTTCTCTCTTCTCCGGCGACGCTTTCGACGACGTCTTGTTCCACTTCTCGGCGTTTTCTGACTCCTCCGACGAGGACCGCTTCTGCCGCCTCCATTTGGCACGGCGGTTTTTAAACCAGACCTGTTGCGCAACGGAAGACAAAACAACAGTTAAGATCCAGGGCGCGCTCGCCCGGGGCCAGGGCACCCCCGGGACTCAGTGCGGCCGTAGGGCGACCTCCGCGTGGAATTGGAACCGGGGGACCCCGCGCGCGCCAACAAAAGGAGAGGAGACTCACTCCCGCTTCCGCGTTTTCGTTCAACTTCCTGGGCCTAAAGCGCCCTCCAGCAGCCTCCGGGCCGCCATCGGGATGTTTTTAAAGCACAGGGAGACCCAAGGAGAGCTACGCAAACCCGCCTGGGGCCCTCTTTCGCTGGGAGGGGCCGTTAGGCGCGCCCGGGCAGGGGCCCGCGCCTACCTCCACTTTCTCCTCACGGAGGTGCACCTTCCGGGCCAGCTGCTCGCGTGTACCCACGTCTGGGTACTTGGTCTCTTGGAAGAGGTTCTCCAGCGCTTCCAGCTGCTCGTCGGTGAAGATGGTGCGGTGCCGCCGCTTCCGCCGGCAGTGAAGCTGGTTGAGGAGCTGCAGCTCGGTGCGCGACAGTGTGCCCACGTTCATGTAGGGCAGCATCTGGTGCGGCACCGGGGACACCAGCACCGAGCCGGGGCCCTCGTAGCCTGCGACAGAACGGGGCGCGCGGTCAGCCGCCTCCCTTGCCGCCGAGCACAAGACCGCCCGCCTGCGACCTACTCCGACTTTAAAATCGTCTGCCAAGGGGGTGATGGGAATTGGGGTGCGCGGAAAACGAGGATGCAGGGAAATGGGGGGGGGAATCATGCTAGAGCGTCCACCCGCACATTCCCAAAAGCCTGTCAGGGAATCCTAAAAGCACAGTCTCCCCATGCAGGCACTGAGTTAGTTTCCGCTAACTCGCTTCAAGTTTGCAGCAAGGGTGCAAATCCCTGCCCACGATGGGCAAAAGTAGGGGGAGGGCAGATTCGCAAGAGAAGAAAAGTTTGTGCAAAGGGAAAAAAAAGGACGCGCCACCGCCCACCCACGCCCCAGCGGCTGAAGACGACCGCAGCGGGCGGCGAAGGCGGGCACGCAGGCGACCTTACCTGGGGGCGTCGGGACGCAGGAGCATTGCTGGGCGCCCAGCGGCGGCACGGCGCCGCAGCAGGCCGGGCCCACGGGCGCCGCCTGCACGTGCAGCTGCCCGTAGAAGTAGTTGTTGTAACCGAGGCGGGAGCCGCCGACCGCGGCCGGGAGGCCTGCGCTGCCGGGGGCCACGGGGCGCGGATAGAAGGCGCCATAGTCCGAGGAGGCGCCGCCGCCGGCGCCGTAGAGCGAGTCCCCGTGCAGGGCCGGGAAGACGACGGGAGCCGCGGCGCTGGGCGCCACCGGCAGCACCGAGTCCTTGCAGCGCGGCCGGGCGGCCAGGATGTTGTCGATGCTGAACATGCTGGCGGGCATCCCCGAGCCCCGCGCCGGGACCGGGGGGTGGCGGGGACGCTCCGAGGAAAAAGCCTCCAAGTGGGGGGGTGCCCTCTCCTCCCGCGGCGGACCAAACCGAAAGAGAGCGCGGGCGAGCGCGCAGCCCCGCGCCCCTCCCCGCCCCCTGCGTCCGCTCTCCCTCCTCCCGCCCTCCCCGCGCTGCCGCGTTCGCTGAACTCAACGCGCGGGTAGGACGGAGTTTAGACCAGCTGAACCTCTTGTTGGTTTTATACCGAGTCGACGTCATCCTGGATTTAGTTCCTGGTAATATGCAGATGACAAACAGAACGAGATTGGGCCCTTTCTGTGCCTTTGGGTGGGGGGACTTTAGAGAAGGGGGAGGGGGAGAGGTGCCAAGGGGAGGGGGTTACGGGGCCTGAAAAGAGATTGTGGATTGCGAATTAATGAAATTAACCTAATCTCTTCCATTCAGCCGCCCCGCCGCGGGCCGGCCGAGCTGGGCGGGCGTCCTAATTGCCCCAGTTAATCTCATTAATTCCATTGTGCGGCCGCAGTTAACAACTCCCTCCGCCCGACCTCTCTGCCCCCACCCGTTTTTCTCAGATTGGGTCCTATTATTGGGCGCGATTTCCTCTGCATGAAGCTCAAATTCATTGTGGCCGATTTTACTGTGGGGCTACTTTTTTTTTCTTTCGGAATTTGTTTTGTTTTATAAAATGTGAGGGGCTGCGTCCTTCCTCAAGCAAGATTGAAAATTCCGCCCTTTCTCCCGGCCCCACTCACTCACCGCCTAATTTCACCTCTATTTTTTTAATCTGGTTAACCCCCCCCCAAACCCTTTTGTTTTTGCAAAGGCCGAAATTTGTAAAGGCAAAAGAGATGAAAGAGCTGCATCGTGGTTCTTAAAATATATATATAATGTTTTTGCAGTCACTTTGGGTCTGAAAACTACCATAGTCCCTAGGCCCTTACACAGCGGAGACCAAAATCAGCCACTGTTAAAAACTGCAACCAAGAGTAGCACTCTGAAGCGATGCTCCCAGCTGCTCTCTGTGTGGGTGTCGGTAGGTTTTGTATTTTTTCTTGGCTTTTTTGATTCTTATTTTTGGAAATAGGGTGTCTTCTCCTTCAAACTGTTTTTGTTTTCAATCCAAAACCCAAAAATGGGGCTTTGGGGATTCCCTATCCGCTTCCCCAACAATTGAGTTGCGTTTTTCCCTTCCGACTTGCCGGCTCCCTGACTGAGACAGGCCCCCTAGCTGTCCTTCCCCCGGCAGGCCCAGGCCGGGCTCCCGGGGCCCCGGCTGCCTGGCCGAAGCCCGGCTCTGCTCGCGGCAGGCGGCCGCCGTGATTTGCCAGATCCTCGGCGCGGCACGACCGGCCCGCCGGAGCCGCGGGAAGCGCGTCCAGCCCACGATGGCGCGCAGGCGGCCGAGCGCCCCGCGAGAAGATAGGCGAAGGCGCTCGCGGGACGAAAGAGCCCCCGAGATCCAGCGGGCCAGGCGCAAGCCCCCGTCTTGCAGAGCCGTCTTTTCTCGGCCCTTCGCGCAGGCAACTCTGGCCACTCCAAGGGAAGGGGCAGTGCCAGACGCAGGCGAGACCGCCGAGGGCCGAGGTGGGGGGCACTTCGGGTGTCCCGAAGGTGGGCTGCCTATAACTCACGCCCATTTTTCGCTATTTCTCCCTGGCTAATTAACAGGGTTCCCCGCAGGGTTGTCTGAAGTCGCCGCAGTAAAGCTAAGTATGTGGGCTGCTTCCTCCTCTGGCGCTGTGGCAAAGGGGAAAGGGCACTTGTCAATTGCAGTTCCCGGGTCAGAGGAGCGATTGCGCGGAGGTTTGGTCCTGCTCTGGCGCAGAACTCCGACGGCGCGCAGGACTGGCGGGGAGAAGCTAGGCGGCGGCGCTTCTCCGCGTAGGCCTCCCGGCGCGGACCTCTGCGCCCTCACTCCCACCCGCTCTTGGCCTGGGACCCTTGCTTCTTTGAGTGCTGAGCAGACTAAGAAGTGGTTGTAGGGGGAGATTCGGGCAGGGTGGAGATGGGTCTCAATTTGGGGAGGTGATGGATTTTTTTACAATAAAAGCCGCTCCAGAGAAAGGAGTGTGACCCTCCCCTTGAGAAAGGTCAGGTCTAGAGAAAGAAGTATAGCTCCTTCCCTCTGCTACGAACTGGGGATAGAGGCATTTTTTTCCGTTCTCAGAGACTTAAAAATCGCCAGGTTCAGGGCACACACATTCCCCGCCAGCCTTTCCCGGGTTTAATTCTCCAGGGCAATTTAAGGAAGACAACCGGAGGCTGCAACTTCAGCAGGGACTCTGGCTGCGTTTGGGTTCGTGGCTGGGCGCGCGCGGCGGTGCGCGGGTGAGTGGATCTTTCAAGACCATTGCTGAGCCGGGCGGAGGCAGAAGCGCAGCAGGAAACCGGGGCAGATTCCTTGTCCTTTTCTGCAAAGGTGCTCAGACCAGGATGGCGCGCAGACTTCAGCCGCAGATCTAAGAGTGCCTCCGAGTTTTTAAAAATGTAAGGCAACGTCCCCCATACACGCCGTCGTGCTTCCTTCCACTTGGTACATTGTTCTTTTTAGCAAACCCCTACATTTCGCCCCTTGCTTTCCTGCAGTCCTCCCACCGTGCCATCGGACTCCTGGAAGGAAGAGCACTTTACAGCGAGTCTGAGCGTCAGAGTTCTAGACCGAATGTTGCCACCTTTCAAATCATCCCTCCTGTCTAGGCCTCTGGTCTTTCAGTTGTTTGAACCAACGCCAACATTCATTGCGTCCCTGACAACCCTAACATTTAATGAGGCTGGGTAATTGTCACCCGTTCGCCAAGGAGACTGGGGGCAGTTTTTAGTCCTTTTTTTGGGACAAAGGAGTGTGCTGTCCTCACCCCCACCTGAAGGCAGGGTCTCTGTATCAGCCGGGTCCAAGATAAGGAAAAGCCAGTCCGAAAGCTATGTCCTCCTGCAGAGGGGGGTCTTTCCGGGAAGAAGTCACAGGGACCCCTAGGCCACTAGACTCCAGGTATTCAGCTAGCTCTCCTGGACTCACCCGCTGCGGGGCCTCCCCCTCCAGGTTGCCCCTCAATCTGCGGGCGCTCCACCGTGTTCTGGGGGAGGCAGGAGCTGGGGAAGGCAGTCAGGGGCGCTGCGCCCGAGCTGCGCCTACTCCGCGGGCGGAAACCCACTAGTGTCCGCACAGCGCTAAACAAACAATCAGCGGCCTCGCCTTGCCCGGTGCAATTGGAATAACAAATACGACGCGCGCAAATTGCCCGCCTCGTGTTGCTAAGCGATTGTTTGTCGGTCCCGCACGCACCGCTCAGCATGGGAGGACCACGAGCGTCTAGAGGCTGCCGGCCAGCGCTTAGGTCGGAAATGCAGTAAACACGCCGCTGATTTTCCCTATTATCAGCCAAACACGATTTCACACAAAGCAATCACCACGCAGAAGTCTATGAAAACGTGTTTGTTGAGGAGTCCGTCGCCCCGGTAATAGCCCTCATTTTTAAGATATTAAAGAATAGATCAGCGGATTCTGCATGCATAAGGTATATTTGCGTTTCGGCATCTATCAAGACGCTTTTGCACCGCGGTCATCGCTCAATTGATTCATAGAGCGTAGATTAAATTGCTTCTCTGATTTAAAACAGAGTGCCCAAATTCGGAGTGTGCGTCTGGTATCTCCTCCCACCCCAAGATATTTTCATCATGGAGAAAACCGTCGCCCCACTATCCTTACACACACACACACACACACACACACACACACCCATGGCTAAAAAAAATGCGTACGCAGCCCCGACTTCTTACGGTTCGTTTCAGGAACTTTCTTTCCTTAATTCTTTCAGCCTCTTGCCCGGTCACAGAGCAGAGTTCATAATCGGATGCGTTAAAGTAGGATTTTTCGTGGCATCTGCCAATAGCAGGCGTATCCGTTTCAAAGGTATGGAGCCCCCCTCGCAGGGCGAATTAGGCGGGTGAGAGGAATTAGGAACAGTGCGCAGCGTCGAGACCCCGCGCAGTCTTCACAGCGCAACTCAGTTTTATTGTCTGTATTTGGGCTTTAAAAAAAAAAATTCAGTGTCTCAAAACTAGTGCTGAAAACCCGCTCCATGGCCCTGCTGCTCCCTTAAGGACACCTCCGGTAGCCGCAGGGGAGTTTCCCTGTGAGGTCGGATTGATGGAGTTGAGCACGGGGCACAAATGCTACCCCACTAAGGGGCAGCGCGCACAAGGGCTGGGTCTCCCGTGTTCGGCGGGACGTAGGGACGCTTATTAGCCGCGTTTTGCTGGAAGTTTTGCAACATTCCAAATAAACCCACCAAGCCCCTGAGGACAAAATAATCAAGGTGTTAGGAAAACTCAACACAACACTGGGGGGGAGGGGGAGAAGAAGAAGAGGGTGTCGAAAAATGACGTGTTCCCAAGGCATCAGGAAAAAATAGCTCTGGTTTTCCAGGGTTGCAGAAACTCGCTTTCAGCTGAACTATTTACCAAAGTTTGTTTCAAAGTGACTGCACCGTTGCTATTGCAAATCACAGCATGCAAATGACGATAATTTGTTCTCAGTGGAACTTTCTCTTGAAATGATTAGCAAAGTCAGTCATTTGAAAATTAGAGCGAATGTTCAGACAGTTCTCCAAGCGCCTCGCTAACCGATATCAGCTTCTAAAGTTTTCATTCATGTAAACCTCATTAATGAAGATCTTTTATTTAAACGTCAAGGGGATTTGAAATTCAGAGTAAATTATGAAGCTTGTATGTCTAGCCAAGTCATGGGTCAAATGCATTTGTGAAAAACTGCTAAAAGAGCATATGGTTTTGAATTTTTCTACAATGACTAGTGTTTAAATAAATTGCTTGTACTGCTTAACTTCATGTGTAATTTTGACAGAAATTGGCCTATAGCCTTTTGATATGTAAACATTTCAGCCTTTTATGCGGTATAAAAAAGACACTTGCTTTTTAGGATCAGCTCAGACAGTCACCCTGTAATTCAGAAAGCTGGCACCTACCATTACATTCTTGCTAGATTTCAACTTTCAAGTGGCAGCCTCAGGGAGAAAAAAAAAAGGAAAGGAAAAAAGAAAGAAAGAGGATATTTCAAAAGCAATGTCCATTTGGGATTAAAAGCTGCAAATGAGGTGAGAGCGTGCCACTTACTATCTGAAAGAAATGGATAAACCATAGTTATTAAAGAACATTTTCTGTCATTTTTCTTTAAGCCAGCCTGGCTGAGGGGACACTTAAGCAGGGCTAGGACTGACTGGAGTGTCATTAAATGCTTGTCTTAGGCCCGAGCCAATCAGTCCAACACGCAAATAGGTGTTAAAAATCTGAGTATCACTTTAGCATGTTACCAGCGAAATGACTCCGTGTCACAGAACCCATTAAGATGCAAAAATCACTCAGCCTCGGAAGAGATTCATCCTGGGCATGGAATCACTGGACACAAATGGCGTATCTGAGCTATGCACGGGGGTCTTTCTTGGTGGGAGGCTGTTGCTGGGAGATGCAGGGCACAGTTCAAAGACTGCTCGGGGCTGCCAGGGGTTCTGAAACATATAAATCTGCATAAACCGATTTGCTGCTAATATATCCCTCTCCCATAAATAAGTGTTGGAATGCGGATTGGAAGGCCGGTCACCCGGGGGAGATAGAGTGGCTCATAGGGTTGCCCAGAGTGCTAGACAGGCCACATGTTGACTTCGTATGTGCTGTGGCAGGGCAGACACCGCTGGCTCCCCTCCGTTCTCCCTGTCCAGCCCGTATTTACGTTATATGTCAGCTTTGTCGTATACAGACTTGCCGAGAGACATCACCCCTTCTGTGAGGTTCTGGAGGAACTGGAGGGAGAGAACACTCAGGAGGCAGCGGAGACCCGTTTCTTTGTATACAGTTGAGCCTTCGGAGCAACCTGAGGTCCTCTTTATAAAGACCATGCTGAGGCGAAATGTAATTAAGAAAAAAGACTCACAGAGAAAGACAAGAGGAGGTGTTTTATTTACATTTCTTATGCATTCCAACACATCATATTGTGGTCAGCAAACCGGAAAAGAAAGGACATATTTCATGACAGAAAGAAGGCACCAGGAGTTTTTTGTTTTTTCTAAGCGTTCTGCATTCCCGTCTAACCTTTCTGTCCATTTTGAAATGGATAAGGGTAATTCTTTTTTCGTTAGCTGTAGGTTTACAGCTCTTGGAAAAACAATTGACTTGCTAATAAAATAGTTACATAGCTTTTAGCTGCTTAACTCTGAGAAACTTACCCCAAAAATGTGTTTGTGATCCAAGTTAGATATGTATTTTGGGTAAAAGAGGGACACTTAAGACTTAAAAGATAATTTGAGAGGTTGAGGATTTTTTTTTTTTTTGAAGGAAAGAATATTATAAAAGAAAACTAAAAGTTATAGGAAAAGATTGCCATGCCTGGGTGGTCATGTTACATGTATAACAGTTTGGGTCTAGAAAATTTAGTATCAGTGGAGATATGTGTAATATGGAACTTCGTTAGTGTATTCATCTTTTTAAAGAGGACTTGATACAAGGTCATTTGCTGGTATGTCATATTGAGATCCAGATATGAAATTTATATAGGTATCATTGTTGATACTTTTTAAACATGGGAGGAAACTAACAAGCATATTCCCAGATGTGTCCTATCCTTCAACGTATTCACCAATGGAGACTCCAACTTGCTCCAACATCACTGTCGGTGGTTTTGAATAGTTTTCTGAACTCTTAGAATGGTACTTCCTGGGCCCATTAATTCCTGTCTGCCTTTTAAAGAAGCAGCCAGACTCCCTTGCCCTCTGCTTCTGTGCAGAAATCAAGGCTTCTGAAGCCTAAAGACTCAGGCAGAGTGATGGGAAATGGAAAAAAAAAAAAAAAAGCCACTTTCAGAGGTCTCAGGTTGTGTCACCTGCTCAATCCCAACATCTGAAGGATCTGAGGCTATGACTCAACTACAGCCTGGCTGTGCCAGGGACAGAGGAGGCTGAGCCCTTACCAGCCCATCTGGATAATTCAGGCCAGTTCTCTGCTTGTCCCAATGGGAAAAAGGAGAATAATTCCCAGAACAACCTCAACTTTCAATTTGTTTGATTTGTGTTGGGGCTTTCTTCATCTTTTCTTAGCCAGGAGATCAGGAATTTTGGACTACACTGCCCTACACACACACACACACACACACACACACACACCCCTTCTCTCCCAACCCCTTACTCCTTCGTTATGCACACTTGATCATTTCTGGGCCAGTCAATCCCAACACTAGCTCCCTGATCACCTCCTTTCCGGAGTTTGTGTTTATTTTCTTGTTTGGGGTATCTACCCACAGCCAGGGACAAAAACTGATGGTTGATCCACAATGTGGATTTGGTTTCACTTAGCAGCGAAATTCTTTCTGCAGACCAGAAGGTCTTGGGTTTAAAATCACAAGAGTCCATCTCCCGTGTCGTTGGGTTGTTTGTAATTTATGTATTATGGGGAAAAGTAGTCTGTTCCTAGTAATGATAGCTTGGGGAATTCATTATATGAGCCAAGCACAGGACAGTTGAACTGAAAAGAACCCCTCTTGTCTACATGATACCTCGCAGGTTTTTTTTTAACAGGTCCCCTAAGAACATTTTATTCCCCTCTCATAAGGTTTGTAGATATAGTCATTTTCAGCTCTGCCTGGTAGGTCAACCCAGTATCTACAAGTGAAATGGTGACGTCAAAACACCTTCATGCCCAACTGATGACAATACTCTCTCTGAAACTCTAGAATTCTGAAATTATTTGGATCTTAAAGTATCTCCAGTTGACTTTGAGACAGGAACATAAGTTTTTGATAATGCTATCCACATTCTGATTTAAGCCGTGGCCGTTCTTTTTTTTTGCAAAACCCTCAGAATGTAGCTTTCCAAGTTAAACTAGACTGGGGTGATCAAGTGAATGTTTGACTTGAAATAATTTTTAAAATAACTTGTTCACTGTTCAAGTCCTTCAATAAAGGAGCAGCAGGAGAATGAGTTGCTTTTCAAAGCTCTCTGCTTGGCGGAGGAATTCTGGCACTTCCGATGAAAGATGGATATTGAATATGTGTGGCGAATGCACACCACTCCATATTTCAAGGAAATTCCTTATTGAATATTTCTCGCTTACAAAGCTGGAGTCACTGTGAAATCTCGCTCGTTGGATCTCTGTCAGGGCTGACCCAGTCTCCCAACCTAGTAACAAATTGCCTTTTTATGGATTTGTGTTCTAAATGAGAGCAAACATCTGTATCCTTGGGCATAAAGCAGTAGAAACTAGTATTGAGGGCTAGCTATGACTATGTCTAAATTAGTGCAAACTACTAGTCCAGTTGTCCTAGAAAATGGAGCAAATGATTCTGGCATAAAATCCTGAAGGTCTGGCCCAAAAGGGAGAGAGAAGGAGAGGACCATCTCTGTGTGCTCAGTGGATGGTCACTGCACTCCTGGGAGGTGGGCCCTGTTACTGCTCCTCTTACAGATATGACACCAAGACCAGAAAGGGGTCCTTAGCTGCCCAAGGTCTCCTAGCTGAAGTCTGGATTTGAACTCAGCTCTGTTCAGTCCAAAAGCCACCCTCTTGCTCTCATAGGGCGCCAACTCTTGTCAAAAAAGTGAAATGCCCAGCTCCTCGGCCTGGCAAGCAAGATCTTTTGTTCCCTGGCACCAAGTTACCTTTCTTGCCTCCCCTCCCACCATTGTCCATTAGGACTTCAGCCACTGGATGGCTCCAGCTCTATGTGCTCGGTCTCTGTGCTTTTGCTGGCTCTGTTCTCTCCTCCTACATGGTTTTCCCCTGCTGGCTCTGCATGTCCACACTGGCTTCCCTGTCCTGCTGTGTGGACATGGCCTCTGCCACTCTGAAGACCTGAAGGTAATTGGTGGGGCCTTCCTGTACTCCAGAACAAGTCCTCCTGGAGTCGGAGGTGTCCGACCTGGGACCACACGGGCGTTGATTCAGCTGCACATCTTCTACCAGCCGAACACAGGCCTTGACACAATGAGTGTGCTAAATCACTCTTTGTTTAAGGAAAGAAGACATTTTCACCCTTGCTCCTGCCCCACCTCCTTGCCTCTAGATCTCCCCAAATTCCAGGCCAAAGAACATTAGCAGGAGAGTGTTAATTAACCACAGTGGGTCCTCTCGTGAAATAGATAAAAGAGGAGGGGAGGGGGAAAGTCTATCCGTCTTTCAGCCCAGGCGGCTCCCCTAGAAGTTGGCTGGGGTCATCATGCCGCTAGTGTGCGCATAGGAGCGGGTCAGCCTGCAGGTAACACCTGTGTCTCTCCAGCCACACCTGTGTACACAGGCAGGCCGACTGTCACCTTGGAACCTGAGGACTGACACATCGGGGTGGAATGTCCCAGAGTCATTGGGGTGGGTCCTGAATGAAGGAAGCATGAAGACTCCCCAGACCTGCATGAGTTATGTCCCCATTGGAGCCTCCCTTTGTCAATCCGTGAAATGCGGAGCAATCAGGAAACTAACTATAAGTTCCCTCTTAGCTCAGACACCTGCCATGATTCAGCATTCACTTGAGTTCTGGCTGTGTTCAGAGAAGACACATCTCTGATTCCCTGAGGGGCAGAAAAGTTCAGTACCAAGCTCGAGGCCTTATGGGGATGTAGGAGTGGGGCTGCCTGGACACAGGTGGCTTCCCATGATGCTTTCCTCTTGGCCCTGGATAGCTGAAAAAGGCTGCCTCTTAGAGACCTACACGGTGACATATATTGTTGATGGGCCCTCCTCCCCGTTAGGGGGACCTATTTTAAGACCATGGTTACCATTCCCTGCCCCTCCACATTGACAGAGCAAGTCAAGGAAAGATCGTTGCTTGGCCCAGCCAAAGGAATGACCCCAGTGGTGGAGCTCAAGACACTGGCAGTTCATCTAGTGAGAGAAGACTGTTTAGCAAGGGCAAATCTCAGCCATCTCTGTCTGATTCCAGAGCTGCTAATCCACAGCAGCAGCCTGGGAGGGTCATCTGAGCTGCTTCCCCCGTGGGAGGTCTGGTGGCTGAAAATCCAGGCTTTGTCAGTAGGCTGACTTCAGCTCTGGTGCTTACGAGCTGTGTAGGCTGGAACAAGCCCTGTAACTTCTCCGAGTCTTAGTCTTTGACTCTGTAAAATGGGGATGGTATGACCCCCTTCTCAGGGCGTGTAAATGTGCACGCATGCACGGTAAGCACTCATCAAACAGCTGCAGGAATTTTTGCAGGTGTAAAGTCCTTAACACATTAGGGGATTTTTACCATTAAGGCCTCCCACACAAACAGCTTAAGGAAGTTATTCATCAAGGGACAGAGAAGCCTAATGTCTGGGGCAGTTTAGATGGAGGCCTGGGCTTTGCTAGCTGCATAACAAAAGGCTTTAATCCTGTCCTGGGGGAATTTCTAAGGAAAATAGTGCTTCACTTAGGAATTGCAATTCTCCACTCCTTCATTTGATTCTCACATTAAAGCAACGTGTGGCCACAGGGCAGGCACTAGGAACTCAGCTTTCCTGATGAGGAAACCGAGGGCCAGAGAAGTCCAATGACTTGCTCCAGGTCTCAGAGTGGAAGTGATAGCACCATCATTCCTCGCTGCTCCTGGTAGCCCTGGGCTCCTGTCCGCCAGACCTGACTAGGCTAGCGCAGCCTGGCTTTTTGCTCCTTCCAACAATGAGCCACTCCAACTCTGCTTTGGTGAAAATCAAGGTGGCTTCCAGCTGTGGTGAGTCTGAGACGCTCAGGGACCACTTGCTGGGAGGGTGAGGTCCTCCAGAAAAGCTGTGCACACATCCCGAGGCGAAGAGACAAGGTCATCCTTGTCTTTAGCTTATCTCTGCCTCCCAAAGAAGGCGGTGGGGAAGGGACCAGTTTTTAGGTCAAAGTTCAGTTGTAACCCTACGCTCTATCCCTCCTCCTCCCCACCACTGACTGACAGATTTAACAACTCTGCCCCAAGCATATATTATTCATAGATAAACCTACTAAGGGTTAAGATTTAAGGCCCCCTAAGTAAAGCTACCCTAGAAATCCTCTCCACTCTTACTATACACAAGGTCTGTGGAAGGATATTCATGGCACTTAAACAACCTAAATGTGCACCAGTAGGGTACTCATGAAACAAACCAGTGCACGTGCGTAATGGATAACCACGCTGTCATTGAAGAGGAGGAGGCCATTTTATATGTACTGATATGGTTACCACTTAGTGACAAAGGCAAGTTGTAGAACTCTAGCACAGTGTGTGTTTGTGGTTGTGTGTTCACATATTCGGGACATAGCACTAATTTCTATGGGTTCATAAATAGAAATGATTTAATATTTGAAAAGCAGTTGGAACAATGCCTGGAACATAGTAAGTACTGTATCACATTTGAGAGATAAATATACATGCAAAAGAGAAAGATCCAGAAGGTCCACTATGGAATTAACAGTAGTGGTCCCCTCTTCGTAGGAGGGGCTGGGATTGGGGCTGATGATTAAAGGGACTTGAGCCTTATCGCTCACGTTTTACTTTTGCACAAAGACATGACATTCATGTTTTACTTGTGAAATTGAAATTAAATATGGATCCAGACCCAGGATCTCCAAAATACGAAACTCCTCTCCTCCTCTGCATAGGCAGCATCTGAGGGAAACAGCACCAAGTTCAAACAAATAACTTGGGGGAAGAGACCCTCCCGCCCCCCACCCCATCCTCATTTCCTCAACTGACACCTCATCACAGGCAAACAGCATCGTGGAGATGAGCTCCCTTGCTAATGACTCACTCCCCTGGGTTCCTGGGCAGCAGCGGGGGTGTGGGGAGGAGGGGAGGGTTCTGAGTGAACAAATTATAGGTTTAAAGTCTTAAAATTGGATTCTAGTACCAAAACTTGCCCCTCGTATGTGTAAGTCGCTTCTCCTCTCTGCAGTGGGGACCCAAATCTTTGCCTTGTGTACCTCTTAATTCTTGAGAAACAAGTGGGGTGTGTGTGAGCATACTTATAATTATAATCATCTTTGCCCCTTGGTACCTAACAGTGCCTGGCACATTGTAGGTGGTCAGTGGCTGTTTATGAAACTGAGCTGAAAATAGTTAATAAGGAATTAAAATCATAACAAAGGAATTATTATGAAACCTGAAATTCACATTTTAATCTTTCAAATTCATATTTGCAGTGCACTCTTTCAACAGATATTTATCATTGACCTTCTGTGTGCTGGGCACCGTGCTACATGCTGGGAAAAATGACGAACATGGAAGTCTCTGACTTTATGGAGCTTACACTCAAAAGAGATTTCCAGCAATAAAAAGCTGTCGCTAAGGAGGAAATAAAACAGGTGATCTTAGCTGCTTCGTGCAGTAGACAGGGACAGGAAATTATTGTCCAAGTGTTGCAATTGACAGCACGAATGTCCGAGTTATTGGGAATCACATAGTCTCATCACTCAAATGTAGATGTCACCTTTGATTTTTACATATACGTATTCCTATATCCTGCTCGAGCCTTTTCTAATAAGCCCGCTCGATCTTCAGATCCGACAGTCTTGGGGAAGGTACCTTTGATGCCATGAAATTTTGGACCAACCGTCGTACTCAGATAGACCTGACTGAAATCCTAGTTTCACCAATTTGTAGCCGGGTAATTGGGGCAACAGGGCAAGTGATCGGGGTCTCTGAGACTCAGGGTTCATCTGTGTAAGATTGCTTGTTAGGACTGCTCTCAGGGTGCTGGTGCATGGATGACAGGTGAAAGTCATCCAGCATACAGAAGGGGTTCATCCCACGGAAGCATTCTGGCCTGGACAGGAGGCAGCAAGACACCTTTACCCCTAGAAGCCAGTCAGTAAGTGGAGGCCTGGGGAAGCCCCCTGGGTGTTCAGATTTAGCATTTTCCAAGGCCCTAAACACTTCTAAGACTCAAGTCATTGTATGGATACTCAATTTGACTCAGAAAATTAACCTAGGTCCTCCTCGAGGGGAAAGATAAGGAGAATCTTGATAGTATTTCCTTATCTTTAATAGTTTAAAGCCCTTTTAACTTGCATTATTATCCTCATTTGCACATGAGGAAATGAGATCCTGGGCGATTAAGTGATCACACAGATTGTAAGAAAGTAGCAAATGTATTATGCAAACCCAAATCTGCCCAAAGCCTGTATTCTTTTCGCTCATCGCATAGCTAAGCCAAGAAGAAATGCAGTAGAATGGAAATGTCCAGCAAGGGCTTTTGAGTCTGCAAGACTTTTGTCTGTGTTAGCTTGCTGCGGCAAGTTTTTAAACCTCTCTGACCCTCAGTTTTTTATAGACCCCATCTATAAAATGGGGTTAACTGTAGTCCTGTCCACATAAGTTGTTGTGAAGACTAAAGGAGTTCATTGTGAATGGCTTTAGCAAGCGTGATGGCCCAGAGGATGATGCTGTGTGGAAATGCATGGGCCTAATTCACAGAAGTCGGACGGGCTCTGTCTTTAGAGGAAAACAATTTATGTTGCTTGTATTTTCTTTTATGTGTGCATGAGAGAGTGATATATGATAAAAATTACTCTGTGGCTATATAGCCTAATGATCTCATCAGGTGAGGATGAAGGTGCTAAGTGGTGTATACATGCACAGACACACATGAAATTGTAGCATGGTGCTCAGCAGGTGCTATGGTGGAGTTAAGAGATACGGGGAGCAGGTGAATCCAGGATTTGAACCAGCGCCTGACTGCTAGACAGAGGAGGGTAGCTGCCCGGCTGCCTCCTAGACCCTTCTGCCTCCCAGATGTGCTGCTGAGGCTGGTTGAGAAAGGAGATGTGGCAGCACTTTGCAAGCTGCCCAAGGCCATGCAGTATTTGAGAATCATTGTCACCGCCCTTCCCCTCTGCAGCATTTGGGACAATGTGGAGTGTTTAGGAGAAGTGGGGCTGACCGCAGGTGTGGGATGTGGCCGAATCCCATTAGCTTTCTAACCCTCCAGACGAGGAAGAGGGCTGTGGGGGCGCTGGGGTGCCCACCTGGGCCTGGAGGGCTGATGGGGTGGGCAGGCTGACAACCAGGCCAACTGCGCAGAGCTGGGAATCAGGCCCAGCAAAGGCTGCTCCTAGCAATGAAAGAATGTGCTGGGAACTCACACAACACCACTCATGCCTTGGGACGTGGGCAGCTGTCTGTGGAGCAGCAGGCCCCGCTCCCCGAGAAGTTGCTGACCACCGGCCTCTGGGGCTGGGGAAATGATGGGTGGGTTCCCCCTGGCCTTCCCTGCACCTATCTGAGGAGGGTCCTGCTGGAGGGTCCCCTTCATCCCCTGTTGAGTAACTTGACTCTCTGGTCCTGGCTCCAACATACTGTGCATAATTTAACAAGCACCCAGGAGCACCCCACAGTGTAGGCAGCATGCTCTCTTGGCCAAAGGAAGCAGCTTTCGGTGTAAATCAGTTATTTCCCCACCAGGGTCTGAGCAGAGTCTGACCTCTATCCGGGGCTTACCCAGAGCCTGGGTAGCGTTTTGCATTTCTTTCTCTCTCGTAGGCTCAGGTTCCCTGGAGTGTGAAAAAACTGCATAGACTTCAGAGTTAGACTATTTTGGGTTCAAATTCAGCTCTACCGCTATAAGCCATAGGACTGTGGATAAACCCCTTAAGCCCAATTCAGACTCAGTGTGCTCACCTTTGAAATGGGAATAAAAACATTTCTGTTAGAGTTACAACCGATATTGGTGTTGGTATTAGCCTTAAGGATAGGGCTACTCTTAGGGTTAGGATTCCAGGTTAGACTCAGTGTCAGACTTAGGGCTACAGTGAGGTCAGAGCTAAGGGTCAGAGTTAAGGGCCGCTACAGGGAGCTGGATGAATCTTAGAATTAGTTTGGATTAACTTTAACAACTGTACATCTCCCAGAATTGCTGTAGAGTTCGAAAGCTTCATCTCAGATGAAGTGCTTGGCATGTACAGTATTTCATCAGTTCTGAGATGCATGTTTTTTGTTATCTACATTTAACCTGTCTGATGTTAGGGTGTGACTTACACCGGATGGTGAGCTGTAATTAAGTTGGTGGCATGTTGACCTTTCTTTGTGTACATAAGATAACGTGCATCTTATGTTGGCTGGCACCTTTGGTTGGAAGAAATACGCTACAGGGTTGCTATTCTTGAGCCGCCTGCTCTCTGCTGGCACCCCGTGGGCACCATCGGTTTGCTGAGACGAGCCGCCACGCCCCCTTCTGCTGTGCCCCGGGGGCTCCCATCACACCTATAGCGTGTGTCACGTGGTATCTTCTGCTCACTAGATCCCTATTTTTCTATCCTGCTCCTGTGAGAGCCTCCAGAGAAGGGACTGGTCTTCCCCACACCTCCATCTCCACGTGGCCCTGGTCCCCGGCGCAGAGCCAGGGAGTCTGAATGAACATGATATTAGGAAAAGCTGCCACTTACTGGGCGATTATGAGGAGCGAGGCATTTGCCAGAGGCTTGGCATTCCTATTCTCACTTAATCCTCATCATAGTCCTCAGAGGTAGGTATTATTATTACCCCAGTTTATAGTGAGGAAACTGAGGCACAGGGAGCTTAAGGGGCTTATTCAAGGTCACTTTGTTATAATGTCCTTGGAGTGTCTTTAAAGACAATTAAAAAGATAACTTTATCAAGATATAATTCACATCCCATAAGTTTACCCTTTTAAAGTGTCCGCTTCATTGATTTTTAGTATATTCACAAGATTTCATAACCAACGGCACTCGTTTCAGAACATTTTCATCATCCTGTAAAGAAACTCCATACCCGTTAGCAATCCCTCCCTTTCTCTCCTCCCCCCAGCCCCTTGCAAGCACTAATCTACTTTCTATGTCTATGGATTTGCCTGTTCTGGACATTTCGTATACATGGAATCATATGATATGTGACCTTTTGTGTCTGACTTCTTTCATTAGCATAATGTTTTCGAGGTTCATCCACGTTGTAGCATGTGTCAGTACTCCATTCCTTTTTAAGGCTGGGTAATATTCCATTGTGTGGATATGCCACATTTGGCTAATTTCCATCTTTTGGCTATTTTTGTGTGTGTGTGTGTGAGGAAGATCAGCCCTGAGCTAACATCCATGTTAATCCTCCTCTTTTTTGCTGAAGACTGGCTCTGAGCTAACATCTATTGCCAATCCTCCTCCTTTTTTTCCCCCAAAGCCCCAGTAGATAGTTGTATGTCATAGTTGCACATCCTTCTAGTTGCTGTATGTGGGACGCCGCCTCAGCATGACCGGAGAAGCGGTGAGTCGGTGCGCGCCTGGGGTCCGAGCTCAGGCCACCAGTAGAGGGGCATGCGCACTTAACCGCTAAGCCACGCTAGCCCTTTTGGCTATTTTGACTGATGCTGCTGTGAATATTTTTGTACAGATCTTTGTGTGGACATGTTTTCATTTCTTTTGGGTGTATATCTAGGGGTGGAATTGCTGGGTCGTATGGTAACTATATTTAACCATTTAAGGAAGTGCCAGACTGTTTCAAAGCAGATGCTCCATTTTACATTCTCACCAGCAGCATATGAGGGTTCCAATTTCTTGTTATTGTCTGTCTTTTGTGTGTGTGTGTGTGTGTGAGTGTGAGGAAGATCGACCCTGAGATAACTTCCGATGCCAATCCTCCTCTTTTTGCCGAGGAAGATTGGCCCTGGGCTAACTTCTGTGCCCATCTTCCTCTACTTTATATGGGACACCGCCACAGCAAGGCTTGGGAAGTGGTGCGTCGGTGTGCGGCCGGGATCCAAACCTGGGAACCCCGGGCCGCGAAGCGGAGCGCATGCACTTAATGGCTATGCCACTGGGCCAGCCCCTGTCTGTCTTTGTTAATTGTAGCTATCCCAGCGGTGTGAAGTGGTATCTTATTGTAGTTTTGATTTGTATTTTCCTAA
The DNA here is from genome assembly GCF_057802395.1 of Ceratotherium simum simum. Lineage (NCBI taxonomy): Eukaryota > Metazoa > Chordata > Mammalia > Perissodactyla > Rhinocerotidae > Ceratotherium > Ceratotherium simum. Next base: position 11,016,732 of record NC_141923.1, on the reverse strand, counting down.
TGACTAATAATGGTGAGCATCTTTTTATGTGCTTGTTGGCCATTTGTATATCTTCTTTAGAAAAATATCTATTCAAATCCTTTGCTCATTTTTTAATTGGGTTGTTTGTATTTTTATTGTTGAGTTGTAAGAATTCTTTGTATATTCTGGATACAGTCCCTTATCACATGTATAATTTACAAACATTTTCTCTCATGCTGTGGGTTCTTTTCACTTTCTTGATCATGCCAAAAATTATTTCCAAAGAGGCTGTACCATTTTGCATTCCCCTCAACAATGTATATTTATATTTTTTTCTTTACCTTTATTTACCAGTTTTCAAACAAAGTTGGTTCTCTAGTATACTTATAGTGACCCAATGAGTTCTTTTTATTTTTTCTGAGTATCATGAGCTCATTAATTTAAATTTATTTTGTGTGTTTCAGTATAATGAAATTAATTTTCTATCGATGCTCAGATTTTCCCGTCTCTGGTGAATGAGAACCTTTCCAAACTCGCTCCGAGTCCTCCGTTGACATGGCCTCAGTAGTCGGTCATAGCTGCCTTGCTTCCCTATATGACAAGATGTTCCAGATCGATCCCATCCATTTCCTGCCCAAGAAGTACAATCAACCATTCCTGGTTTCTTTAGTGAGAAACAGTTTTTAGAGACCATAATCTGGATACTGGGGATGCTCATTTATACCAGTTGGATGTTGTTTCTAGGCCTTTTCAGTGGGTCTAGAGTTAGCAGAGTTCAAAAATACAATTTTTTTTTAAAGCTAAAATATATCATGAGTTTGTATGGATGCTTCTACTCCTAATTCAGGCTATATTTAACCTTTTTAGAGTTAGATTTCTATCTCCTTTTTCTTTCTTTCTTTCTTTTTCTTTTTTTTTTGTGAGGAAGATCAGCCCTGCGCTAACATCCATGCTAATCCTCCTCTTTTTGCTGAGGGAGACCGGCTCTGAGCTAACATCTATTGCCAATCCTCCTCCTTTTTTTTCCCCAAAGCCCCAGTAGATAGCTGTATGTCATAGCTGCACATCCTTCTAGTTGCTGTATGTGGGACGCGGCCTCAGCATGGCCGGAGAAGTGGTGCGTCGGTGCGCGCCCAGGATCCGAACCCGGGCCGCCAGTAGCAGAGCGCTGCACTTAACCGCTACACCACGGGCCAGCCCTCTATCTCCTTTGTCCTACACTAAAAATCTTGGCTCCCAATGACAAGTGGGGAAGATAAGATAAGCTGATAAGTGAAGTGCTGACGACAGCAGCTGACATTTATGGAGTAATTGTTATATGCCGGGCCCCATCCAGTCCTCACAACCAGCCTAGGACCACGTCATTATTACGCATTGGGAACCGGAGGCACAGAGAAGCTGAGGTCACACACCCAGTTTAGGGCAAAGCCAGGACTCAGACTCAGGCAGCCTGGCTCCAAGGTGGCCCCTCCACACTTCCCTCCTCCACCACCCCCCCTTGCTTGGGACGGTGGTCAGTGGAAGGTAACCAGGGCCTTCGGGGAGGAGCAGTGGTGGAGCTGAGAAATTGAGCGGAAGGAGAGATCATTTCCACAGCAGGCGGGGAGACCAGAAGGCTTCTGTGATGTTCCAGGTTTAGGGGACGCCATGGCAGTGACCGGTGAGGTCCGTCGTGCCTGGCGCACAGTGGACCACGTTAAATCTCAGAGAGCTCAGTCAGTAAACCCTGTCCTCCACTGAGGCTGCACCTGGACGTTCTGGGTGACTGACCTGTGGCCTTGTTCTGCCCCACAGCAGCTGTCCTTGAGCATGAAAGGGAATAAAAATGCCCGCCACACCCAGCAGAGTGCACTCGGGTCAGGGGGTCCCCGTGAAGGAGTCCTGCGACCAGCAGAGGGCTGGACAAGGCCATGTCGGCCTGTCTCTGGGGCCACCGGGAGGGAATGCAAGGCACCCGCTCCACAGGAGTTCCAAGGAGACATCCGGTGTCCCTCCTGTTGTTGACAAATGGGGAAACTGAGGCTGGGGAGAAAGATTTCCCTAAGCTTATGCGGCTACTAAGTGGTAGAATCAGGCCATGACCCCAAGGCTCTGACTCCCTGCCCAGGCCCTTTCCTTTACTCTTGGCAGCCCGTGAACATGGGGTCATTACACCAAGGGTGGGTGTATTAGTTTCCTAGCGTTATCACAAACTGGGTGACTTACACAACAGACAAATATCATCTCACAGTTCTGGAGACCAGAAGTCCCAGAGCAAGGCGTCAGCGGGCTGGTTCCTTCTGAGGGCTGTGAGGATCTCTGTTCCAGGCCCCTCTCCTAGCTTCTGGCAGCCTTGGGCCTTCGTTGGCTTGTCAATGAAGTTCCCCTGTATCTTCACATCATCTTCCCTCTGCGTGCGTGGCTGCATCCAAATTTCCCCTGTTATAAGGTCACAGTCATGTTGGATTAGGGCCCACCCTAATGACCTCATTTTAACTTGATTTCCTCTGTAAAGACCTTATCTTAAAATAAGGTCACATTCTGAGGTACTGCGGGTTAGGGTAGCATTTCAACATATGGGTCTGGGGGCGACGCATGTACCCATAATATTGGGGTTGGAGAAATCTTCCCCCACCTAGACCTCAGGCTCCAGCAGGCACCTCCAGGCTACTGGGTTCTCTGTTAAGCCACTTCTTTCCCGTGTGTGTATGTGTGTTTATGTGTGTGTCCATGTCTTCTATGCTGTGTCTTTTGTCTCCCCCATCTAATCATGAGCTGCTCTGGTGGCAGGCACCACATCTTGATTATCTTTGTACCCTCCTCCCAAACCATGCTTTGTAGATTCAAAGTTCTCAATACAATGGAGTAATATTTTCCAGATCTTTATCTTAAGCAAACTCAATCCTTCACCTGTGTTTCTCCTTCTCTCTCTTATGTCTTTAAAAATAATTTGCAACCATTGTAATAAAAATTGATTCAGGGCAAGAATCATCCATGAATCTTAAAGTCTTTGGGTGAAAATTGTTGGGAAACATGATATTTATACAGACTCAAAACCTCACGCTATAGATTACTTATCAATTACCAAAGGAGACCACCAATTTCTTAGACACCACCTCAATCAGTGATTAGTGACCCTCACCGGGATGGGACCGACTGACACCACGAGCCCCTCCATGGGATCCAGTGGGAGGGATACAGCATCATTTATGTTGCATATTTGCAAAACATTTTTAACTTGAATCTGATAATGAGGAACCAATCAGACAAATCCAGATGGTGGAGGGTTCTACACAGCAGCTACCCTGTGATCTTCGAAAATACCATTGTCATGAAGGCTGTAGGATGGCTAAGGAAGTGTTCCAGGATAGAAGAGACTAAGCGCACACGAAATGCAATGTGAGATCCCCAGTTTGCATCCTGGATCTGGGGACAGTTGCTATAAAGGATGTTATTGGGGAAATTTGAATATGGAATGCATATTAGATAATAGTATTGTAAAAATGTTAACTTTCCTGAATTTCATAATTGTAACATCACATAAGAGAATGAATTTGTTCTTAAGAAATACATACTGCTGAAATATTCAGGAGTAAAAGGTCGTAATAGCTCAACTTACAAATGGTTAATCACAATTATAACAATAGTTGGGAAAATTATGTAAGCTTGTGTTTTGCCCTGTACTGCTGTCTACCGTATATTATTGAGTACATCATACACACATACGTACATATTTGCATACACAAAACCAGGATCACACTACCTCATGCTGAGTGTAAGGGCTTTTCATGGATAATTTCACCTAGAACGATTTTTGCCTTACGTTCTGACTTTAGAACCTACCCTCGTGTAGGAGGCATCTCCAGAGTAAATATTGTCAACAACATTCAGCCAAAAAGTGATGCAAGGGCCCTGGGGTTGGGATGTGTTAAGGCTAAATCATACTAGTGGATGGAAGAGAGAACCTGGGAACAAGGAAGCGAGCCGCAGGTGAACAGTCCCGTGTGTCCATTATTCACGATGTTTATTTGTGATGAAGGCATCTGCATGAGCATCAGTAGAACGTAGCAGCTAAGAGCTTAGACCAGGTTATGACAGAGTTATAACATGAGCCACAATGCAATTTTCATTTTTCTAGTAGCCTCATTTTAAAAAAGTAAAAAGAAACAAGTGAGATTAATTTTAATAATATATTTTATTTAATCCAATATATCTGAAATACTTTCATGTCAACATATAGTCAATATAAAAATCATTAGTGAGATATTTTTCATTCTTTTTGTCACACTACATCTTTGAAATCCGGGGAGTATTTTACCTTCGCAGCGCATCTTAATTTGGACCAGCCACATTTCAAGTCCTCTTGCCACCTGGGGCTGGCGGCCACCACTTTGAACAGCACAGGATTAGACCATGAAACAACAAAGTGGTGGGTTCACATCCCAGCCCTGCCACTTACTAGCTTTGCAGACTTGGGTACATCATTTAATCACTTTAAGCCCTAATGTTTCCTAAACTAAGATGGGGTTTGACTAGGGAGACTCTCCCTTAGGGTTGTTTTGAAGATTTAAGGTAATCGTCTGTGTGAAGTGCTTTATGGAATGTGTTCACTCGTTCATTCATCCATTAATTCATCCGTTAAACCCTTCAACAAGGAGGGTTGCCAGTTCCAGGTGGAGCACTGGGCAGGTAGCAAGTGCTCCAGGCAAGCGTTCTATTTATACTGAGCAAACCACTGAGCAAATGTAGATTAGGACCAACACCGGCAATGCCATGCTCATGATAAATGCATATTAAAGATGCTGGGAAGAAGCAGTATTCTTGGGATTGCCTGAAAACTGTGATGACTCCTAGCTCAAAGGTGGGCCATTCTGAGTGCCTTGATCAGCCCAGGGACTTAATTATTCGATACTCCTTCATCCTACAAGCATTTGCCGCACTGAATAGTCATGCCTAGAACTGTGGGAGGAAATAGCAGTTAGAAGACATAACAAGAGTAGAGTAGAGGAGGTCACAGGTGAGCCAGGCAAGGAGCTTGGAGATGTGGGATGCAGGAAAAGGGCTATGGGGATGGATGAGACTTGGTAGAGAGGCGGAGAAATGGGACAAGGCCCATGGTGAGGCAGATGGAAGACCGTACACATCAGGACCATCGAATGGACCAAATGACCAGGAAAGGTAGAAGAAGTAGCTCCCTTCTCAGGTGAGTGGACGTTTGAGGGGCGTCTTGCACAAGTAAGAGTAAAGGAGAGGTAGATGGCATTTCTGAGAGAGAAACCCACTCGTGCAGTGCGAAGGTCAAATATCAGAAAAGGGCCCCAGGGAGTTTGGGGACCAGGCAAGGCTGAAAGGGTAGGGTTGGGGGTAAGGGGGGAGTGGTTGGGGCTGGAGGATGGGTGGACTGTGGAGGGCCCAGTAAAGGCATTAAGGGAGTGTGGACTTTTATCAGATGGCATTAGAAAGGAGTTAAATGGTTCTGCCCTGCAGGAGCTGGAAGGAGGCCCTTCGGCAGAAGTGGGTCACTCTCAGGGGAAGATAGCTGATGGATAATGATCAAAGAGGAAGATGGAAACCTGGAATTGCCCTGGGTCTCAGCTGGGGGTGTAAGAACCAGAACCACAGCTCTGTCTTCTTGGAAACCAGATTCCTGGAAACCGGCCCCAGGGGATGGACCAGTGGAGAATGGGTTTGGCCCTCAGCCTAAGTTTAAGAGATAACAGAGGACCTGTTTGATGTTAGAGTTAGGGAGGAAGGCTGCTTGAGTGGGTACTCAGGGAGAGGATTAACAAATTTCCTCTAAGCACTCTAGATCATTCCATTGTTGTCTCTAGGCCTTTGCACTTGCTGTTCCCGTCTGTTACCTAGAAGCTAAGCTCACTCTCCATGTTTGTGCAGCTGCCCCTTTCTCAGCAAGTGGGTCTTATTCAAACACCACCTGTGAAAGGCCTTTCCTGACCACACTTTCTAGCACTGTCATCTTCTCATCCTCCTCTTTCCCCACAACTCCAACTTGTGTCCTGTTTTATCTTGTTTTTAGACAGCACCTCCCACCATCTGAAACCACATTATTGGCTTGTAATCGTCTATTTTCTCCCCTAGAATGTAATATGCTCCCTAAGGGTAGGGCTTAGTCTTGTTCCCTGGTCTCTCTACCATTTGGGACCAAACTTGACATCTAGTAGATGTCCAAAAGATAGTTGTTGTCTGAGTGAATACATGGATGGATGGATGGATGGATGGATGGATGGATGGATGGATGGATGGATGAACAGGCAAATTTGATGACTGTTTCAACGTGATTGAAACTAGGGGGGATGGAGAGGCTGCCCATAATCTGAACTGAAGGTGGAATTTTTTTTCTTGTAGTCCTCCTATTTCAGAAATATTTCAGAGCTAGATTTGATCTTAGTGACTGACTGTGCAGTTTGCACATGGAGGTGAGAAAGATAAGGAGATGAGATCCTAAAACAGAGGATATAAAGGGGCCGCTGGGAGCCATATCCTGCCTACACAGATGGTTGGTTTGAACTGCATGCACCATGTTTAAACATTTTTTGGAATTAGTTGCCAACATTTAAAAATCTCTAAAGATTTCAAATAACAGATTTAGATATCTATTTTCACTTAACCCAAACATCTGGCAACATCAGCCCTGCACTTTTATAGGGCAAAAACTGGCTGGAGCTGACCTCTGTTTGCTCTCATTAACTCTGGCCCTTGCCGTCTGGTCGCTCTAAACCCACCCGGCCCACTCCCTCATTCCCATCACAGGCCTGGCCCCATCAGCCTTTAAATTTGCTTTTCTTATCCTAATGCTCTAAATAATCATTCATTAAGTAGTGGTTCCCAATTCTTTGATGTATGAGGACCCCTTTATAAAATAACTTTTTCCCTGTAATCATGAAACTAATAACATGCTCACAGAGGAACTCAAGAAACACAGAAAATTAAAAGAAGGTAATAAATATTACCCACACACCCAACATGTAGAGATAAGCACTGTTAACATTAATGGATGTGAGGACCTCTAAGATTTTCATGGTCCTCACACCCTAGTAGCTTTATATATAGTACATATAGATTGACCAAAATACCATGTGATACAAAATCCCTATGATTTCAGAAACACTGATGAAGGAACATGTATTCCCTTCAGCACATTGTTGACCTACAGCCATCTGGAAAATAGTCATCCTTGTACTTGGGCACAGATCACATGCTCACCTGGTGGGCACTCCTTGATCCACACTTGGAGGCTCAGATATCTGCTTTATCTGCTGGGCCCATCACTTCTACTTTAAGGAAATAAAGACTGCAAAATGTGCCAGTTTGGCACTATGGCACTCTAGGTCCTCTGAGGGACTCTTATCACAGTTAGATCCTGGCTAAATTACAGCAAAGATACGGTTTAATGCATTGATGGGCTTAAGGACCATGACAAATAAATAAGCAAGCAAGTAAGTAAATAAATAAACAAAGATCAGAGAGCTGAAACTGAAGCAAGGAATGGTAAATAGCAAGGGAGTAAACTGAGTCATAGCTATAAGACAGGGTTGTCCTGAGGTCAGAGATCTCCATCAGCACCACCAATGAGAAACCAAATTTCAGGCTGTTAGACAGGTGGAGGAGTTGAACCTGACACATCTGCCTTGAGCCCTGGAGTCTCTAAAAACAGGCAGGAAAGGAAAAAGATAAGCAAAGGAAAAATACAAAGTAAAGTGATGTAAACCAAGTCCCATTATTTCAATAATCACAATCATTTAAGTGGACTAAACCTACCAGTTATAAGACAAAGATAGTCAGATTCCATTTGTTAAAATTTAGCCATATATTAATTATAGGAAACAGATGAAACTAAAAACACAGAAAGGTTGTAAGTAAAAGGAGGATAAGAAATTCACCAGACAAGGAACAATGAACATCAAATAAAATAATTTTTAAGAAAAAAATGCATTGTTAAAGAGGGTCAATATATATAAGAAGTTCAATTCACCAGTAAGGTATGACAGTTGTAAACTTCCATCCCTTCTATAAAGCCTCAAAAATATAAAACAAAAATTGAAAATAACTACAGGGAGAAATGGACAAATCTACCCTAATAGTAGGAAATTTCAACACACTTCGTTAATTATTGATGGGTCAAACAGAAAAAAAATTAGTAAAGCCATAGAAGATGTGAGTTACAATTGACAGCCATGATCTCGTGGACACAGAAAACTCTCCCAACAAATAATGCCCATTCTTCTCAAGCAATGTGGAAACTTTAACCTGTGTTTTAAGATTTCTTACCCTTTTTTTTTTTTTATTGATTTCTAACTTAATTGCATTGTGGTCAGAAAACATGGTTTAAATATATAGACTTCATTAAGCCCCAAAACATTTGTCATTGTATTTAAAATAATGGTCATCATTCCTCCTCTGATCACAATGAAATTAAGAAGGTAGATATAGATGATGCAAAGACAAATTTTAGTAATCTATGTTTGAAATGTAAAAGCACACTTCAAAATAGCACATGAATGAAAGAAAAATAATAATGTAAATTAAAATAATTAGAATTGAATGGTACATATTACATGTCAATACTTCAGTTATGCAACAAAAGTGGTACATTAAGGAGAAATCCATAGCCTTAAATATTATACTAGAGTAAAGGAAAAGCTCAAAATGTTTAAACTAAAAAGAACAACAGAATATCCCTGCAAGAAAGTAGAAAGGAGACAATAAAGATAAGAACAGAAAGTAATGAAATAGAAAAAATATATATATATAATAGAGAAGATCAACAAGGCTAAATATTGGTTCTTTTAAAAGATTAATAAAGTAAGGAAACTTCTGGTAAGACTCAATAAAAAAGTGAAAGCACACACACATAACAATATAAAGAATGAGAATGGACCAAAATTATAGCTACCACAAAAATTTTATAGAATATTATAAAAATCTTTATGTGAAAAATTTGAATTCTTAGATTAAATAGTGAACTTCTTAGAAAAATATAACTCCAAAACTGATTCAAAAAGAATTTAAAAGCCTAAATTTTCTTATAACTATTTAAAAAATAAATCAGAGGATAACTGTCTTCCTACGGCAAAAAATAATTACAGGTCCCCGATTTTTATTTTTTTAAAACAGGGGAGTTCAACCAAACTTTCAAGCTCATTCCAATCTTACACAAAATCTTCCAGAGATTAATAAAAAATGCCTAACTCATTCTATGATAGTAATATAACCTTAATATCAAAGCCAGTCAGGGGCAGTATGAGAATGGAATATTACAGGTCAATCTCTTTCATTAACATGAATTCAAAAATCCTACCTAAAATATCACCAAACGGAATCTGGCAATGTACAAAAAAGACAATGCATGAGAACTAAGTTGGGTTTAATCCCCAAAATGCAAAGGTGATTAATATTGGGAAAAATCTATAAATATTCACCATCCCAATATGTCTAGAAACCAGAATCTGGAAAATTTAACACCCATTTATAATCAACCAGTAAACAAACACAAAAATATTTACCAAAATAGAAATGGAAAAGAGCTTTCTTGACAAGGTAAAAGTATCTATCAAAGTAATCATTTTTAATGGTGGTAAATTGGAATCTTTTCCTTAGAAATTAGAGATAAGACAAGAGTGCATTCTATCACCACTACTGCCCTGGAGGTCCTAGCTGGTGCAATAAGGCAAGAAAAACACGTAAAAGATGTAATGATTAGAAAAATGAAATAAAACTGTCATTATTCACAGATATAACTATTTACATAGGAAATACAAAAGAATCTATAAATTATTAAGATTAAGGAGAGTTCAGCAAAATACCTAGATATAAAGTCAATAATAAAAAAAATTAATTGCATTTCTATATACCAGCAACACACAATTAGAAAATGAAATTTCAAAAATGATTCCTTTTATAACAGCAAAAAAAAAAAAGGTATGAGGCACCTATGGATGATTATTTTTTTTTTTTAACTTCTTTTTTTTTTTAAAGATTTTATTTATTTTTTTTATGTTTTCCCCCCAAAGTCCCAGTAGATAGTTGTATGTCATAGCTGCACATCCTTCTAGTTGCTGTATGTGGGACTCGGCCTCAGGATGGACGGAGAAGTGGTGCCTTGATGCGCACCCGGGATCCGAACCCGGGCCACCAGCATTGCAGCGCGCGCACTTAACCACCAAGCCACAGGGCTGGCCCTGGATGATTATTTTTTAATGTGGAAGGCTTTTATAGAGAAAAAGGTATAATGTTAGAGAAAATTATTAAAGAGGTCATAAATAAACGGAGAAATATTTTTAGTTCATGGCTACGAAGACTTGATATGTTGAAAGTCTCAAATATCCCCAAATTGAGCCCTAGGCTTAATACAAGACCAATCAAAATCCCAACTGGATTTTTTTAAGGATCTGAACAAGCTGATTCTAAAATTTATATGCAAGAACAAAGGCCCAAGAATGGCCAAGACATTCCTGAAGAAGCATGAAGCGGGGCGATTTGCCCAGAAGATGTTGAGATTTATTACAGAGCTATGTGGATTATGGCAGTGTGTTATTGGCACAGAGAAACTGACCAGTGAAACAGAATAAAAAGCTCAGAAACAAACCCAGGCACATTTGGTAACCTGATCTATGACGGCAGCAGCATTTTGGGCCACCAGAGAGAGGAAGAACTAGTCTGTGGAAGATGCTAGGACCACTGGTATCCATAGGGGAAAAACCAAAAATGGGTCCTTACCTGACTCTGTCGCTTACAAAAACTAAATCAGGTAAATGAAATACTTAAATAGGAAGGCAGAGTTTAAAAACTTTTAGAAGAAAGTATAGGAGAGTATTCTCATGCCCTCCAAGTAAGGAAGTATTTTCTAAGCAACACTTGAAAAGGACAATCATAGGAAAGATTGGTAAATATGACTTAAATAAAATCAAGCACCGCTTTCAGATTCACCTTCAACAAACAAACCAGAAACTGAGAGAAGACAATAGCAACACCGTAACAAAGGATTACCATCCAGGACGCATACACAATTCCTGTAACCCAACGAGAAACAAACAAACAACCTGATAGAAACAATTTTGATATTGACAAGGGATCCTCCTCTCCCCCAAGGTGTAAGCAGAGTGTTGTATTCCTCCTTTTGCTTTTTGGTGGTCTGAGTTTGTGCTAGGAGAAAGCCAAAAATCTATGTTTCACACAAGTCCTCTGACTGCAGGAAATGGGTCCCTCCTGCTTCGAGGAGTGCTTTGTAGAGGGGACAGCAGACTCAAATTCCCAAGAGGCTGCAGGTAACGTGACCGAAGGGGACGACCGAAGGGGACGGTGAGGAGAGTGTTGTTGAGTGGATTAGTGAGATAAGCAAACGGTTTTGTAAATATGAAAATAAAACTTCTCCTTTTATTGTTGCCTTCTGGAATCATTAATGAGATTAACATATGGACAAAGGATTTTGAAAACAAAGGGCAATTTTATCAATGGTGGGGTGGGGTCCCTTCCCAGGGATGAGTTATCAGCTTCTGTAGCTTGGTCCTACTGTGAGCTGGAAGCCCTCAAGGACAAAGAACGAGAAGAAGTGGTAACCCAGCGCCATGAGTGCGCAGTGGAAGCTATTACAAACTCCCAGTGGTCTCGGCCATCTAGCCGAGACACGGGGGCATTAATGCCTGGGGCTAGCATGGTGACCTCAGGCAGTTGGAAACACGAAGCTTCAGGTTCCTTTCCTGTAAAAGTGGGGTGACAACACCTTCGCCCCAAGCCATGACAAGATGTGACCTGTGTCACTTGGGTAGCCTGACCCACGCGGGAGCTCTGCCAAGTTCCGTGGCCTCCTCCTCCCTTGGGGGATCCAACCACACGTCTTCTGCTGAGTTTTCAATTCCCTCTTCCCTCCTCCCTCTTTGCTTCTCCCCTTCTGCCCAGTTTTCCCCTTTCCATTTTCCATCAACATTTAACTAGCAGTTTCCCTGTCTATATAGATTTCTAGACCGCAAATGGGGATGAAAGTGAACACATCACAGTGCACACAGCCGTTACAGCTATTAGAGATGGAAGGGACCGCTTTGGAATTATAGGCTATGGCCATGATAAAAATTAACATCAATGAAATAAATAATTGTAGTAATGAAACTCACTGCCATTTGGCCAGCACTGTGCCCAGCCGCTGTGCTAAATACACCGCAGACTTTCTCCGATTTAATCCTCATTCCATCCCTAGGACCCAAACACTCTTGTTGAGCCCATTTTGGAGATGTGAAAACTGCAGCTAGAGAGGTTGTGTATCTTGCCCAAGGTCACAAGGCTTGTAGGAGTAGGAATCGTGCATTTTCTATAGACCCGTCAGTCAGCTTAGCACAGTGGTTGTGCTAAGTGGTTGTGTGTGACTTGGCACAGTGGCTGGGAACAGGTCCCTGGGCTGACACTCCCAGCTCAAGCCTTACCACCGACCATCTTTGAAACCTCAGGCGAGTGACAGCTCTGAGACTCAGCTGTTCTCACATGTATAATGGGGCTAACTCTAGCTTCAGAGCATTTTTGCAAGGATTCTATCAGATAAAAAATATCTAAAGAGCTTAGCACAGTGCCTGGCACATGATTTGAGAGAATTAAATGGGTTAATACACGTAAAGCATTTAGAGCCGAGCCTGTCACAGAGTAACTGCTCTCTAAGCACTTGGTATTATTATTGTTATTGTTGATGCTAGGACCACCCAGATTACAGATGAGCCCCTTCGTCAAAGCCCCACAGTGTGCTTGGGGGTCGTATGAACACATCAATCATGATCTGGGTCAGAGCTTCAACAACACCCAGATCCCTTCCAGCCCATGGATGTCTTGGGGGAAAAAAATCAGATTTTACTCCAAAATCTGAATATTCCAGTTTCTCTTGAAAAGCTAGACTTGGCAGTCCTGGGCCCACATTCCTGTAGGTGACAATTAGTCATCTCTTTTTTTTTTTTTTTAAAGATTTTATTTATTTTATTTTTCCCCCCAAAGCCCCAGTGGATAGTTGTGTGTCGTAGCTGCACATCCTTCTAGTTGCTGTATGTGGGACTCGGCCTCAGGATGAACGGAGAAGTGGTGCCTCGATGCGCACCCGGGATCCGAACCCGGGCCACCAGCATCGCAGCGCGTGCACTTAACCACCAAGCCACAGGGCCGGCCCAGTCATCTCTTTATAGCTGGCATATGTGGGTCCTTCTTGCCAGCCTCAGTGGAGGAATGTCACTTGCCTGGTCCCTGTGGGCATTGGAGTTTGTAACTCCTGGAGGAAGTGCCCGGGGAACACAGAAGAAAGTGTGACTTGTATGATGTGAGAAGGGTCAGGAGGGCTTCAAGGAGAAGGTGACATTTCAACAGTTTTTTGTTTTTTTTTTTAATTATGAGACATTGCACATGTATTGAAGAGTGTAAAATGTATACACCTAGTTTAAAGAACAATCAGCAAATGCACACCTATTTACCTCCTACTCGGGCAGGGAAATTGGATATTACCAATAACTCAGAGCGTTGGTACTCAGCGTGGTCCCCCACCAGCAGCATCGGCCTCACCTGGGGGCTTGTTGGAAACACTGCATCTCCGGCCCCTCCCAGACCTACAGGACCAGGTACCCATGTGCACCTTAGAGCTGGAGAAGGGCTGCTTTGGAGTCCCATGTGCAATTCTCAGCTGTGCCCACCTCCCTCTCCCCAGAGGATTCTCTAACCAACCTGTAGTTAGCTTTACCACCTGTGTCGGTACCTCCCCAAAGAATTGTTTAGTTTTGAAAAACAGCGTGAACCTGGCTGCATAAGAAGGGCGATGTGTTTGCCGTGAGCTGAGAGCTGACCGCGGTCTCTGGGACAAGCTCAATTCAGCTTCCCTGCGAGGTCCCTGGAAGGGACGTTAGGACGATGCACCCCTGTGGGGCATGTGGAGGCGCTGCTGTGTGAGCCAGGTGGGGGGTCAGCCAGTGTCTGCCCTGTGTCTTCTGCTTGCGAGCTCAGGAGTAGGTCAAAGCAGATGGTTCCCGGGGGTGAAATGAGTGTCTCGGCTGGACCTGGGCCCTGCCGGGGAGAGCAGGAACTCCGTCTGCTTACGGTCAAGAGCAAGCCTGAAGCAGGCCTGGCTACACCCAGACCGAGAGGGCGGGGTCCTAGGGATGACACCCTCCACAGCCTGCTCTGGAGGCCCCAGGGTGGAGGTCGTGCATCAGGCCAAGGGGACAGCCGGCCAGATTAGCGCAGTGAGCCTTGAAATTTTGTGGTTTTCTCCTCGTTCCTCTCATCTTTGTGGAAGTGTCTTCTTTAAAAGTCCCTTTATTGTAATTGGTGGGATTTTTTTTGTGTGTGTGAAGAAGATCAGCCCTGAGCTAACATCCATGCCAATCCTCCTCTTTTTGCTGAGGAAGACTGGCCCTGGGCTGACATCTATGCCCATCTTCCTCCACTTTGTATGGGACGCTGCCACAGCATGGCCTGACAAGCGGTGTGTCGGGGCGCACCCGGGATCCGAACCCCGGGCCGCCAGCAGCAGAGCGTGAGCACTTAACTGCTACGCCTCAGGGCCAGCCCTTGGTGAGATCTTTTAAGGGAGTGAAATTAGAAGAGTGTGTTCAGCTTGCCCTCTCAACCCAGAGCTCCCTGGCCAGGTCTCTGGACAATACAGAAGGTTCGGAAGGGCACGGAGGAGGAGCATTCCTCGGGCTGGAGCTGGGGAAGGGGAGAAGGATGGTGTATTGGTCTCCTGGTGCGGCTGCAACAAAGTACCACAAACGGTGTCTTGAAACAACAGAAATGCGTTCCCTCACGGTTCTGGAGGCTGAAAGTCTGCAATCAAGGTGTCAGCAGGGCCTGCTCTCTCTGAAGGCTCTAGGGAAGGATCCTTCTCCGCCTCTTCCTGGCTTCTGCGGTGCCAGCAATCCTTGGGGGTCCGTGGCTTGCAGCTGCATCCCTCCAGTCTCTGCCTCCGTCCTCACATGGTCTTCTTCCTGTGTCTGTGTGTCCTCTCCTCTTCTCACAGGGACACCAGTTGTTGGATTTAGGGCTCACCCTACTCTAATGTGACCCCGTCGTCACTAATCACATCTGCAAAGACCCTATTTCCAAATAAGGTCACATTCTGGCTAGACACGAATTCTGGGGCAACACTGATAAACCTACTACAGATGGTGTGGCTGGAACTCAGCAGGTGACAGGGAGAGGGTGGCAGGAGATGCTGGGAAGCAGGTGGAGGGCTGGGACCCATGCCTCACTATTTGGACTTTATTCTCCGCTTGTGGAGGGTTTTAAGCGTGACAGCAATGCTGCCCCTGTCCCAACACACATTTATATCTCTGCACTTCTCTTTGCCTGTGATGAACATCCCATCCGTCCAGGCTCACGTTAGCCCCTCTGCAGAACCATCTCCAACCAGCCCTGAGGAGTTCACCACTCGGTCTCTGCTCGACCCCCCAGCCCCCGAGCTTCCCTGGGCTCCCCGAGCTCATGGCTTGTCATGACCTGTGGACGCATCCATCTCTCTCCCTCTTGTACAGGAGCTCTTTGGGGTTAGGACCATGCCTTGTTCATTTCTGTATCCTTTGCTCCTTGCAAGGAGGGTAGAGTGGATGGGGACAACGGGATGGGAAGCCTGAGATCAGTCTCAGAGCCAATGTGTGGATCTGTCAGGGTCGTTTTCCGAAGAGATGTTTTCTTTTCTGCATTCATATGAGTGCAGTTTTTCCAAATCAGAGATTCTTTACGATCCCTCTTAGAAGTTCAACATCCTTCTAAATATGCTCCTAGCCCTCAGCAGCCAAAAGAAGGGCTGTCCATCTTCAGAAGCCGCATGCCCCTGTGAATCAGGCCCTCAAATCCCCACCTGCCTGGCCTTCCAGCCAGCAGCCCCACGTCCCTGCCACCTGCTGCTGAGACCCCTCGGTTCGCAGCCTTCCTCTTTGACGACAGGCCCCGCGTTGCCAAGACAAGGCGCCGTCATAAAATCAACTGTCCGCAGCCATTTAGGTCCAGGCATGGTTAATGCCAAAAATGGCCTCCAAATTGACAGTTAATGAGGGAAAATGACGAGGAGCGTGTTAACAGATGCAGGCTCAAGGTAATAAACAGGCCATTAAAGCCGGGTAGTAAACAGCTTGCCAAGGACCATTTATGAATTTATTTTTTTGAAGGGGAAAAAAATTAGCCAGCAAGGCTTGTCTCCTATGGTGACTGGGTCCAATTGGCAGTAGGAAGGAGTGAGATTTTCCTGGAAGGCAGAGCTGGAGGGGCCATGGAGAGGCTCTCCTAGGAGGCCCCCTTAGGTTGGGAAGGGTAAGTGTGTGGGCGGGGCACAGGGACCAGCGCCGTGGGCTAGCTGTGGACTCCCACGGATGGGACTTTGGTTCCAACTGTTCCGCATACTCTTGGAGGCCACATGTGGTGTCGGGAATTCTGGCCCTGATCCTGGCTCTGCCCTCTCTCTGATGCTGGGAGCTGGAAGAAGTAACCTGATTTTCCAGGCTTCAGTTCCCTCACTGTCAAGATGAGGATGGACTCCGTTATCTCTTCAACGCCTTGACTGAGTTAAAGAGCGGCCTGTTCCCTGGCCCCTCCTCCCCAAATTCGTGTCCCTCCTGGAACTTCAATGCAACTGTATTTGGAAATAGGGTTGCCGCAGATGTAATTAGTTAAGATGAGTTCATGCTGGAGTAGGGTGGGCCTTAATCCAATATGACTGATGTCCTTACAAGAAGAGGAGAGACACAGAGACACACAGGGGAGAAGGCCGCATGATGATGGAGGCAGAGATTGGAGTGATGCATCTACAAGGAACACCAAGGTTGCTGGTAAACACCAGAAGAATCCTCCTCTAGAGCTCTCAGAGAGAGCAGGGCCCTGCCGACACCCTTGATTTCAGACATCCAGCCTCCAGAACTGGAGAGAATATATTCCTGTTGTTTTAAGCCACCCAGTTTGTGGTACTTTGTTAGGGAAACTACCACAGGCCTCCAGCTCTAAAATCCTCTATGCAGGGGGCTTACACCTAAAATCCTCCACACTAAAGTAAATTTCTGGAGGACATCATAGAGCGTTTGCATGTACCTGTGGTTCTCAACCGGGGGGTGATTTTGCTCTCAGGGGACATTGCAACATCTGGGGACATTTTTCGTTGTCGCAACTGGGGAACAGGGTGCAGTGTGCTCCTGGGTTCTAGTAAGTAGTGATCAGGGATACTGCTAAATATCCTATAATGCACAGGACAGCCCCCACCCCAAAGAATTACCCAGGCCAAAATGCTAACAGTTGCCTGGCTGAGAGCCCCTGGCATATGTGAATGTCGACTCTAGCCCTGTTAAAAGGTAAACTGAGGCATGTTAAAATTTTCAGGAGTATATTTGAGAATAGATTGATTTGAATGGGGCAATGCCAAACCAAAGGTGTTTAGGAGCACTCCACTGACAGGAGTGAGGGGTAAGGTTTTTATAGAGGAGACGTTGAAACAAAGCAATTATTTGATTGGCTGTAGCTTGAGTCGCTGCCTTATTTGGGAAAGCCTAGTTGGTGGTTTGTGGTTGGTTGTGGTTAAGCTTCACGTTCTTAGATTCCAGTGCACTGACCCTGGCTTAGGTTTTGATTTGCTTATATAGGCTCCAAGGCATTAGAGCTGCCCCAGCCTAATGGGCTCCTTGTTTAAAACCTTTAACAGCTCTAAGTAAACTGAATCCGTGCTTTATCAGAACCAACCCAGAAGATCTGCCTGTGCCCTGTGTAGGCGACCAGAGGTACCAGAGCTACAGAATTATTCAACTCAAAGATGTCAAATGATCTCATCTTTCTAAACTAAACTTTCCAGTTAATACAACTCCCCCCGCCTCATACCATACACATCTTATCAGGATCAATATATAGGGCTTGCCAAATTTGCACAGATGTCAACCCACAGGTCGACAGGTAGGGATGGCAGAGTTAGTGTGGGCACCAATCAGCCTGAGGACCAACACCTTAGACTTCAGTCAGTATGAAGACCCCCAGATTTAATAGCTCGAAGACCCTTGCAGGGGTGCATGCCTCTCCTCCTGACGCTACAAGGTGAATCTGACCGGGGTCTCTGAGTCCCTCACCAGGTCCTAATCCACAGTGATACGTCTATACCCAAAGGCAACTAATGGACCATTACTGAAACTACCTAAAGGCACCCCAAAAGAGCATATGGGGTAGGGGAGGGTGTGCATGAACTGGAAGGGTACGTTTAGATATAGATAATTTTATATGGTGGCGTAGAATGGTTCTCTAATGAATATAACTAAGTTGAGAGGGTCACTGCTGGTCGGTTTCCACAGTGCTTCCAAGTGGCGTGGACATTGTTGCACAGTTCATTCTAGTCCTCAACTCAAACACAGCTTTGCCGGTGGGATGGGGTGTCACCCCCCGTTGCATTCCTGACCCGGCACTGGCATGGCACAGGGGTCTGCTTTAATGAGGGGGGCAGAGAGGTACCAGCTGGTGCCTCCCCATTTTATTTTTTTTAATAGACGTGTGGTTTTTTTTTTTTTTTTTTTTTTTTTGTGAGGGAGATCAGCCCTGACCTAACATCCATGTTAATCCTCCTCTTTTTTTTTGCTGAGGAAGACCGGCTCTGAGCTAACATCTATGGCCAATCCTCCTCCTTTTTTTTTTCCCCCCAAAGCCCCAGTAGATAGTTGTATGTCATAGTTGCACATCCTTCTAGTTGCTGTATGTGGGACGTGGCCTCAGTATGGCGGGAGAAGCGGTGCATTGGTGTGCGCTCGGGATCCGAACCCGGGCCGCCAGCAGTGGAGCACGCGCACTTAACCACTAAGCCACGGGGCCGGCCCCTGGTGCCTCAGCTTTGAGGCTTCTTCCTACCCCTTCGGCTCCTCCTCCCGCAGTCCTTGCACCCCAATATTTCGGTGACCAGCCGCAGACAGCTCAGCTCTAGGCTCCGGCTTCAGGGTACTCCTTGGTTCAGCAGCTGCCCTGTGGCATCTTCAAGCTCCAGAAGCTGCTGACGCCGCAGCCCCTCATTTGTACAGTGTGGGCCATCGTAACAGCACAAACCCCCCACGGTTCCCTGAGGATAAATGAGACGATCCAGTGAAGTAAAGCGTTTAGCACGGCGCCTGGCACAAAGGGCAGGCATCAGAAGCCCCCAACACCTGCTTTCCACCAGCATCCTTGTGGCAGAGCCAGATGTTTTTTTCTCCAAAAGCACAGGCCTTGGGAGGCAGACAGACACTAGCTGGGTGGCTTCTGGTTAGTGACTTGATCCCTCTGAGCCTCAGGTTGCACAGCTGTAAAGTGGGAATAATACTTATCTTCATAAACATTGTTGGGAAAATTAAATTTGACCTCAGCAAGGAAACCTCATTCCTTTCCTCTCTCCACATTCTGGTCAGGAGTTGCCTAAAGAGTCAAGGTCCCCGGGTTCCTGGTCACCGACACCTGGAGGCCCCCAGGTCCATGTCTGGAAGCACATCCAGGCCTAGATTTGAGAATGTCACCTAGAGGCAATGGCACCCAACTTCCCGGTTTTACAAAGGGAAGCCTGAGACCTCGATAGGACAGTGACCCACGCCTCTAAGGTCACCCAACAGGGCAGAGCAGAGGCCCCAACTCACTCCTATTTTCCTTACACTTTGCTGCCAACTTCATTCAGTAAGTGCTTATGATCCTTCCAGAGCTGGCACTGTGTGAGGGCCCTCCGGAGAGCAAGAGTCCATGTCTGCCCTCCCAGCTGTAGCGGGTTGCATGATGGTCCCCAAAAAGATATGTCCAAGTCCTTTGGACGTATCTTTGGTAAAAGAGTCTTTGTAGGTGTAATTACACTCAGAGTCTTGAGATGTGATTAGCCTAGATTATCCAGGTGGGTCCTAAATCTGACGACAAGTGTCCTTTTCACAGACAGAAGAGGAGAGAGAGGCAGCCCATGTGAAGATGGAGGCAGAGACTGGAGACAAGCACCCTCGTTATCCCATTTTACAGGTAAGAAAACTGAGACTCAGAGAGGCCAGGAGGAGGGGGAACTGGGATGGAACGTAGGTCGGCTCCCGGCCTGTGCTCTTGAGCTCGGTGTCGGGCTGTCAAACCCTGGGAGCCATTCAGCGCCTTCTCTCAGCTCCTCTCATCAAGCCAGACTTTTGTAGAGACCTTCCCAGCCCAGCAGACGTGGGGAAGCCGCGTCAGCTGGGAGTAGTAACAGTATTGGCAAGGAGCATTGACTGAGCATCTGCGCGGAGCCAGGGCCTGTGCAAAGCTCATCCACGCGTTACCTCACTTCATCCTCCTCGCAGCTGTATAAAGCCACGACTATATAGTATCCTATTTTATAGACAGGAAAATTGAGGCTTTCGATGCAGGTGTGTCTGGCCAGAGTTCATGACCTCAAGTGCCCTGTTTTACCGCAGGTGCCCCTGAGAGGGGCACAGGCCACTGGCCAGAGCTTTTGCTCACGGCTCAGGTGGGATCATCCAACTCGGGTGCTCTTCCTACATCATCGTTCTCAGCTCTTAGCACATTGTGTAATGATCAGATTTCGCTTGCTTGTTTTCACTCTCGCTAGAATGGAGCCTCCCTGAGGGCAGGGACCAGGCCCAGGGTGTCAAGTGTTGTGTCTCCATCGCTGGTGAGGACGGGCTCAGTACTGTTAGAGGGACAGTCATGTATCTCTGTCTCCCCACTAGACTCGGAACTCTCTGGGGTCAGGATTTGTCCCTGGGCCCCAGCGTCTAGCGCAGATAGAGACTGAGCGTCTGCACAGCGAATACCCTTAAAGCAGTGGTTGGAACATAAATGTGGAGGAGACAGAAACCCAAGGTGGAAGTCCTCCTAAAACCAATACCCCCATCCCTGGGCCTGATGTGTGTGAATGAAAGTGGTATTTAATTGGCTAAAACCAGAGCTGTCATCACCTAATCAGAGAGCCTGCAAATAGACTTTCAGCACCTTCCGCTTCTGCTCAGGAGCAAAGGTGCAGGCGCCCTGGGACACAGACCTGTTGGAGACATCAGCAGGTGTCCGTCTGTCTGGGGAGCAGCTGGAGGTTTGGTTATTCCATCAGGGGAGTCCGCAGCAGTGGAGAAAGCTCGGGGTGCTGAGGAAGCCTTCATTTCCGGTGAAGCCAACAACCGATTTTTTTTTTTGCCTAAATAGTGGTCATCATTGTTCCCTGGAGTCCAGCACGTTATAGTTTGCAAAGAGCTTTCACATTCACAAGGCTTCCCTGTGTGTCTGGGAGGGGGTCAGGTGGGATTGTCACCCCAGTGGGATGGATAAGGGAGCCCAGGCTCACGCAAGGCAGCCCCGTCGTGAACTGCCACGCATCTTCTGATCCCCCAGAAGGCCATCTTTAGAGAGTCATTTTCCATTTGCAGGCATAGCCTTCCTCCTGGTGGGTGGGGTTGTTGGAACTTGCCCTCCACCAATTTGGGAATTCTAATGCAGTCATCCTTGGGACCTCTTCTTACTATGCCTCACCCTTCTGGGTTACCCTGATCTTTCCTCCTCTTGCCCAGCTCTCTGGGACTGCTGGGAGTCGGTGTTCTGGTCAGGCCCTCTGCCTGGTAGAATGCCAGGGCCCTGGCCTGCTCTGCTTCCCAGTACTCATCCCTGTGAGGCTCAGCTGGCGAATCACACTCCAGGAAGCTCCCCTGACCCTACAAGCCGGGTGGGGTGACCTTCCTCTGTACTCCTTTCACAACTAGATTCCAGAACCTTCTCCCCAAGGCTGGAGGTGGAGGTGGACTACACTTCAAGAGAGATTAAGAGCTGCATGGGACTGGATGGCATACACTGGGGTTTCCCTGAAGACAGCAGAACGAAGGGATGGAGGATGGAGGCGTGGGCAGGGCTGGGGGAACCGCCAAAGGGTGGTGGGGTGCCCCAGGGCTAGCAACAGACGAGAGCTGTTACTACTGCCAGGTCTGAGGGGACAGGGTGGGGGAGTGGCTCTAAGAGAGAGCTGCCCGCAGGAGCCATGGCCGTGACCACAGGAAGCTGGGGGCGGGCAAGGAGGCTAGGTGAGGTGCTCCACACAGGTCAGCCTCAGGGGTACTGAGAAGGGTCACGGGGGATGGCCTGGGAGGCAAGTGGAGAAAGCCCAGCACGTGGGCTTCAGGTAAAGCAGAGAGGCCCACTCTGACCCCCTCACATGCATCACCACCAGGGGTGGTTTTGAGTTTAAAAATTAGGATTCTCTGGCCCCTTCCCCACCTCAGATGTTCTAAGTTAGTAGACCTGTGGTGTGTCTCCAGATTCTGCTTTTTAAAAATCAGTGCTCTGGGTGGTTTTTAAGAGCAATGGCAGCACAATTTCGGCCTTCTTTCGGGCAGCCATTTTCTCGGGTCGCTGGGAGGTCTGAGCTCTGGTCCCATCCCAGTTTCATTGTGTGGCCTTGGGCCAGTCACTTCCACATTCCGGGCCTCAGTTTCCCCATCAGTAAACAGAAGAGTCAGGAGGCTTCCAACCTGAATGGACTGAGTGAAGGTGTCGGCCATGCAGCCAGCCTGTTAACTCTCACCTAGGCCCCGGGGCCAGTGGAGGGAAGACGGGATTGCTGTGGAGGTGATGGTCCAGGCCCTCAGCTCCTGACATACCTCAGCTCTTTGAAGCTGACAAAGGCCAAAAGAGATCAAGTAACCTGCCCAAATGTGTGTGGCTGCCCTCTGTGTTTGTCGGTCTGTGAACTGTACATCCTCCTGACATGAATGGCGGTCACTGATGTTGGGAACGCAAGATGAGTGGCAGGGAAGCTGGAGGAAGGGATGGGTTTATATGGATTCATGATGCATCCACACCCCACCAACCAGGACTCCATGGCAAAGGGGCGGGCATATGATGAGCCACAGCCCATAACCCCTGGAGACCCTTGCCTGGCTCCTCTGTACCCCTTACTTTGGTTGGGGGGCACCCAGGTCTGACCTCCAGGAGGAAGGAGACTGTGTTCCCAAGAGGCCTCCGTGCCCCACTTCCCTAAGCAAGTCCCAAGAGCAGCCGGAGAGGAACACTCCCACCTCCACTGGAGCCCTGGGCCCTGGTGTGTGAGCGCGGGGCTGGCCTACTCTTTCTGCCATTTATCTCATTTATCTTTTATCCCAAGAGCCCAGCACAAGCCTGGAACCCAGTAGGGAATCAGGCTGTATTTGGCAAAGAGACAAACACAAGGTCTACTTGGACTTTCCTCGTGTGTTGCCAGCCCCTGAGAACGGGCTGCATGTAATTTCCCTGACTTTGAATCTAGCTCGCAACAAAGTCCACCTACCTGCCCAACCACCCAATGGAAACCCAGCCACCATTTTGTAGCCCATTCTCAGACATCTTCTAGTGGTTGAGAAGGGCAGCAGCCGAGTTAAAAGAGCTCCCCCACCCTCCAAACCAGGTCCAGGGGAAGGGATCTGCTGTCCTCAGGGTTTATTATTCCTCCTGCTGTTACTATTACAACTAACAATAGTTATCACTTACAAAAGCTCGGAGGTTAGGGACTTGCCCACACTCACTCAGCTAATGAGCAGCCTCATCCTTCCTGGCGTCTCCAGCATTAGACACTGTTGACCACCAGCACCCCCGCCCTCCACTGACCAGCCCTCTTGTCCCTTGGTTCCTCTGTCATCTTTTTCTGAGAAGCCACCATCTCTCTCTGTCTTCAACTTCTCGTAATATGCCTTCTCAGTCCTCTTTTCTGGCTCTGGGCTATCTTCCACCTCCAGCTGTGGGCCCTCTGAAGAGTCTAGGAATCCTCCCTTGGGCACCTCACCATCTTGATGACTTGAGCCACCCTTGCGTTCAGCCTGGTTGGTTAGTTGTTGGCCGAGCCCTGAACCCACAGCTGCCCTCTGGGCAACATCCTTGGAGGGATCCGTTATCCTTGCAAACTCTGTATCTGAAAGCTCCCTCACTATCTTCCCGCTAAAATCTGTCCTCTTCTTCACCTTCCAGACAGAGCTATTAGCTAAAAGCTTTCCTCCCTTTTCTCAGACCAGTGGGGACAGTGGGTAGGCAGAGCTAGGACTTGAACCCAGGTTGGTTTGAGTCCAGAGCTCAAGCACTTAAACTCTTAATCATTCCATGAGAGTGACAGATACATCATTATGGGAACACTCGTTGTTTTTTTAAACAACAAATCTTTATATATATATATATATAAATTTTTTCTGGAAGACTTTCCATCACTTGACCACACATCGCTTGGCTTCCCCTACAATCACGCCACAGTGTCTCTGTTGATGTTCTCAGAGCCCACTACAAAGAGAAGCCTCATGTTTGAAGCACAACATTGAGTCACACAGCACTTGCACCCTGGTATTAGCTTGAGTCACGCCAGGTTTTGTTTCCAAAGCACTGAGAAGCTCCTTGGTTGGCATTTTCAACCCCTAGGGACACGAACAGAGCCTCTAGCCCCCTGAGCTGGGGACTCTCCCTGCCTTGCATTTGTGTATTCCCCAAATATTTGTTTAGCACCTAGACCCTGTTCTGGGCTCTGGGGGTACAGCGGGGAACAAGACACATGAGGTCCTTGCCTTCATGGCGCTGACGTACAAGTAGAGGAAACAAGATTATAAGGAAAGGTCATTTCCCAGTATGATAGCATTTGAAAAGAATATGATGTATATGATATAATGCTGTGAGTGGGAGGCAGCATTGGCTGGAATGGGTGGGGAAGGCTTCCTTAAGGAGGTGACATTAAAGGGTGAAAAGGAGCAACCCACGTGAAGAGATGTAGAAGAACAGTTGCAAAGGCCTTGAGGAGGCCTGTGTGGCTGGAGCAGAGTGAATGAGGGGAGTGGGGTTAGGAGATGAGGTCAGAGGGGCAGGCAGGAACCAGGTCACTCTGGGCCTTGAAGGCCAAGTTAAGTAGTTTGAATTTTGTTTTAGGTCGATGGGATTCTTCTTACTGGGTATGCCATGAATGCAAGGCTCTGACCACTCTTTACTTGAGCCGTTTCTCAAGGTTGTGTTTGCAGTGAGCAAGCTTGAGAGATGAAGTAATGTCCCCTCCATGAGAAAGAGCAGATTTATTTCCTGCTTGCTATAAATGGCGGGTTCCCCCAGCTCAGAGTTCCTCTCCTATAATGCAAACCCACTGCATGTGCAAGCATTCATCTAGGCCCATCCATGTCAACCCGGTGGGAATTGGGGCTAAGGAACCTTTGTGAGCATGCTGACACTCTGCCCACTGCTTTTCTGTGAGTGACAAAGTCTTTTGTCTCTGACCCAGGAGTCTCGTGTCTTCTGTCAGCATCCGTAAAACCGGCATACTAATTTGTTAGCTTTCAAGTAGGGTGAAATCTCAGTGCCTTCACAGTTCTTGACAGCATGCTTTTTGGCAGGTGCAAAGACAGGGCACACATGAGGAGGAAGCAGGAAAACCATTCAGGAGGCTCTTGCGTTGGTCCAGATGAAAGATGATGATGGTCAGCCTAGGAGGCCAACTATGCGAAATAGAGTGAAGTGGGCCGATTTGAGATTTGTTTTAGAGTCAGAGTTGTTAGGTCTTGCTGAAGGATGTAGAGGGTGAAGGAAAGAGAGCAATTAAGGGTGACCCCAGGTGTGTGGACTGAGCAGCTGTGTGGATGGCAGTGCCACTCAGTGAGATGGGGAAGACTTGCAGTTTGATGAACTTCAGTTCAGCCATATTCAGTGTGAGACCCCTATGATACATCCAGTGAGGGCGGAAGGGTCTGGAGCCTGGGGCAAGGCCTGGGCTAGACTGGGCGTTGTCAGCATGCAGGTGATATGGAAAGCCTGCATAGGATGGGATGTGGCCCCTCCCAGCCAGGAGCTGAGTCCTGTGTGTGTGCCGTGTCGAACCTCCAGAGCTTTCCCTAGTGGGACCAATGACTGGGCCCAAAGGGCCCTTCTAACTCCATCGTGCCTGAATCCCAGTGGCTACCCAGGTTCTGAAGTCCCCTCTCTCTGGACCTGCCTTGAGAGGTGTCACTTAGTGAACAAGAGAGGCTCTGGAGCCAAACAGCCAGCCTTCAGAATCCTTGAAATCTAGACGTCATCTGCTCTCCATGTGCCATTGGGCAAATGACTTGGCTTCTTTGAGCTCCATTTCCTAACTTTGTAGATCAAGGATAACAGTACCTATTTCTTGGTTCATCCTGTGGATTAAGTGAGACACTTCATGCAAAGCATTTAGCACAGTGCCTGACACATTATAAGCACTCAGTAACATTGGCCACTGTCTTATCTATTCCTTCATTTCATTCAACGAATGCTTATTGTGCACGTGCTCTGGGTCAGGCACTGTTCCAGGCTCTGTGGACACAGCAGTGAACAAACAGGAGAATGGAGCTTACTTTCTAGTGGGGGGGAGACTATGGACAAATAATCAAAAGGAAAACAACAAAGCAGGGCGTGGTGGGGCTTGTGCTGTGCCACTCAGATGCCCTTTCTTCTGAATGGCCACCTGCATTCCTCCACCCGCTGGGAGCATCAGCTGCCAACAGCTCTCAGCTCAGCCTCTCTCTGCCAATTGCCCTCACCTGAAGAGAGCCACCTCATGCAAGGTCATGACCACTTCCCGGGGGAATCTGCATCCAATGACTGGTTGATGTGGGGGTAAAAAGGCTTTGGCTCAATTTGGAACAATTCTGAATTATCCCAGCCCCAGAGCTCTTTGTGGGAAGGTATGAGGCCTTTGTTGTGTAATGGAGTCTGAAAGTGTTGGGTGGGTGGATGGATGGATGGATGGATGGGCAGATGGATGGATGGATGGGCAGATAGGTGAGGGGATGGATGGATGGATGGATGAGTGGATGGATGGGCAGATAGGTGGGTGGGTGGATGGATGGATGGGCGGATGGATGGATGGGCAGATGGATGGATGGGCAGATGGATGGATGGATGGACAGATAGGTGGGTGGGTGGATGGATGGATGGATGGGTGGGTGGGTGGATAGATGGATGGATGAATGGACAGATGGATGGATGTATGGATGTATGGATGGATGGATGGACGGACGAATGGACAGATGGATGGATGGATGGATGGATGGACGGACGAATGGACAGATGGATGGATGGATGGATGGATGGACGGATGAATGGACAGATGGATGGATGGATGGATGGATGGATGGATGGATGATGGATGGATGGTTGGATGCCTTGGTCTTGGGCTTGCTATATTTAACCTGTTCACCTGAAGTCCACTCTCTTTGGTCTTCCCTGTTTACATCAGCCAAACCTGCTCTCTGCCCTTTAGTACATGGTAGTGTGTTGCTCACAGGCATATTCTATACCTGGCCAGCCTTTTCACCATTAGCTGTTTGAGGAGCAGCATGATAGTGTGGAGCACATATTAGCTCTGGAATCAGAAAGACCTAGGTCCAAGCTTGACTCAGCCATTCTGCCTCAGAGGATCAGCTGCTCATCTTAAATTTTTAAAAATTTATTTTAAGTGCTCACGTAACGCAAGGCACATAGTCCATGTCCATTGAAGGTCATTTTCCTCCTCTCCTTCCCTCCATCATGATTTTTTTCTGTCAGTCCATGTCCTGTGCCTCATCTACCCTGAGTTTCCATTCTGAGAGCAACAGCCACTAAAAATAGAAACTATTTAAAAATATTATTTCTTTGCATCCTGCCTTTTTCTGAAGACATTGTGAGTAAGCTTATGTTGAAATTTAGTTTCGATAAGGATAATTATAGGTGAAATCAGGACTTAGAAAAATAGAGGCCTCAGAGGCACTAACCATAAGGCATAAGCCGTTGCTGGCACTGAGCTACCTGGCAGACAAGGTGAAAAGAGGAATGTGACCAGTTGCTTACCTCTTCTTATCAGAAAAGAAAAAATCCACCAGCCATCCCAGGAGATCAGAAATGGAGCATTCCACCTGCAACAGAAGAAATTAAATCCCATACCCTTCTGAATTTCTTAAATTGGAAGAATTTTGGAATGCTGTGCCTGCCTCTTTCTAAGTAGAATTTCTACATAAAACCTAGACTGCGGTGGGGGGGAGGGAAAGTTGGAAAGAAGGGAAGTGGATGCTGTGAAAAAATTATTATTATTACACATAGCGATGGGCTTAAACTAACATTTCTGATCTGCTGTGCCTCTTGAGGAGAAATGAAACTCATATGCACATTGCTCGGAAAAATGCTTCCACCTAATTACTTGTGGACAAAGCACTTTATTTATAGACGTCCAGAAGGAAATTTGGCTCCCCGCTCTACAATACGGTGGGGAACGGAGCCAGGTGGCTGCTGGCTCCAGGACACTCCGTGTTCCATACGGTGGGAATGTGGAACCACTTTCCATGTCAACACACTGGGTTCTTCTCTTTTTCTTTCCTATACTTTTTTTTTTTTTTTTAATTTTTCAGCTCTTTGAAGAAGAACCTGCTTAGCCGTGGATGTAAGGGGTTAGTCCCCCACTACATGGTTAGGTGGTGGGATTTGAGGGTGAAGGACTCGGCCAGACCCCACTGCTCTTCCTCATGCTTTAATTAACTCCCAAGGAGATAAGGGGGGTGGAGTCCACCCAGCTTCCAGATTCTAGAAACAGCGCAGAAGGCAATTTGACATTCTCATGAGGTCTCTGGATTAGAGGATGAGAATTGGGGCATTGTAGAGAATCTAATTCCTGCCCCATCCGTAGGCCCATCACAGCAGGAAGGTCCCCTAGGAGGGAAACCTTTGCTCCACTGCACTCACAGGTGGTCAGGGGAAGCCAGAGAGAGTTGCTGAATGTGGACCAGGGCAAGCTCAGTTCCAAGACGGAATGGGATTTGGGACCTGGGCCGCAGCTAGGGTTTCCTCAAACAGTGCTTCAGTCCAAGGAGAGAGGCCCAGGCAGAGAAGGCCTAAGCATGATAACAGAGAACATGTGGACAGTGCTTTACAGTTTGCAAAATGCTCTCAGCTATTCGTTTTTTCATGAGTTCCTTGTCAGCAAACACTGACCGTCCACCTGCGGTGTGCCAGGCACGAAACCATGGATTTGTTTCTGGAAGAACAGAAACAATCAGCAGGTGCCTGTTCCACCTGAAAATGAAAGCCCATGAGTTTGCAGCTTCCACAACACCACTGGGGTCCAGGCCCCCGTCCTCTGTGGCGTCACCTGGTGTCTGCAGTGGCCTCCTGCCCTGGTCCCTGGTGGCAGCCAGCTATGCTCTTGCAGACGGTTCTCCACGGGGAAGCCAAGAGGATCCTTTTCAAAGTGAGTCAGAAACCACACCAGGTAACTGAACAGAGAATGTCATCTTCATAAAACCTTCCAAGAGCTTCGCGATGGTGAGTTTTATGTGTTTTTCTTTATTTCAACTTGGCTGGGCTCCAGAACCCAGTTATGTAATCAAACACAAATCTAGGTTTTGTTGGGAAGGTATTTTGTAGAAGTGGTTAACATCCACCTTCAGCTGACTTTAAGTCAAGGAGATTACCCTCGGTAATGTGGGTGGGCCTCATCCAGTTGAAGGCCTTAGGAGCAAAACTGAGGTTTCTGAAGAAGAAGAAATTCTGCCTTAAGACTGCAGCATTAGCTCCTCCCTAAGGTTCCAGTTTTCCAGTCTGCCCTGTGGATTTTGGACTTGCTAGCCCCTATGATCACATAAACTCATTCCTTGAAATAAACCTTTTTACACACACACAAACACACACACACACGTACACATCCTGTTTGTTCTGTTTCTCTGGAGAATTCTAACTGATACAAGCCTCCTCTCTTGTTCAGAATAAATGCCCACGCTCTTATAACAGCCCCCCAAGCCCTGTCCTCTCTGTCCCCTTCTCCACCACCAGCAAGCACCCTCCCCCTTGCTCATATGCTGCAACTGCATGGAGTGTTTTCTCGCTCAGGGCCTTGGCACCTGCTGTTCCCTCTGTAGAGCACACCCTCCCTCCCGATATCTGTACTATCACTTCTTCTTATTTGACTTCTTCCTGTGGTCTCTACTAAAATGTCACCTGGAGTGACGTCAGCATCATGGTGGAGTGAGCGTCCCCCATTGAACTCTCCCCCTCTAAGACACAACAAAAAGGACATTCACATTCCAACAGAAGCTATTCACACAACACAGGGGACGTCTGAGGCACCCAGGCAGCCGTAAACCTGAGGACAGAGGTGCTGGAATCCCCAGAGTAAGTGGAAGGAGGCTTCAGCTGACTTGGTGCCAGCAACGTCGGCCTACTGCACTCCAGTTCCAGCTTCTCTGGCCCAGCTGTGCTCCAGCTCCTCCTTCTTTGGCCCAGCACACTCCAGTTCCAGCTTCTTTGGCCCAGCGGCACCTCAGCTGCAGCTGCTTCAACCCACCTGCACCCGAGCCCCAGCTGCTTCTGCCTAGTTGCGCTCCAGCTCCAGCTGTTCCCATGCTCCCCCCCCAGCAGCCTCCACTCAGCCACGCCTCAGATCAGCCAGGGGCTGGCGAGAGTGCCAGTGGATTAAGGAGGGCCAGAATACACAGCTCTTGACCCCCACCCAGCGACAGCAAGAGGAAACCGCGACCATATATTTTCACTATGAGGAAAAGTAAGCCAACACCGCCAGGCACCACGCAAAAATATGTTAAATCTCCAGACCAAAAGGAAAATGACAAGCACTCAGAAGTCAACCAGGAAAGCACAGAAATGTATAACCTTAATGACAGAGAATTCAAAATAGCCATCATAAAAAAAGCTTAATGAAATACAAGAAAACACAGACAGACAATTCAATGAAATCAGGAGTTTCTTCACAAAAGAGATTGAAACTGTAAAAAAAAACAATCAGAAATCTTAGAGATGAAAAATGAAATAGAGGAGATAAAGACAAATCTGGAAGCCTTAAACATCAGAGCTGACAATATGGAGGAAAGAATTAGCAAAATTTAGGACAGCAATGCAGAAATGCTCCAGATGGAAGAGGAAAGAGAACTAAGACTAAAAAGAAATGAAGAAACTCTCCGAGAAACATCCGACTCAATTAGGAAATCCAACATAAGGATTATAGGTATTCCAGAGGGAGAAGAGAGGGGAAAAGGAGCAGAGAACTTGTTCAAAGAAATAATATCTGAGAACTTCCCAAACCTGGGGAAGGAGCTGGAAATACCAGTGAATGAAATAAACAGATCTCCTAAATATATCAACACAAAAAGACCCTCTCCAAGGCATATAGTAGTAAAGCTGGCAAAAGTCAATGACAAAGAAAAGATATTAAGGGCAGCTAGGCAAAAAAAATAACATACAAAGGATTTCCTATCAGGCTCTCAGCCGATTTCTCGACAGAAACTTTACAGGCTAGGAGAGAGTGGAACAATATATTCAAAATTCTGAAGGACAAAAACTTTCAGCCAAGAATACTCTATCCAGCAAAAATATCCTTCAGATATGATGGAGAAATAATAACTATCCCAGATAAACAAAAGCTAAGGGAGTTCATTGCCACAAGACCCCCACTACAAGAAATGCTCAAGAAGGCCCTCATCCCTGAGGAAAAAAAGAGAAAGGGATTCAAAGTTTTGAACAAGGAGGAAAATTGGTTGACAAAACCAGAAAAATTGCAGTCCTCTACCAAAATAGATTAGCAAACACTTAATTATAAAACCAAAGATCAAGGGAAGGTAAGCACCAAGCGTAAATATAACCTCATCATGTTAAACAGGAACTCACAACACAAGAAAGAATAAGATGTGACAACAATAACTTAGAAGGGGAAGAGGAAAGGGATCGAATCAACTTGGTCTAAGGGAATAAGAGGCCATCAAAAAATGGACTATCACATTCGTGAGATTTTTTATACAAACCTCATGGTAACCACTAACCAAATAATCAGAACAGAATCACACAGGATAAAGAAAGAGAAAACTAAGAGAACCCCCATACAGAATTACTAAACTAAATTGGTAGTCCAAAACACACAGGACGAGAAACAAAAGGAATGCAAAAGAACCAGAAAAAGAGCGATAAAATAACAACAACCAGCCCTCATATATAAATAATTACCCTAAATGTAAATGGACTGAACTCTCCAATCAAAAGACACCGAGTGGTGGGATGGATTAAAAAACAAGACCCAACAATATGCTGCCTCCAGGAAACACATCTCAGCTCTAAAGACAAAAACAGGCTCAGAGTGAAAGGATGGAAGACAATACT
This sequence comes from Ceratotherium simum simum, assembly GCF_057802395.1. Classification (NCBI taxonomy): domain Eukaryota; kingdom Metazoa; phylum Chordata; class Mammalia; order Perissodactyla; family Rhinocerotidae; genus Ceratotherium; species Ceratotherium simum. The sequence continues at coordinate 10,984,746 of NC_141923.1, read as the reverse complement.
CCAGGATAATGGCAAACAAAAGAAAGCAGATGTTGCCATACTTATATCAGACAAAGTTGACTTCAAGATAAAACAGGTAATGAGAGACAAAGAGGGGCAATATATAATGATAAAAGGGACACACCACCAAGAAGACATATCACTTTTAAATATATATGCACCCAATACAGGAGCACCAAGGTACATAAAGGAACTATTAACAAACAAAAAAGGAGATATTAACAACAACACAATAGTAGTAGGGGATCTCAACACCCCACTCTCATCAATGGACAGATCATCCAGACAGAAAATAAACAAGGAAATAATGGACCTAAGAGAAAAACTAGATGAGATGGACTTAATAGACATATACAGAGCACTGTATCCAAACACAGCAGATTACACATTCTTCTCAAGTGCGCATGGAACATTCTCAAGAATAGACCATATGTTGGGAAACAAGGCATTCTTATATAAATTTAAGAAGATTGAAATCATAACAAGCATCTTTTCAGACCATAATGCCATGAAGTTAGAAATCACCTACAAGGAAAAAACCAGGAAAGTGACAAAGCTGTGGAGACTCAACAACATGCTAGTAAACAACCAATGGATCATTGATGAAATTAAAGGAGAAATCAAAGCAAATCGGGAGACAAATGAAAATGAAAATACATTGTACCAACTCATATGGGATGCAGCAAAAGCGGTCCTGAGAGGGAAACTCATAGCAAAACAGGCCCACCTTAACAAACAAGAAAAAGCCCAAATAAGCAACCTCAAACTACACCTAACAGAATTAGAAAAAGAAGAACAAACAAAGCCTAAAGTCAGCAGAAGGAGGGAAATAATAAAAATCAGAGCAGAAATAAATGAAATTGAAATTAACAAAACAGTAGAAAGTATCAATGAAACAAAGAGCTGGTTCTTTGAGAAGATAAACAAAATTGGCAAATCCTTAGCCAGACTCACCAAGAAAAAAAGAGAGAAGGCTCAAATAAATAAAATTAGAAATGAAAAAGAGAAATTACAACAGATACCACAGAAATATAAAAGATTATAAGAGAATACTATGAAAAACTATATGCCAACAAATTGGACAATCTAGAAGAAAGGCATAAATTCCTAGACTCATACAACATCCCAAAACTGAATCAAGAAGAAGTAGAGAACCTGAATAGACCAGTCACAAGTAAAAAGATTGAAACAGTAATCAAAAACGTCTCAAACAATAGAAGTTCAGGACCAGATGGCTTCTCTGGAGAATTTTACCAAACCTTCAAAGAAGACTTAATACCTATCCTTCTTAAACTATTCCAAAAAATAGAGAAAGATGGAACACTTCCGAACACATTCTACGAGGCCAACATCACCCTGATACCAAAGCTAGGCAAAGACAATACTAAGAAGGAAAACTACAGACCAATATCCCTGATGAACATAGATGCAAAAATCCTGAACAAAATATTGGCAAACTGCATACAGCAATACATTAAAAAGATCATACACCATGATCAAGTGGGATTTATACCAGGGACACAGGGATGGTTCAGCATCCACAAATCAATCAATGTGATACACCACATTAACAAAACAAGGAATAAAAACCATATGATCATCTCAATAGATGCAGAGAAGGCATTTGACAAGACCCAACATCCATTTATGATAAAAACTCTCAACAAAATGGGTATAGAAGGAAAGTACCTTAACATAATAAAGGCCATATATGACAAACCCACAGCCAACATCATACTCAATGGGGAAAAACTGAAAGCCATCCCTCTGAAAACAGGAACAAGACAAGGGTGCCCACTCTCAACACTCTTATTCAACACAGTACTGGAGGTTCTAGCCAGAGCAATTAGGCAAGAAAAAGGAATAAAAGGAATCCAAATAGGCAATGAAGAAGTGAAACTCTTGCTGTTTGCAGATGACATGATCTTATATATAGAAAACCCTAAAGAATCCATTGGAAAACTATTAGAAATAATCAACAACTACAGCCAAGTGGCAGGGAACAAAATCAACTTACAGAAATCAGTTGCATTTCTATATACCAACAGCGAACTAACAGAAAGAGAACTCAAGAAGACAATCCCATGTACAATTGCAACAAAAAGAATAAAATATCTAGGAGTAAATTTAACCAAGGAAGTGAAAGACCTATACCATGAAAACTACAAGACATTACTGAGTGAAATCAATGATGACATAAAGAAATGGAAAAAGATTCCATTCACTTAGATTGGAAGAATAAATATCGTTAAAATATCCATACTACCTAAAGCAATCTACGGATTCAATGCAATCCCAATTAGAATCCTAAGGACATTCTTCACAGAAATAGAGCAAAGAATACTAGCATTCATATGGGGCAACAAAAGACCCCGTATAGCTAAAGCAATCCTGAAAAAGAAGAACAAGGCTGGAGGCATCACAATCCCTGACTTCAAAACATACTACAAAGCGATAGTAATTAAAACAGCATGATAGTGGTACTAAAACAGACACACAGATCAATGGAACAGAATTGAAAGTCCAGAAATAAAACCTCATATCTATGGGCAGCTAATCTTTGACAAACGAGCTGAGGACATACAGTGGAGAAAGGAAAGTCTCTTCAATAAATGGTGCCAGGAAAACTGGACAGCCACTTGCAAAAGAATGAAAGTAGACCACCTTCTTTCACCATACACAAAATTAACTCAAAATGGATCAAAGACCTGAAGATGAGACCTGAAACTATAAAACTCCTGGAGGAAAATATAGTTAGTACACTACTCCTCATCAGCCATAAAGGGATCTTTTTGAATTCCATGTCTACTCAGACCAGGGAAACAAAAGAAAAAATAAACAAGTGGGACCTCATCAGATTAAAGAGCTTCTACAAGGCAAATGAAACCAGGATCAAAATGAATAGGGAACCCACCAGCTGGGAAAAAATACTTGCAAACCATATATCTGACAAGAGATTAATCTCCATAATATATAAAGAACTCGTACAACCGAATAACAGAAAAACAAACAGCCCAATCAAAAAATGGGCAGAGGTAATGAACAGACACTTCTCCAAAGAAGATATACAGATGGCCAATAGACACATGAAAAGATGCTCAACATCACTAATCATCAGGGAAATGCAAATCAAAACCACACTAAGATATCATCTTACACCTGTTAGAATGGCTATAATCACCAAGAAAAAAAGCAACAAATGCTGGAGAGGCTGTGGAGAAAGGGAAACCCTAATCCACTGCTGGTGGGAATGCAAACTGGTGCAGCCTCTATGGAAAACAGTATGGAGGTTCCTCAAAAAATTAAAAATAGAAATACCTTATGATCCAGCTATCCCACTACTGGGTATCTACACAACGAACCTGAAATCAACAATCCAAAGAGGCTTATGCACCCCTATGTTCATCGCAGCATCATTCACTATAGCCAAGACATGGAAGCAACTCAAGTGTCCCTCGACTGATGTTTGGATAAAGAAGATGTGGTCTATATGTACCATGGAATACTACTCAGCCATAAAAAAAGACAAAATCGTCCCATTTGCAACAACACAGATGAACCTGGAGGGTATTATGTTAAGTGAAATAAACCAGAAAGAGAAAGACATACAGTGCATGATTGCACACATATGTGGACGATAAACCAACAAACGGACAGATAGAACTGTTTGGTGGGTACCAGGGGCTAGAGGGGTAGGGAGTGGGCACAAGGGGTGGAGGGATGCACTTATATGGTGACTGATAAACAATAACGTAAAACAAAAATTTCACAATAAAATAAATAAATAAATAAATAAATAAATAAATAAATAAATAAATAGCTATGCCTTCAACACTGCCATCTAAAAATAAAATAAAATGTCACCTCCCCTGACCACCTAAGTACTATCCTGGCCCCTCCTTACCCCTGTACCCTGCCCTATTTTCCCCTCTTGAACTCAGTGCCATCTGATGTAACACGTTTTGCCTGGTGTCTTTTCCTTTATCTCCTTTCTCCCCACTTGAGAATGGAAGCCACCTGAGGGCAGAACCCTTGGTTTATTTTGATGACTACCATATCCCCAGCACCTATGTCTATCTGGCACATCACAGGTGCTTGTTTTAGTCTACTCAGGCTGCTATAACCAAACACCAGAGATTCAGTGACTTTAAATAACAGACATTTATTTTCTCACAGCTTTGGAGGCTGGAAGTCCAAAATCAAGGTGCTGGCTGGGTTCCGTTTCTGATGAGGGCCCTCTTCCTGGCTCACAGATGGCCGCCTTCTCACTTAATTTTAATTGCCTCCATAAAGGCCCCATCTCCAAGTACAGTCACATTGGGGGGTTAAGGCTGCAATATGTCAGTTTCAGGGGACACAATTCAGTCCATAACAGTGGGAACAAATGCTTGTTGAATACATGAAAGGGCAAAGTGTCAGGAGTCATGTGATCACGATTCAGAAGACCTTAACTATCTTGAAGGGTGCAGGAAGCTTCCAGAAGAGAAGACTCCTGGGATGAACATAAGAAACCACTCTGTGCTGATGGGCGTTCTGTTACAATTCTTTCTACTTTAGAAATCAGAAAAGCGAGGCTCAGTGATGTTCACAACTCACCAGAAGCTGGAACTGAGGAGAGAAAGCCTGGGGTGGGTCTATCAGTGGGGGCCAGTCGGGGGACAGAAGCCACATCAGGTAGTTGAACAGAGAGAATTTGGTATATAGGATGGTTAACTAGGTATAACGTGGTTCACTGGGTCACTGAATGGGTATAAGGAGACCTCGAAGGCATTGTGGAGGTAGCAGCTACAGAAAGCATATACTGTCTCTAGGGTGGGGGACAAAGGAGAGAGTTTGTAAGCGAGATGCTTACAGGAGGGTCCGGGGGGCCTGGGCCCCAGACCTCGGAGGAGGGCTCCTGTGGAATCTTTGGGGAGGGGGAAGCACAGTGAAGGGGTTCTGGGAGTGCTGGAGAAACTGCTGACTGGCTTCTGCTGACTCTGTAGAAGGACCGCGATGCTGGGCGATGCTCTCAGGAAGAGTCTAGCAAGGGGGCTGGGAAAGAGGTGGTGACCTTGCGCTGTCTCTTTAGTGAGAAGGATTTGGGTCAGGTAAACAACAATGTCTGCCACACACTCAGTAAATCAGATATCACAAGAAAACTCTCTCCATTTGATAAAAATACCAAGTGTGATTTATACAATCAAACTAGCTCTATTTTCTATTTTTTTTTATAATTTTATTTATTTATTTTTCCCCCAAAGCCCCAGTAGATAGTTGTATGTCACAGTTGCACACCCTTCTAGTTGCTGTATGTGGGACGCGGCCTCAGCATGGCCGGAGAAGCGCTGCGTCGGTGCACGCCCGGGATCCAAACCCGGGCCGCCAGCAGCGGAGCGCGCAAACTTAACCGCTAAGCCACAGGGCCGGCCCAGCTCTATTTTCTGAATTAAAAATTGCGTGAAAGTAGGAAAACAAGTTTGACGAAATTCTAGGAAGCACTTTCCACGGTCTTCCAAATGATATTTTTCTGTGGCGATGGATCACATTGTCTACTGAACTGAAAAAATAACGACCTGACTTCTTCAGATCACCTTATTAGCTAAACTAGCTAAGGTGCACTATAAATCTTCAAAGTCTTGCAAAGTGCAATTTGATATGGCCTCTGACAAATATAGAAAAACCGTTTAAAATATTGTTACTTTGGGGAAAAAATGTGTTTTTAACCCAGTCTCCTTCCATCCCCTCCCAGCAAGGGAGGAAGAAGTAGAGATGAAGATGAAAATGTGAGCCAGGGTTCATAGTAACACCTGGTCAAGGAAGACCCCACCTGGGCGCCAGGTCCCAGACAACCATGGGAACACCTGCAGGACAGGTGGGCAAGGTCTTCGCTTCTGGAGAGAGTAGGTCATTGGAGTTTTTGCCACGGTAGATATCCTAAGATATATCGAGCACTTACTTTGTGCCAGGTATTGTACATTTACTAACACGTCAATTCTCTCAACAAAATTAGAAAGTGGGCGCATTATTGTCCATATGTCAAAGTAAGATGCACTGAGGCTTGGAGAGGTGAAGTAACCTGTCCAAGGTCGCCCCACCAGCTGAGCTCAGATTTCAGCCCAGTCTTTGTAACTGTCAGGACTGCAAAGTACCTCAAATGTTATGTATCTAATATAGGTAATTGAGCTCAAGAGAGGCAAGCCCATGTTCCCAGATACACACAGTGAATCCCTGGGACAGCTGGGAATGGACCGGATCTCTGGATTCTCAGCTGAGGGCTGTTGCCACACCAGTCCTAAGTTGTAAGCCAGAAGCCTGAATTAGATCCTGTGATTCCAATAAAATGGGGTAGGAGTGGCACAAACAAAACCAGGAAGAGGCTATGGGGAAAATGGACCAAGGGGGCTGAATTTAAAAGACAAGGATGGGCAGTATCTACTACAGCTAAATGCAGGTCCACCCTTTGACCCAGCAGTTCCACCCCTGGGTATGTACCCAAGAGAAGCGTGTGTACATGAGCCCCAAAAGACATGTACGAGAGTGTTCATAAGACCTTTATTCATAATCGTCTCCAACTGGAAGCAACCCAAGTGTCCATCCACCAGAGAATGGATAAATAAATTGTGGTGTATACATGTAATTAAATATTACATGGCAATAAAAAAGAACAAATTAGGGCTGGCCCCATGGCTTAGCGGTTAAGTGCGCGCGCTCCGCTACTGGTGGCCTGGGTTCAGATCCCGGGCACGCACCAACGCACCACATCTCCGGCCATGCTGAGGCCGCGTCCCAGATGCAGCAACAAAGAAAGATGTGCAACTATGACATACAACTATCTACTGGGGCTTTGGGGGAAAAAAAAGGATTGGCGATAGATGTTAGCTCAGAGCCGGTCTTCCTCAGCAAAAAGAGGAGGATTAGCATGGATGTTAGCTCGGGGCTGATCTTCCTCACACACACAAAATAGAACAAATTATTGATAAGTAGATGAATTTCACAAATGTAGGATGACCCAAATAAGTTTTGCCAGAGTTTGAACTTATACTGTATAGTTCCATTTACAGGAAGATCAAACACAGGCAAAACTAACTTGGGGAAAGAAATCAGAAATGGTTGCTTTGGGTGGGGTAGAAGGATATTGACTGGGAGGGGGCCTGAGGGAGCTTCCTGAGGACACAAAATATTCTGTGTGTTGATCACGATGGAGGTTCCATGATATATATGTTAATATTTGTCAAGTTGTACACTTGTGGTTTATACCTTTTACTGTATGTAGGGTTTACCTACATCAAAATTTATTTTAAAAAAAACAAGAGCAGGGACATCAAATACAGACAGGAACAAAGGTGGTCACCTCTCGCCCGGGAACCCAACACAGCTGCCTGGTACAGAGAAGACCTCAGTAAATTATTGTGAGAGGAATGAAAGAGTGAATGGCATCAGTAATCTCACATGAAAAAACATACCAGCTCTTGATAGAAGGGAAGGAAATGGAAAATGAAGCTAGACAAAACATTCAGGTTAATAAACCACAAATATCCATTTATCTATCCAATTTGGAGAACGTAAGAGAGTGCTAGGTGGCCATGATTACAATGCCAGGCCTTGTTCTGGTTGACAAATTAATCTGCCCAGGGTTTGGGAAGTGAGGGAGCATCTCCTTGTATCATCCACGGCAAGGCGGCCTCATGTGATTTCAGTGGAATAGATGGAGGCTGCCTGATTTTCATGTAGATTACTCAGAGCTGAATGTAAATTGATGTAAATCAGCAAAACAGATCAGCAGCCACGACACCTCATCCTCCATGGTGGGACCTCTCCTGTGCATAGACTGGCTGGTGGGTCTCTGGATACCTTCCCAATGTGAGCCAGGCAGCCTTCTAGGGGTGGGGTGGGGGGACCAAGGAAGCCCAAGGGGAGGTCGTGTGGGCTCCGTGGAGCCCTTGAGGAAATAGCCTCTCCCAGGAAAGCTATCTATAACGACGCCAGCTCTCTGTCACATCCCGGCTCTAATCGACACATCAACCTGCAAGGAGAAGATGGTTATGGTTTCTATAAAGGCAATATATGCTCATTGTAGGAAGACTAGCATATTTAGATAAGCAAAAGGAAAAAATAAATAACCAGCTCCGCCACTCCATCAGTCACAAATAATCAGTTGAAATTTGCATGTGTTTCCTTTCTGATCTGCTCTAATGTACAGGCAGATATATATGTCTGTGTATGAAATTTAGGTTTTATTTATTTATTTATTTATTTATTTTCCCCCAAAGCCCCAGTAGATAGTTATATGTCATGGTTGCACATCCTCCTAGTTGCTGTATGTGGGACGCAGCCTCAGCATGGCCGGAGAAGCGGTGCGTCAGTGCGCGCGCCCGGGATCGGAACCCCGGCCGCCAGCAGCAGAGCACGCACTTAACCGCTAAGCCATGGGGCTGGCCCGAAATTTAGGTTTTAATGGTTTGTCATTTTTAACAGTTTTATTCCTTTGGCTCCATGTAATGAATTTAGAAACTGAATCAGGATACATGAGATTTACCCACAGGTAGATTTTCTATGAAGCTAATGATGCTTAAGCTATCGGACCCCCACTTGCTCATCCCCTTCCAGGGACCTGTACCTAAATTGGCATTTCTAATTTTGTGTTCTTTTCCTTAAAGAAGGGTCCCCAAACTGTCTCTGTGTCCATAAAACCTGATTCCATGCCTGCATTTAACCATAAGCCAGTGCTAGGGGTTGAATTGTGTCCCCTAAAAAGATATATTACAGTCCTAACCCCCAGTACCTATGAATGCGACCTTATTTGGAAGGGTCTTTACAGATATACCCAAGTTAAGATGAGATCATACTGGAGTAGGGTGGGCCTAAACTGGTGACTGATGTCTTTATAAGAAGAAGGAAATTTGGGGGGGACACACAAGGGAGAAGGCCATGTGAAGACAAAGGCAGAGATTGGAGTCACGCATCTACAAGCCCAGGAACGCCGAGGATTGCCAACCACCAGCAGAAGGCAGAAGAAGCGAGGAAGGATTCTCCCCTAGACTGTGCAGAGAGAGCATGGCCGTGTGGACACCTTGGTTTCAGATTTTAGCCTCCAGAACTGTGAGAGAATGAATTTCTGTTGTTTTCAGCCACCTAGTTTGTGTTATTTTGTAATGGCAGCTCTAGGAAACCAATTCAGCCAGTGAACCCCAAAGCTCGCTGAGCGTCAGAATTACTGGGGAGACTGAGGTGGCCAACAGGAGGCCGTTAGGTGAGTGAGGGCCCAGATCAGTGGAAGGGAGTGTGCTGGTGGCAAGTCCTGGCCCACAACCGAGGCCGCCTCCTCAGTCTGCAAATATCCCTGTCTGCTAGTCAGGTCTGCGTTAGGTGGTGCTGGATTACAAAAAACACACATTCCTGTTATTTTGATTTCCCTTTTTCTCCAATGACCCAAGGTGGGAAAAAGCAAGTTTATAGAGCATCCGCTAAGTGTCAGGCACTGAGCTAAGTCTTCCTTTTTGTCATGTATCTCCGTAAATCACTCCCCAAGGTCAACAGTATTATCCCCATTTGACTGACAAGAAAGCTGACGCTCTGGAATGTTAAACAGCTTGCTCAAGGTCACAGTGAGCAGATGACACAGCCAGGGTCTGAACCTAAAAGATTCTCGCACCCAAGTCTGTGCTCTTTCCTCCCTTGCTTCCCTAAAAGGGGCTCGGAATCCTATGTCTAAATTTCAGCCCTCACTGTCCACGTTTGAAGACAGAAGCAGCTGAACGGAAGCTCTCAGGGTCCAGGAGAGAGTCTGGAAGTGTCTTTCAGAGCCTGACTTTCCCATGGTCCCACCAGGCTGTGATCCCCTGGAAGGGAGGGCCGTGCTGTCCACTCACCACGGGTTATAAGCCAGTGAGCCCATGGTGAGCACTCAGCCGGAGAAAAAAGAATCTTCACTTAAAAAAAAAAAACTTCAAATCCAAAAAAAATGGAAAATAACAAGTGTTGGTGAGGATGTAGAGAAATTGGGACTCTTATACATTGCTGATAGGAATGTAAAATGGTATAGCCGCTGTGGAAAACAGTTTGATGGTTCCTCAGCAAGTTAAACCCAGAATTACCACATGACCCAGCAATTCTGCTCCCAGGTATCTACCCCAAAGAGCTGACAACAGGTGTTCAAGAAAAAGCTTGTACACGAATGTTCAGCAGCACTAGCCACAGTAGCCGAAAGGTGGAAGCAACCCAAATGTCCATCAATGAATGAATGGATAAACAGAATGTGTTACATCCACACAATGGAGTATTATTCAGCCGTAAGAAGGAATCAAGTACTGACACATGCTACAACATGGAAGAACCTTGAAAACATTGTTCTAAGTGAGAGAAGCCAGTCACAAAAGGCCACCTATTGTATGATTCCATTTGTATGAAATAGCCAGAATAGGTAAATCCGTAGCAACAGAAAGCAGGTTGGTGGTTGCCAGGGGCTGGAGGGAGGGAGGGATGGGGAATAACTGCTAACGGGTATGGAGTCTCCTTTGGGGCTGATGAAAATGTTTGGGAACTTGATAGCAGTGATGGTTGCACAGCATTGTGAATACATTAATGCCACTGAATTGTATCCATTAAAATGGCAAATTCTATGTTTTGTGTATTTTACCACAATGAAAAATATTTTTTTAAAAATCGTCAATGGATTTCTCAAGATGCTGTTTTTTCTACTTTCTCTCTGCTCTCTGGCACAGCCAGACTTCCTAGAATAGCTGTCGATACAGGCTAACTTCATGTTACCATCACCCGCTCACCCACATCCTGAAGCCCCCAGTCTGGCCCCCATCGCACCCCTGAAATTGTCCCACATATCACCTTCTCACTTCTCATCTTACCTGGCCTGAAGGCATCATCAGACCACACACACACACACACACACACACACACACGCACGCACCTGTTTCCATTCGGAGTGAGCTGCCGTCTTTGAAGACCGTTTCGTTCCTGATGCAGCTCACTTGCATTGGAAACTCTCAGATTGACACCTCAATGCTGACCTTGAGCAAGGTTTCATTCCCGGCAGGAGAGATGGGGCCGAGCCCAGCAATTATGCACTGATGGCCGTCAACCTCGCTCGCTCGTCCTGGGGACAGAGATTCTCGCCTAGAGGGGCATCAGATGCAGAATATATATTCATGAGAGTCAAAAGGAAATTTACACGTCTCAAATTGCATCCTACCTTTCCCCATCAATTTTCCTCTCCCTCGGAAGGTAAAATTAAAGGCTTCAGAATATTACACCTTTTAGTACTTACCAGGTGACAGGGACTCACGGTGTCAAAGCTACTGACAGGCTCAAGGGTGGAACCTCGGCTTGGACTATCTGTTTATCAGAGATACAATCAGGGCCCTTTGCAACCTATCGCAGAGGCAAGAGCAATGAGTTTCAGGCAAACACAACCACAGTGAAAGCCCCTACGAATAATGTTAGCAGCACACCTTCCGAACACTTTGAGCTCTCTGGGGTTCAACTGCACTGAAAATCAGAGGTGACAGAGCACGGGGGTTCAGAATGCAGGCTTTTCTATCAAGACCGCCTGGCACAGTCCTGGCTCTGCCACTTATCGGCTGGGTGGCCTTGGACAGTCACTTGCCTCACGGGAGTTTGGTGTCCTTTTCTGTAGAATGGGGAAAGTACTGTTCCTAAAGCGTGGGGCTTTTGTGACATTTCAAGGAGCACATTTCTTCTCATGACAAACCTTTCTCAGATGCTGGGCACTGAGGACAGGACAGAGATCAAGCCAGGTAAGTCCCTGCGCTCCAACCACCTGCATGCCAGAAATATTACAAGTACAGAACTGGCTTCCTATAAGCCTTTAGTGAATGCTAGTGAATATTATTTTGAAGGAGAACACTTTTTCCTTTTTTACTGAGATATTACATGCTGTACGGTGCACAAACTATACTGCTCAAAAATGTTGTTTTAAACAGACTTTATTTTTTAGAGCAGTTTTAGGTTCACTGTATAATTGAGAGGATGGTACAGCGAGTTACCATATACCCCCTGCCCCCCACACACACAGCCTCCCCCACCATCAACATCCCCACGAGAGGGGGACATTTTTTACAGTCAATGAACCTGCTCTGACACATCATCGCCCAAAGTCCGTACTTTATGTGAGGGTTGGCTCTTCGTGTTGCACATTCTATGGGTTTGGATAAAGGTATAATGACATATATTCACCATTATAGTATCATAAAGAATAGTTTCACTGCCCTAAAAATCCTCTGTGCTCCGCCTACTCATCCCTCTCCCTTCTCTCCATCCCTGGAAATCATTAATTTTTTTATGGTTTCCATAGTTTTGCCTTTTCCAGAATGTCATATAGTTAGAATCATACAGTATGCGGCCTTTTCAGATTGACTTCTTTCACTTAGTAATATGCATTTCAGTTTCCCCCATGTCTTTTCATGGCTTGATACCTCATTTCTTTTTAATAAGAAAGAATAATATTCTGCTGTCTAGATGTACCACAATTTAAAGCTCAATTAATTTTTCATGTGCACACACATGTAACCACCATCCAGGTCAAGGGATAGGATGTGTCTAGCACACACCAGGCTCCCTTGTGCCCCCTCCCAGTCAAACCCCTGCAGGTGGCCACTTTTCTCTCCTCCATCAGCAAGAATTAGTTTTGCCATGTTTGAACTTTATATAAATGGAATCTTACACCATTATTCTTTTATGTCTGGCTCATTTCATTTAACCTTGTGTCTGAGAGGTTCACCCATATTGCATGTAGCAAAGTTCATTCTTTCATTGCTGTATTGCATGGAAACCTGTCTACTATGTGTTATATCTTAAAATATGAACATGTCCCGTGGATCAGACACTGTGCTAGGTACCAGGCAATACAGAGATGTGCCCAGCACAGGCCTTGTGCTCAGGGAGTGCACAGTTTAAGAGTGGACGTGAAACATCCTAAATTTCCCCGGTTTGAAGTGTATCATGAAGTGTATCCAAAACGAGTATATTATGCTTTATAGGAATGCTGCCAGGGAGGAAATGTATTCATTTAAATACTCTCTGAGCTCTTACCAGGTGCCGGGCCCTGTGCTAGGAGCTGCAAGGAGACTAAGGTGGATAAAATATGCTTCTGGTTCTTGTGGAGCTAATAGCTGGGGGCAGGGGGAATAGAGACAAAGTTGCAAAGTGATATGTGCTATAATAAAGGAAATGCAATAGGCTATGGGAATCCAGGGGATGAGAGGCCCCTCCCAGCCTGGGGGGTCAGGGAAAGTGCAGTAGGCATTGTTGGTGGCCTGGCAGACAGATATTCCTCCCTCCCTCCCCTCAGCCAAGACTTCCTGTGCAATGTTATTTTCAAAATGGTGGCCATGTATGCCCAGAAGGTTGAGCCTCCCCAGTTCCAGAAGATGACTCCTGATAGGTCCAAGCCAACCAAGAGGCATCTGTTCTCCACCAGGCATTGGTCTAGCCGTGGCCAATTAGATGTGAAGGGAAGACACCTGGGGTGGGTGGGGAGCAGAGCTTCTGGGAAACATTTTCCTCACTGGGTAAAAAAAAAAAAACTCTCTTAGGAGGAATCACTACATTTTTCCACCTCTCGTCTTCATTGTGAGCAGGTGATATTGTGTCTTATTGCTCGGTAAACAGCTGGCAGAATTAACCCAGAACTGCTTCATCTCTGGGCTTCTGGTTTTATGCCATAACAAACCTTCAGTGACCTGCAGGCAAAAACATCCCAGTCTATGTCCTTAGAGGACAAGATTTCCTAGCTGAATCTTCAAGGATGCTAAAGAATTAACCGGGGAGAAAACTCCTGGAAGGGATGACCAGTAATTTAGCATCCAAACCAGGACACCATCAAGAGTGACAGTGGGCATTGCTAATGATTACGCTGGGACAAAGACCTAAACCCGCTCTGCCCCCGGGGGAAAAATGGGACATAAGGATGCCTTTTCCACAGCAAGAGCTCAGGGTGAAAAAAAACATGAAGCTTCTTTTTTTATTTGTATTTTTGTGTATTTAGCAAACATGGGATGCTCATGCACGCTCTGTGCCAGCCATTGTTCTCAGAACTTTATAAATATTAACCCAGAAATGATCATGAGCGAGTGGTGGGAAGGCAGGAGGACAAGAGACAGCAATGACTCATACGACCATGGTGGCTTCATTGAAGCAGAGGTAATTGAGCAAGACCTGGAGTGGGGGAAGGGTACACCAGATGGAGACACGGCCCGAGCAGGAGATGTCCAGGGAGAGGCAAAAATATACTAAGGCTGGAATGCTGTGTACAGGGAGGGGAGGAGATGACCAGCCAGGGAAGAGCCGTTGAGATCTGCTTGTAGGAATCTGGACTTTGTCCTGAAGACCTCAAAGGGTCTGAGCAGCAGGGGCAGATGCAGATTTTGTGAGGTCTGAAGCTTATACAACTTGGGGGGACGCTGTTTAAGAAAAAAAGAAGACCATTTCATAGGTCATGGAAGGGTCCATTCAAGTCAGAATGAGTGTAAGCTTTACTAGCTTCACAGGAAATTGCCTCTGCTGAGCAGAGAGGTGATCCAGTCACGGCTGGGCTTAGAGAAGCGCTTATGGCCCCGGCACGAGCTCTTGATGTGAGGCAGAAAGATGGGAAACATGACGACGATAAAGTACGGGAAAAGAAAATGGGAAACTGTGTCTTGTGCTCCATTGGAAACTTCCACACTCCATGTGGTAATAAGAGAATTCCTTGGCCAAGGAGATCACGTTGGGGTACGACCTGGAACAGTTATATCTGCTCCCTGGGTCCTAGTCTCTCCCTCTAGAGAGAGGAGAAAAACGATGAGCTACTAGGTCCTTCCGCCTCTGTCATTTGGCGATTTAAGGAGGCGCAGAGAGCCAATTAAGGCCATCTTGGGTTCCAAGACTTTTGCAATGGAAATGACCTCATGATAACATGACCTGCCTGGCAGTTGAGATGCCCTAGATTAGTGTTCCAAAATCCAGCTGGGCCTCAGAATTTCCCTAGGGAGTTTGAGAACAAAAACAAACCAACCAAAAAAGCTACTTCCCGGTGACCTGTGAGCAGCCAGCAGGCCACGGTCAGTAAACTCAGGGCAGGGATGGGGTGGAGTCAGGGTGGGAGTTCCACCCCGGGTCTGAGGTACCCTCAAAGTCTTCAGGGTGGGATGGAGGGAAGGCAGGCACATAGGAATGGGACTACTTCCGTGTTCAGCCACGGTGGCTCACTCTCAGCCCATCTTGGGGCTTCTGAACAAGGTTTCATTTGTGAACAAGAGAGAAGTTTGCACTGCTTACAATTTTTATTTTCAGTTTTTGAAAACCACTGTTTCAGAGCCAGAGTTCTTAGTGCAGAATCTATGGGGTCTGTGGCTGGGCTTCCAAGAGCTGGGGAAAGTTTCTGGAATCCTAAGCAGAAATTTGTGTTCATTTGCATATTTATATTTTTCTGGGAAGAAGACCCCACGGCTTTCAACTATTGCAAAGGGTTCTTGAGGCTCCTCTCACAAAAGGTTAAGAACTAGAGATCAGCATTTCTCAAACAAATGTGTGCACGGATCTCTGGGGGCTCTGTTAAAATGCAGATTCTGACTCAATAGATCTAGGGTGGGGCCTGAGACTCTGCATTTCTCACACGATCCCAGGGAATGCTGATGCTGCTGGTCCATGGACCACAATTTGAGGTGGTCCAATATGGCAGATACTGGCCACATGTGGCCACTGAACTCTTGCAATGTGGCTCCTCTAGATTGAAATGTGCTGTAAGTGTGAAATATACACCAGACTTTGAAGACTCTACCAAAAACATGTAAAATATCTCATTAATAATTTTTATATTGAATATTTGTTGCCATGATAATATTTTGGCTGTGTTGGGTTAAATAAAATATATTATTTAAATTAATTTCACCTGTTCCTATTTACTTTTTTAAAATGTGGCCAGTAAAAAATAATTTAATTACATTTGTGGCCCACATTATATTTCTATTGGCTACTGACAATTAAATGGCAGCCGACTCAGGAGTGAAGGGACGGTGTGGGGTCGTGGAATTTGGTCCCAAGGTTAAGTCCCAGTGGGGAAGCTGAAAAGCCTAGAGACCTTGGACCAGTCACTTCGCTGTCCAGGCCTGAGTTAGCCCACCTGTATAACAGGGAGGTTGGGGGAGAGTGTCACTGAAGGCTCTTCTCAGTTCTCAAAGGCTGTGTGGCTCTGACATGACCTTGCCTCCTTCCATAGTTAATGCAGCATTATAAACTGTCTTCCAGAGAGGCAGTGTAGGGGTCAAGGGTGCATGGTCTGGGGCAGACTACCTGGCTCGCAAGTTACCACCTGTGTGGCCTGGGGTAAGATGCTACACCTCTCTGCTGGGCTTTGGTTTTCCCACCTGACATAATAATAGTACCCATCTCACAATGCTGATGAGAAGAATAACGGAGTTAATACCTAAAAAGGCATAGACCATGAGCTGGCACCCTGCAAGCCCTCAATTAACAGGAACTAGTATTTTTATTACAAACCAGGATTAAAATCCACATTCCACCCCCTTCCTTGTGAGGTGAGCATGGCCTTTTACTTGTCAGCCCTCTGGTCCCTCTTTTGGAAAATAAAGACATCAATTCTGACGAGCGAATGAGACAATATTCATAAAATGCCTGACACTGTGTGTGGCACACAGCAGGCCCTGAATAAATGGCAAATCATCATCCTCTTCTGCTCCTGTCTGCTATTTTAGTGTCTATTCCAGGGACCAAGAGATGTTGTGTTTCGTCAAACAAAATATCCCCACTCTCCTGCATTGTTTCTCAGAGCGACCAAGGGTTGGGCGAAGGCATCCTTTTTGTCATCATGGGGTCTGGTAATAGACCCAGGGAAACTTCCAGCATGAACCTTCTTGGGATCCATTCTATGCCCCATCTAGAATTTGATCAAAAATTAAAAAGAAAAAGGTCATTGTTGTGAACCAGCTCCCATAGCAGGGAACCTCATGGACGGCCCAGTGGGTTGTAGCACCATTTGCATCATCGGCAAGGCCTGGAGACTGTAAAATTGCCCGTTGAGGCTGTGTCTCTGCCTCCCCTCCTCTCTGTGTTGTGTGTTTGGGTCTCGGTTGTAATCTATTTCAGGTTTGCAGCTCCACACGGCACGTCTGGTTTGCTTTGCCTGGCCGATGGGGTCCAGAAGACGACGCACTCGCCCCACGTGGGACACTGCATTTCTGAAGCAGAGTTGCGTAGCGGAAAGGCCTGGAAAACGATTTATGGGTGGTGGGGAGTTGCCTTGCATGAAATAAAGGGTGGGTTAAGGAGCTGGTCCCCATTTGGGAAAGAAAGTGTTTTTGTTCCAGGAAGCTAAGGACCACAACTATTTCAGACCAGCAGGCTTGGCGGCTCATTTCTGCAGAGCTTCACAGAAGGTTGCAGGGCTCATCAACTTTTCCAGGCTTTGAAGCAAAAAGGCAGCTGTGGTGTGGTGGAAAGCCTGCCAGAGTTGCAGCCGGGAAACCTGGCCTCGGGTCCTAGCTCTGCCTCTTGCTACCTGGCCTTTGTTTCCTCGTAGGCCAAGTGTGGGTCATAACACGTTGCTCCTGAGTTACCGTGAGGAGTCGGAGGAATAGCATGTGAGATGTTGTGCCTGACTTAGAATGGGTGCTTCAGAAATATTTACTGAATTGAAAACCACTGGACAAGTACACACAGTCTTGGGGAAGAATTAACGAAAGGAGCTTTTCCAGCTCTATGAATGTGAGAAAAACGCAGAAAATCTCTGAATTCAAAATGGCCGCCATGGCCACTGTGAGGGCCTCCTGCAGGCTCTCTGTGGTAAGTCTTGCAGGGGTTGTGAGGAGACAGGAAGACAGGCCCACTGGCTCCAGACTTGCCCTGCCTGGAATCTTCAGGGAATGCCCTGTGAGGATGGATGTTGTATATTTTATGCTGGCTCAGAAAAGATAGCAGAGTGTTCTGTGCTCATTGACTGGCTGATTTCCTTACTTTGTTTAAATGGCTAATTACACCCTGATATCCCTTCTCTCCTTTTTTTCTTTTGTTGTTAGAAATACTACAACTCCCTCCCCTACACACACCCACACACACACAGACACTGACCTATCCCATCAGCAAGGCTATTGCTACCCAATGAGACCCTATCCTCCCAGACTCCCTTGCAGCTAGATGTGACCTTGTGAAAAATTCTGGCCAAGGCAGTATGAGTGGAAGCATGCAACTTCCAGGCGCATCCTTAACAAGGAAGGTGCTCGTCCTCCATGGCCTCTATTCCTCCCTCCCACTGGCAACAACTGGGGAGTCACCACCAATACTGGGCTGAGAATTTTGTGTTGTGGGTGGCAGACCTGCCTGCCAGCTGGTTACTGATGACTTGGTGGAATAAAACCAACAACCAGCCCTGGACCACCCACCTACCTCTGCACTAAGACAAAAAAGAGAAATAAAATTCCCTCTTATTTAGGATGCTGTATTTTGGAGTCTATTTGTTAGAGCGGCTTAGCGCCACCCTAACTTACGCAGAGGGACAGTGTCACATTAGCATCCAACCAAAGGGAACAGTTTTGTCAAGACCATCTCTGTAATGGGGCATTTGGGAGGTGGTTTCCCTCATGTGTCTCCTCAGAGAAAGAGGATTTTTTTCTTTTGAGACTCAAAGTTGTTTATCGTTTCATGCTAATTATAACTGCAGTGCCTGGTCATGGTAGAAAATTTGGAAAATAATAAAAATAATTTATAATCTCATCATATGTAGGTAATCTCCATTAAGCATTTGATGATATGTCCTTTTAGTAATTATGGCTTTATGTTTCTTTTACAAAAGAGGACTCATACTATATACTCAGTTTTGTATTTCATGAATTTTTTTTCACTTAAAATTACGTTGTGAAACCTATCTTTTGAATAAAGGAGGTACAGGTGTTACTTGGTGTGTATATTTTAAATGTCACCATTAGTACGTATGTTTGGTTGTAAACTAAATCCATGCAATGACTACAAAGTGTGAATGGGTTTATAATAAGCAAAGAACTGGACCTCAAATGGCTGTGTCTTTCTTGAGAAATTTCAAGACTGTACAAATGCATCTTTAGGACTCATGAAAGATAATGTGTGGACTGCTATACTTTGAACTAAAAGTTTCTTATGTCAGAAACTTTAAGTGTTTAAGCATTTATATTTTTAGTAAAATGCAAAAAAAGTTGTATCTCAAAATTACATTGTGAGCACTTTCCCATGCTATTACATTTTCCTTGGAAACATGATTTTTATCAGTTAATAATATTCCGTAATATGGATAGACCATTATTTACTTATCCAGTCTGTTGTTAGATATTTGATGATTTCACTTCTCCCTTCTTTTGCTATTAAAAATACACTTATATGAGAAACCTAATATTAATGTGTTAGTGCACATTTCTGGCTCTAGCTTTTGGGTAAATTCTTCAAAGTGGAGTTATTGGGTCAAAGGGCATGACCATATTTAAGTCTCTTAATATATGTCGCCAAATTTCCTTCCAGAAAAGTTGCAACATGGCACATTTCCACCAGCAACATACGAGAGTGAATCTTAGAATCATGACCAGGATCCCGGGGACGTAGGACCCACCAGCCTAGACCCCATTGCTGATGTCCCCCAGAGAGCTTGTTAATCCTCATTTGATGAAGATAACAACATGATTGGCCGAGAATGGCAGAACCCCATATCACAGGGTGGGCATGGACACTTTTAGATGGCACTCTAGAATGTTTCCATACCACACAGGGACCACTGGGGCTGCCACGTTTATTCTAGTTTCCTCTTCACCAAGGAACCAGTGACTGCTCTTAGCTGGAGTGACCAAGCGGCTGGTTGTGGGTCTGGCCCAGTCTAGATGTTTCGCCTTGCAAAGTCTGCGTTCTCCTTCCACACTGGACCGCCCTGGCGTGGTCACTTTCTTTCGTTAGCATCTTTGCTCACAGTTTCTGCCTAAGATCACTGTAAAGTCAGGCCTTCTTTAGTGTATTACCAAGCAGGGAAGTCTCCTTGAATATTCTCTGCATAAGGTCTGCCACCAGGGCCTTGAGACGTTCATTTATCTCTTCATTCATTCATTTTTCATTCAACATGTATATAATGACTACCCCCTATATGCCAGGCGCAGTGGGAAGCACAGTGGTAGACAAGACATAACGTGGTCCCTCTCGTCAAGGAGCTTATTGGCTGGTGGTGGAGCTACATGATAGGCTATAGACAAACAAAATAATATGTAATTACCAAAGTTTTATATGCACCATAAAGAACACAAATAGAACCCTATGCTAGAAACCACTGTGGATCTACTTCAGAGAAGTGGGCAGGGCTGCATCTCTGAGGAGGTGGTGTTTAATTTGAGACTTGAAGGTTGAGAATGAGAATGGGATGGTTGAGGGAAAAGTATTCTTGGCAAAGGGAACAGCATGTCCTTGAGATGGGAGAGTTCTTTGTGTTTATAAGAGACTAAAAAAATAGTGCAGGGCTGAAGTAGAGGGCGACAGCGGCAGGAGTGGGGCTTGGAGCAGGAGGCAGTGAGCTGTTTTCCTTTTGTTCTGAATCAAAGCCACTGAAGAGTTATAAGCAGAGGCAGATGGAGGGAACAGGGTCCCATGAGCCCATTCTCATTTGTAAATGGGTTAAAGAGAATGAGGCAGCAGAGTGGCATGATTGGACTATTGCAGTAGTCCAGGAGAGAGATGACGATGACTGACACCAGGATGAGGGTTTAAATGGAAGCCAGGAAGAATGTTCATGGTGTCTTGTCCAAGGCACCGTATAGGACATCAGGTAACTCTGGGGCTGAGTCAGGCTGACCCAGGGGCCGTGGGTGCCATCAGCTTTTAACACAGGCCTAGTCAGCAGCCACCTACATAGTGTGCCATGGAGACCTGAAACCCTCCCTCACCTGGGAAGGCCTCAAAATCCATTCATAGACGAGCACTCCCCCACAAAGGCATATGTAATTTTTAAAGGAAAAATCAACCCAAGAGAGGTCTCGATTCAACCTGTTCTCAGTTACTGACAGCTGAGTGGGAAAAAGTTTCTGAAACTAAACCTTAGGCAAGTTACCCTCTCCATACTGGCCTCTGTCTCCTCATCTGTAAAGTAGAAGGGTTTGTCTCCTCCCCGCCTCCCTTGATTCATTCATTCAACAGCTCTGGGTGCCCTCCGTGCCTGGCCCGGTGCTGGGGAGAGAGATGAGAAAAATACAGTTTCTGCCCCCAGGAAGCTTAAAATCCAGTAGGTCTCTAAGCTTCCTGTTAGTCTGTAAAAATAAAGTTCTCTGATTTCTCTGTTTTGCTGAACATCCCTCCTGACTTCCCAGGCCCTCCCACCCGCTCCTCTCAGACCTCATCTGATGGATCCTTTTCATGGTATTGACACCTCCTGGGGGTTTCACTCTGATTTCTGGGCTGTGGTGGAGGTTAGGGACTCACCCTGACTTAACCAGCTGGAGTGCCCCAGAAACACAGGCCTGTCACTAAGACAGGTGCCTGGAGTTTGTGACAAATGCTGAGCAATGTGACATTCCTGCCACTGGGCCACACCCTCAAACCCCTCCCTCCTAGTGGTTGTTTCTCCTACCCATTCTCATCAAATTCCCTCCTTGTCCCAGCCTGGTCTCTGCCCAGGCCAGAAACTGGTCATAAATGATTGTCAGAGTGAATTTCCATGGCCTGAAAACATTCAAACACAGCCGCCAGGGCTAACGCCAAACCTCGTTATTGTGGTTCTAACATGAATTCTTTCTAGAAAGGTCCTGCTTGGGAGGCCAAAAACCTGTTTGGTTTTTTTTAAGACAGGGAAAAAGTAAAATGAGATCGGAGAACAGAAAAAATGGGAAAGCTTTAACAGACGCTGAAGACCTACTGTGTACCCAGAGATTTCACAAATGTTACCTTTCCAGTAGACCATTCTACAGAGGCGCCTTCTGAGGCTGAGGTCATGAAACTGGAATGTTCAGCCAGTAAGTTTGAAGGCTGGGAATCAAATCAAACTTGTTTGTCTCCAAAATTTTTCCTCTTTGCTACCTGGGCACCCAGAGGAAAACAGGACTGGAGTAAAGATGGATGGAATTTTGGACATGGCTTACATACCCCTTCATCATGGCTGATCAAGTTCCCTTAATTCAGCCAACAATTCCGTGAGCTCCCCACGTGCCTGGTGCCCGACGGCAGAGAGATCCCAAGATGTGCTCCCTGCCCTCATGGAGCTTATAACCAGCAGGGAGATAAGACACACACATAACAGGAAAAACAGACAGAATGCGACAGAACAGGCTGTAACTTAAGGGAACAGACGCTCCCAGGAACAAGGGGGCACTCCCTTCCAGGTGTACCACAACTCTCATCATTTCTTTCCTTGGGACGTTTTCTCTTTGATTGTAGGTCATAAGCTAGCTCCACTATCAAAGAACATGAACAAAAATGCCCTTTGGAGGGAAAATTTGTTTCATGGCTATCTGGAAGAACAAAGTTCTGGGCCAAGTGTGTGCCTTCTGTGTTGGCTATGCTCCAAGGCCAGACTTACAGTGCCCTCTGAGTCAAATTCCACCAACACTCGTTTTACAGAGAACACAGGAAAATCTGTTCTGGGGTTTGTTTCTGCATCATCTGTAATAACAGGAGAAGGTATCCATGATATGTTTAAAAAGAAAGAAAGGAAGGAGGGAAGAGCCAGAGGGAGGGTAGAAGAAAAGTGTATTCATTTTCTATAGCTACATAACAATCACCACAAATTTAGCAACTTAAAGCCACACAATTTATTATCTCACAGTTTCTGGGCTCCAGAGTCTGGGCAGGGGTCAGTGAAAGGTCTCACGAGGCAGAAATCAAGGTGCTGGCTGAAATTTATACAATGTTATAAACCAATGTTACCACAATAAAAAAAAAAAGAAAAAGAAAGAAGTCAAGGTGCTGGCCAGGGCTGTGGTCTCATCTGGAGCTCTTCCAAGCTCCTTCAGGTTGTTGGCAGAATTCAGTGCCTTGTGTCCTTGATTCCGTGCTGGATGTTGATCAGGGGCCACTCTCAGCTCCCAGAGGCCACCACATTCCTTGCCACGTGTCCCCTCCATCTTTAAGCCAGCAATGGAGAACTTCCCCCAGTGCTTCCAATCTCTGACCTCTCAACCCTGATTTAAGGGCCCCTATGATGAGGGCAGGCCCACCGGGATAGCGCCCCATCAGAAGGTCAACTGACTTGGGACCCTAATTACATCTGCAAAATCCCTTCGCAGCAGCACCTGGGTTCCTGTTTGATTGAATAACTGGGAGAAGGCATGTGTACACCAGGGGCCTGGAATCTAGCGGGGTGGGGGAGGCGGTCTCTTAGAATTCTGCTACTAGAGAGGGAGAGTGAGTGAGAGAGAAATTGAGAGGCCGCCAAATGCCTGTGATGGAGGATGGAGCTGAAGGTTCGTAAATGTGATTGTCATTGAAGGAAGCAAGGGGGTGAGTCATTTCCCACCCTCCCGCAACCATGGATCCCTGCCGTGGAGGCCCTGGTGGGTCCTGCAAACCACGCAGGCTTCCAGAAGCAGCCGCCACAGTCCAGCAGCCAGCTCATGAAACCGGCCAGGTGGACATAGCCGACAAAGGGGCATAGGAGCTGGCGTTGTGGAGAATCCCCATCCCAGCAGTGGGCTGGACTTTGTTTAGCCACATTTGCTCAGTTATGAGGACTTGCATTTGGTCAACAAGTTCAAGGGGAGTCCATCCGCCAAGGATGATTTTCTGGTTCATCGACTTTTCCAGTTACCTGAAGCTCTCTCATTTTATCTTACTTTTTTTATTTTTGTGAGCAAGATCAGCCCTGAGCTAACATCCGTGCTAATCCTCCTCTTTTTGCTGAGGAAGACTGGCCCTGGGCTAACATCTGTGCCCATCTTCCTCTACTTTATATGGGACGCCACCACAGCATGGCTTGACAAGCGGTGCCTTGGTGCGCGCCCGGGATGCGAACCCGGGCCGCCAGCAGCGGAGTGCGCGCGCTTAACCGCTATGCCACAGGGCCAGCCCCCGAAGCTCTCTCATTTAAGCAGACAACCTAATTCTTTTCTTTTTGAAGAATTAAAAGTGGCAGCTTGAATTGTTTTACTCTTCCTTCAAAAGCAATATATGTTCGTTGTAGAAAGAGAAGCCACAAATTAACAAAAAGACAAAATTCTCCTCTTCATAATCCCTCCCTAGACATGACTTTTAAGACCTTGCATATATTTTTGTCCCAAATGGGAATATATTATATACAATGTTTTATAACCCATTTTTTCATTTACTATATTGAGAAGATCATTGCATCAATATTTTCCTACTGCTGCTCCATTATACAGATGTATCATGGTTTATTTAACCAATCTCTTATTATAAACTATGTTGCAATGAACATCTGATAACTAAATTGGGATTGTTTGCTAAGAGTAAGTGCCCGGGAGTGGGGTTGGTCGACAGGTTTCCTTCCGCGTCTGTTTCGTCATCTGTGAAATGGGAAAATAGCAGTGCCCGTGTCCTCAGATTGTGGGGCAGTGACGTGGGACAATACCAATAGGGTCCAGCACATGGTAAATGTGCAATAAAAGTTGCTGGAAACATGCCTTTTAATGGAAATGTTTCTTGCATATATCACACGCATGCCCCTGTCTATCCAATGGCAGAAACTGAGTCTCCACTAGCCCATGGCAGTAAGAAATCCAGTGTCCTTGTGGTCGTCTCCACAGATGACCACCATCAGTTCTCCCTCCCTGTACATACATGCTGCCCCTCACATCTACTTCCCCTCTGGTAGCATCAGGTATGGCCTTGCCACTTGCATTGGCCAATAGAAGACAGAGGAAGTGATCTCATGTGCCAGTTCCAGGACCAGCCTTTAAGAAGACTAGCAATTTCCTCCCCCTTGGAAGCTGCCACCATGTAATGCTACTTTGAGACCACGATGCTGTGAGGAAGCCCAAGCAGGCCATGTGGAGAGAGAGGCCCAGCCGGCAGCCAGTGGTTCCAGCCACCCAGCTGAGGCCCCAGACTCGGGAGTGGTGACGCCATCTTGGACCTCCCAGCCTCAGCAGAGCAGAAGAACCACCCGGCTGAGCAGAGTTAATAAACTGCTGTTGACACCACTGAGTGTGGGTATGTTTGTTATTCGGCAGTAGACAACTGAGACGCCCCCCGGAGCCTCTTCCCCTAATATGTCCAAGCATCTTCAGGGGAACTCATTCATGTACCAAGAGCCAATCCTGGCTGCTCTTGCCAAGCCTCAGACTCAAACCTGGACCAGAACCTGTGGGGCCAGAGGCCTCCACACGCCACCCTGCATGCGGTCTCTCTAGTCAGGGTTCATCACAAGGGTGGCACCCATCCCTCCAAAGGAGCACTTTGGATTTCTGTGCAGTGGGGTTGGTTGTTACAATAACTGAGGAGGGGGCATGACTGGCATTCTTGGGTGGATGGAGCCCCCGCCAAGGTGCAGGGCAGTCCCACACAGCAAAGCATTTCCCAACCAGACATTCGTGTAAATAAATAAAAGTAAAAATCTTTATGCAATTATCCGAGCTCAGAGTTGTAGTTCTCAGCCGAGGGTGATTTTGCTTATTAGGGGACATTAGATGTGCCAGGAGACATTTCTGGTTGTCACACTGGGCATGGGGGTGCTCCTGGCATCTAATGGGTAGAATCCGGCTGAACATCCTGCAATGCACAGGACAGCCCCACGACAAAAAATGATCGCACCCCAAATGTCAGCAGTGCTGAGAAATCCTGATCCAGAGCCTTACTCTGTTTTATGTATAAACTCAGTCTTTTCTGCAAAGTTGTAATAAGCACTGAATTTTTCTGGAATGAAACTATCATATAAATCGATGGAACTCGATTAAGAATCGTGCTCCTTTCAGAAAATCAAGGCTTTTGCTTCGTGAGTTGCCAGCCCAATGCCGTGTATCCCTGTGTCAGTCGGCTGGGGGCGGCTCTCATATCAACAGGGGTGGGCCCAGTAGACCCTAGCACCCCTGCCTCATCGCATCCTCCAGTGTAGTCACGTCCATGCATTTATCTACTGAAATACATGCACTTTCTCTCATAAACCACTATCTTTTTATTTCTTCTTCACCTAATATTTAGGGCATTATATCAATTTGTAGAATTATGTGTGTAGTTATAGTATAGTGGCTAGGAATTTTTATTTCAGGATGGGAAAGGGGAGGTTAAACCAATTGTTGGAAGGGGGATTTGAGTCAGATGGGTGGAGAACTATTCCTCCAGAACATGCTGTGGTGCTGTCCCCGAAACCAGAGGCGGAGACTCACCACGGATGAATGTGACCTCCGTCTCCCCGACGTGGTCACCCTGGCAGAGCGAAGAGACTGGTGCAGGCTGAGTGACCCCAGAGGTGTCATCACTAAGGGGGGCCAGACTATGGAGGGCTACATGAGGCTCCAGAGAGGACTCGCCGTCCCTCCATGCTCTGCTCAGCCACACGTGCTCCACACCAATGACAGGCCCGGGCGCCCAGCATCACTTACGTGGCTGCTTCCGCAGAACCTCGCCTGCCATCAGGACCGCTGGGGAGGGACCAGTCCTGGGGTCAGGGTCCTTGCTGGCCAGAACCACCACGCCCCTTCCACCTGCGTCCCTGGGGAGGAGCCCCCACTGGCCTCCTCTCTTCCCACCCATTCCCTCGGGCCTCACTCCCGTCCCTCTGCCCTCTGCCTACGGAGCCCCAGTTCAGGCACAAGGTCCAGTTCCCCCACTTCTCTGCCTCTTCTATTCTCTCTCAAAAAACAACAACACACCTGTCATCATTAGTCCAGGCATAGCACGCTTTTATTTCATTGGTTCAATTCATTATTTTTAATAGCGTAATGAGCACCCATCAATCACTACCCAGAGCACAGCTAAGATCTCAATAATAATCGCTAATTTAACAATATGGTCCTTCCCACCGTAGCATCCCCAGGCTGACATTCAACATCACCCTGCTTTCCATTTCATGCAGT
Organism: Ceratotherium simum simum; assembly: GCF_057802395.1. Classification (NCBI taxonomy): domain Eukaryota; kingdom Metazoa; phylum Chordata; class Mammalia; order Perissodactyla; family Rhinocerotidae; genus Ceratotherium; species Ceratotherium simum. Next base: position 10,957,774 of record NC_141923.1, on the reverse strand, counting down.
TTTATTGAATCTATACAAACTCTTATAAAACATCTTTATTTGATTTGCATTCATTTCTATTCAAAGGTATACTGTAGGCAGTCTTTGGGGACTTTTTTTTTTTTTTACTTAACATTATTTCTGGGACCTTTTTAAACTTCATATTCTATTGTTAAGACCCATCCAGGGCCGGCCCCGTGGCTTAGCGGTTAAGTGCGCGCGCTCCGCTGCTGGCGGCCCGGGTTCGGATCCCAGGCGTGCACTGACGCACCGCTTCTCCAGCCATGCTGAGGCCACGTCCCACATACAGCAACTAGAAGGATGTGCAACTATGACATACAACTATCTACTGGGGCTTTGGGGGGAAAAAATAAATAAATAAAAATTAAAAAAAAAAAAAGACCCATCCATATTTTGCATTCGTCTGTTTTCCTGGTTGCATCATATTCCACATTCGATGTCTGAGAAGACACAGACAGCATCTTCTCACTGTGTCCTCACATGGCGGAAGGGGCGAGGGAGCTCTCCAGAGTCCCCTTTGTAAGATCACTCATCCCATTCTTGAGGGCTCCACCCTCACGACCTAATCACCTCCCAGAGGCCTCACCTGCTGACACCGTGACACTGGGGGTTAGGTTTCAGCCTATGGATTTGGGGGACACATACAGTCAGCGCTGCTCTGGACAATCGTGGGCTCGGCTCCTGTTACCTACGAACGGAGACTTCTCCGGCGCACAGACCTGCTCTCCTCCCAGGCAGAGCAAAGTAAACAGAACAAGCGAATCCCTCACTAGGTGATCTGAGGTCGACACTACGGTGGGAAGGGCAAAGGTTCTGCGGCAGAAAGAACTGGCCGTGCCCCTGCCCCACCACTCTCCAGCTGTGACTCTATATGACTAATCCTCCTCCCGGAACCTCTGTCCCCTCACCTCTAAATGGGGACAAGGACACCTTCCTCTCAAGGATGCGTGAGGATCAGGGCTACTTGAGCTCCTCAAAGTGAGGGAAGGCCCTGGGGACAGGCGTGCGCACGGGAGGAACAGAGCACAGCTTCACCACGTCTGCTCTCCTCGACCACTGGGCCAGGCTGGTGGTGGGGAGGGGCATGATACTTTTGTATGAAATCAAACACAGTCATGTTAGGCAGTAAAACAAAACACACATGAAGTCGTAAGCTGAATCAGCCATAAACAGAAGAGCAAGCTTTTGGGCTATTGGCTTCCCCGAGACTCCAGTGCTCCCGTCTCTAGCTCCCTGCTCTGGACACACAGCACACGTCCACCTGCCCCGGCGGCGTCTCCACTCTGATAGACCACATGAGGCATCTCAAACCCAACGTGTGCAAAGCAGAGCCAGCCTCACCCCCACCCCCAAATTTGCTTCTCCTCCAAAGGCCCTATTTGTAATTCTGAGATCCAGGCAGCCCCCAAGGCCCTCTCAAATGTGTCTCTTTCTCAGATGTGTCTCTTCCATTTCATCCTGACTTCCCCTGCCTAAAACAATAATAAAAGTAATAGAAAACAAACAGTACGCTTGGTACTGTTCTAAGCACTTTGCACATAGCAACTCATTTAATCTTAATGACTCTATGATGGGGCTGTTATTATTATCACCATTTAGCAGATGTGGGAATAGAACCCAGAAAGATTAAGCCAGCTTTCCTAAGAGGCAGAGCTATTTGAACCCAGGCAGGCTGGCCCCAATGCCCCTGGGTATGATTGCACACAGCCAGCAGGGGGGCCTCAAGAGTATACAGCCCCCCCCATTCTTTTTGAGGTCCAGGCCCACTCAACGCCAGGCTCAGGCAGGGCACAGAGATTTTGTCCGTCAAGGAGTTGCCAAGTACACATGGCAGCTACTATGGAAGAATTAGTCAGCTACACATCTCCCCAAATTAAATCCAGCCTGACATAGACGCACAATTGGCTGGCACACAAAGTAAGCTTTGTTCCTCCCTACGCCTAATACCGTAATCCTATCAACATAGGAGCTTCACCTGAAAGGCTTCGAGAGGGGCTCAGAGATGCTGGTGAGGGCAGCCCGGACACCCCGAGCTGCCCAGTGGTTACAGCGAGGGGTCAGATGGTGAGCTGGATGCTCTACACTTGTGGCTTCTCCAGAGTCAGACCCGCCCCCGACCCCATGCCTCCCAACACCCCCACTAACATGAAGACCCTCCCCTGAATGCCCAGGCTGGTTTTCCCTTCCCTGCCTTTGCTTCTACTCTTCCCTCTGCCAGGCATGCCCTTCCCTTTTGAGACGCTCAGGCAGGAAGGGGCAGGAGGGGATTTAAGTCACCCCCTCCCTGCCATCGGGCTCCCTCCTAGGCTACTGCAGACACAGCAGTGGGATCATGCCCCCCAGCTCAGTAAGCTAGAACAGTGCACTTCCTTTCACCGTAGGGCTTTGAAACAGACATGGCACCCGGAGCAGGAGCTCACCACTTCTGAAGGAAGGACGGCTTCGAATTTGAAAGAGAATTACTTATTTACTGCATCCCTGAATACACCTGCCTAATATTTCAGGATAACAAGATCAATATTGTTACTTAACAATGTGATTACAGAGAACAGTTGACATTTTTTTTCGGTTCTTTCTGTCCTCAGGGTACATTCCACTGGGAATATTCAGTCAAATTACTGTGTTCCCTTGAAGTAGTTTGCTCTGTGTAGTTATGCCACTGACTGGATACATAGTCAGGTTCATTTGTTTCATTTTGCTTTTCAGGGATTTTTTTTTTCCAATTTTGGTTGACTCTGGTTGGGTCTCTAAAAGATTCTGGAAGGAGGGTGGGCTTTTGGATCTGATGGCAGACTCTTATTTGTCTCTACTTCTTCCCAGCTGCAGGACTCTGGACAAGTCACTTCATCTCCCTGAGCCTGAGTGTTCTCATCTCTAGACAGGATGATCATGCCCACCCGGCCAGGTGCACGGGGGGTGGGGACAGGGACCAGGTAGGGAAACCACACTGAGTTATCCCGGCCACCAGCCACATTCTGTTCCCCTGTGAAGCCCAGCATCTACCCCTACCATCCTGCGGGCCCCTTGGCTTCCTAGGACAGGGTGGCGAGGGATGGTCATGCTGAGAGCTCTCATGCCTTACTCAAGGCAACATGATTTATCACGCATAGAACAAACGGCTCATCTAGCTCTCTGCTGGGACCTTGAGCTCATGGCTCCTTCGCTGAGCCTCACTCCCCAGGGGTAAGATGGAGATAATTATGGCACCTGTCTAGGGGACAGAGGAGCTACTTCCCTGGGTTCACAACCCAGTCTTGCCCCTTCCAGCTGGATGAATGGAGGCAAGGACATTAACCTCACTGTGCCTGAGTTCCCTTATCTGTGCAACGGAGATAATAATTGTCCCCACCTCGCAGCATCCCAGCGAGGATTAAATCAGTCAATGCGTGCCAAGAGCTGAGCCCAGTAAGGGGAAGAAAGTGAACACTCAGTAAGCCTTAGCTATTGTCGTCATTGGGTTCATTACTGTTATGAATACCTCATGGGACTGATGTTTCCACTGTGGTTGTTTCTCCTTTTTCTTTTCATCGCTGACGCCTCTGGTGCACACCTCACATCCCCTCCACCCACCTCTCACCTCTGCCACGGCCATGACTCAGACTCACCTCCCCATGGGGCCCTCCAGGGTGCAGCGTGCACCGTCCCTCCTTCAGCCTCAGAGAGGTGCAAGGGAAGCTGCAAGGAAGTTACTGCGCTGGTCCAGCCCTCCACCAATGGGGCCAGGGACAAGTGAGTCAATGCCCCCGCTCCCGTTTCACGTGGGTGATTCCTGATTCACGCTTCTCAGGACATCATAGTGGAATTGGGCCCCCAAGTCTAAGCAGCCACCTCGATGGGGCGTCCTTATGTTGGCTCCTCCCCCACCCTGTCTCACGATCCCCCCAGTCCTGCTTCCTGAGATCGCCTCCCAAATAAATCACCTGCACCCATGTCCGTGTCGCAGATCTTGTTTGAGGGGAGCTCAAATTGACACTCTAAATTCAAGAAATTTAAGACTGAAAACGAAATTTAAAAATCACCCTAATTTCACCAGGCTATGGCAAGCACAAGTTTCCTCTTTCTGTTTATTTCTTGTTTATTACCTTCTGCAGCAGGTCCAGTTACCCACGTGCACTAACAATGGACATGCTGTCTTGTTACTGCCACTTGCGTATGCATTATATCCAGTGTGTTCTATTCCTAATTTTCATAGTTGCCTAGTTTTCATAGCTACTTTAATGGCCATCTTGTTGGTGCACCATCATTTATTAAAGTAATTCCCTAATTTTGGATGCTTAAGTAGTTTCCAAGATTTCTCTATTATAGAGAACACAGTGATGGGTATTTTCGTGTATGTCTCTTTTTACTTCTAGACCTCTATTAGTTTTGCTACATGGTGACTTATGGATTTGCAAGAGCATTAGAGTAATTCAGAAAGCTACCAGCAAATAGATACACTTGCTCACTTTGTTCCAACCACACCAGCAATGGATATTACCATTTTAAAAATGTTTGCTACTCTCTTAGGAATAAAATAGTATATCCAAGTTAGTTTAATTTGCATTTCTTTTAATACTAGTAAACATACATCTCCTATAAATATTTGTTTGGTTCCCTTGTGTGTGACTTGTCTGTCCATGTCTTTTGCTGATTATTTCTTCTTGATTGTGTTACATCTATATTTGAATATGAGCAGGACCAAATACTTGCTGTGAATAATGTGTCTGTTATGAGTTGAATTGTGACCCTTCAAAAAGATATGTTGAAGTTCCAACCCCAGTACCTCAGAATGCGACCTTGTTTGGAAATAGGGTCTTTGCAGATGTAACGAATTAAGAAGAGATCATCAGGGTGGGTCCCTGATCCAGTAGGACTGGTGTCCGCCTAAGAGAGAAGAAGAGATACAGATACAGAGACACACACAGAGAAGAAGGCCACGTGATGACAGACGTGGAGATTGGAGTGATGTAGCTACAAGCCATGGAATGCCGAGGATTGCCGGTAAACATCAGAAGTTAGAAGCAGCAAGGAAGGATTCTCCTCCTTCCAGAGGGAGCAGCTTGATGTCAGCCCTCTAGCCTCCAGAGTAGCGAGACAATCAGTTTCTGTTGTTCGAGTGACCTAGATTGTGGTACTTTGTTATGACAGTCCTTGGAAACTAACACAGTGGCTAATAAAAAAGCATCCCCGTAGGAATGTTTAAAATAGAGTGGGTGAGCCAAGTGCTAACTGTGGAGACCCTGCCAGGTCCAATTCCCCCGCTCACTAGCTTTGTGTACTGAGCAAGTCATTGAATTCCCTGAGCCTCAGTTTCCTCATTTAAAGAATGAATACATCGCCTCTGCCTTGTCTTCGGCTTAGATTATTGGGAGGCTCAAAGTGGTTGATGTGTGTAAAAGCAGTCCACTGACTTCAAGATGCTATTTAAAAAGTTGAGTTTTAGCATGAAATGAATAATTTACTCGATAAACATTATTGCACTCCTACTGTGTGCTAAGTTTTGTGGCAGGAGATACAAAGATTGACTTGGGATGAAATTTATTCTTCAGGGATCTTGGATAAAAGAGACCAGATGAGTAGAAAGTAGGTTTCCATTGACTTCTCAGAAGAACTCTCTGAAATGGGTGCCTACCTTAGTTGAGAGGATAGAGTATATTGGTTAAGAGCCAGGTCACCGGGGCTCAAGTTCCATTCCTGCATTTACTAGCTGTGTGACTTCAGGAAAGCTCAGAACCTCTCTGTGCCTCCTTGTCCTCGCCTGTGAAGGAGATTTCTAGTGTAGTCTGGCAGGAGTATCTGGCATGAGATGGCTCACGTTAAGCAGGGAGCCCTCTGCTCCTGGAAGCGTGCAGATGGATGGAGGATGGACATGTGCCTGGGTAGCATGGACACAGTCCGTGCACTGAGCAGGTGAATCCAGAGGCCCCTGAACTTCTGAGAGTTTACAAATCCATGGCCCAGCCTCCAGGAGTACCCAGGCTAGGGGACGTGGCCAAGTGATCCTAACAGAGGTGAGAAAGGATCAATGCCATGAGATCTGCAGATAAGAGAGGATGTCACATCAGAGATGAGGGGTCAAGGACGGCTTTGATCAAGGGGGCATTTGTGAAGACCTTGAAGGATGGCTTGGATTTGGACCTTCAGGGATGCAGAGGAAGGACACCCATTGGTGATGGAAAAGTCTGGTCTCTGAATGGTGACAGGCGAGAACAGCTCCATCTGATGGGCCCATGGGGCAGAATGGCAGCTGGGGTGAGGCCTCAAAGGGCTTGAATGCCAAGGGTTTGGATATTCGCTGGGTTCTGGGATGTTCCAGAAGGGCCAGGCTGGTCCTACCCTCACTGCTTTAAGCAGAACCAAGCACCTGATGGTTAAACCTGCCTGCAAACCTTTGAGCTGCCCTTGACCTTAGATCTGAATAGAGCTGTCTCCAGTGCCTGCGCCTACAGAATAACGTCACTGTGCTGGAGTCCCGTCCTTGGATCTTGACTACCTTGTTCCTTCTCTGTTTCCAGATTTCTTCAAGGGACGAAGCTCACAGGCTGGTATCTGTGGATTGGCACGAGGGAGGCTGGCCAAGGGGAGAGAGACTCACCAGAAGAAGGGGCTCTTCTACCTGGGCAGCCAAGCGCCGCTCTTACTGAAGGTGCAGGAGAGGGCAGCTACGACGCCAGAACCAAAACTCCCCCTGAACGCCAGCTCCAGGAAGCGTCTCAGCAGCAGTGGCAGCCTGTGGGTGGGACTACGCCAAGCATGGTTCCTCATGAGGTGCCTTTGCTGAGATGCCATCAAATCCTACTGCTTCTTTGCTCCAAGAGACCCTAGGGGTCGGATAAGAGGCCACGTTCTACCTTCTAACCTCCCCAGTCTCGTCTCTCTGTCCTCCTCGGTGTCTGCCCTTCGTCATCCTGGGCATGACTCCAGCTTTGGAAATGCTGGCAACACTTTGCTTTCCTTTACATTCAACTCAAGCATCTGTTTCTAGAGACCTTCCATGTGCCGGGTACCCGAGGAGCGGCTTTCTCTGTTTCATTCAATCCTTCCAACAAGCTTGACAGGTGGAAATGATGGCACTCTCTTTCCAGATGAGGAAACTGAGAAAACGTCCCAAAGTAAATAGCAGAACCAGACTTTGAATCTCCAAGGCACACACGTGCTCTTCCCTTCATTAACTCAGGCTCTCTCACGTGGGCACCTCCCATGTGGTTCTTGAAAGCACGGTGTCTGCAACCGGATTGCCTGCCTCAGAATCCCGGCTCCATATCTTATTAGCTTCATGACTTTGGATAAGTTATTACTTCCTCTATGCCTCAGTTTTCTCATCTATAAAATGGGAATAATAATATTAAACTACCTCATAGGGCTGTTTTGAGAATTAAAGGGTTATTACACGTAAAAGGCTTCCAGCACTGTCTGTTGTATAGCAGATGGTCTGATTTTTATTATTATTAAGCAGGGCATGGCCTCTAATTTGGTGCCAACTCCTAAGTCCTAACTTGACTTCAGATTGTATGGTCCTGGGTACCCTGACTCTGTCGCTTTTCAGCCTGTGACTTTGGGGACAGTCATGCCCTTTCTCTCTGCCTCAGTTTCCCCATATATAAGATGGGGCTGAACTAGGTCAGCGATTCTGAACCCTAATGGAGTCACGAGCCTTTGAGAATCTGCGGGAAGCTGTGAACACTGTCCAGAAAGATTCTTCACGTGGTCTGAGTGTTTCTCAGGCCCGCACAGCCCGCCCATGAGCCTTGGTTTGAGGATTCCAGGATTCGTGGGCTTCCCAAGCTTCCAACCAGCTCTGGCAAGAAGATGAGGGGGTGTGGCTGGGTGTCTCCTTCCTCCCTTTCTTTATTTCCTGCTTCTGGAAACCCTGTTGCTACTCTGAGGTTAGAAAAAGTCCAATTTTCAGGGCAGAGGGTGACCTAGGCTGGACCTTCCCTCCACATACCCAGCATCATTTCTGTTTAAGGTTTTCTCGGTCTTTTCCGCCACTCAGAAAAAGCCTTAGTTGTGGGGGGGTGGTGCAGAGGGCATGTTTACGAGAAAACAGTGTAATCCATACCAAGGGAAGAGGCAGCACGAGAAACTCAAGATGATGGGAAGGCGCCCCTCTTTATCTGCTGGATCGGGGGCCAGCTGCCTGTGCAACAGACCATCTCATTCACCGCTCGGTGGCAATCAGCGGGGATTTACTGAGGCCATCCCAGCAGGAAAGCAAAAACCAACCCCACCAAAAGAAAAAAGCCGCCGAAAGCCAGGCCTGCGTCGTGGAGGTGTCGTTGCCCCGTAAAGGAGACCAGCGAGGCGCCTGGGAGCCAGTGCGTCCCCACGTTGGGGCAGGAGATGGAGCCGTAAAACCCTCTGGGTGTGTTCCCTGTCCTCGCACGTCCTGCCATAAATGGTCCAGCCGCTTGGCAGTCTGCTCTCGCCGTTTTTATTTGGGGTCGTTCCCAAAGGCCACGTGGCAAGGAAACAGGTCTGGGGACACAATGGTGGCACAGTGACCGGCAGCCCGGCCCCTGCCTAATCACTTGAAACACCTGGAGGGACTCGTCGAAGGAAACAAGAAACAAAATCCCTGTGATTAGGGCTGCAGGCTTCTGGTGGTCCCAGCTAATCTCTTTCAGGTGGAGGGCCCGGTGGGGAGGCCGGGCCGCCTCCCTGACCCAGAGCTGTCACAGAGCTGGGGGCCTGGGGCCAGTGGCTGGAGCAGATCCAGCATGAGGCTTGCAAAGCTGGCCTGGACGTCTGTGGCAGCAGGTGCCCTACAAGTGCCAAGGGGGCCGGCGAGCCAAGCCGGGGTGTGTGCGGGAACCCCATAAAAGAGATCAAGCTATTTAACAGACCATGGAGCATTCCCCCCAGCCCCTTGGCCACTCCGAAAACAGAACAGCCAAATGTCGAAGCTGAGATGGACAAGTCCCACTGCGCCCGACTTCTCAGACAAAATAAGCAAACACTGATGGTTTTTGCTCATTACAAAGGTAATACATGTTGATGGTGAAAAATTAAGATAATATATAGATAAGAAAAAGAGGGAAAAAATTACAAGCACAAAGTCCCACCACCCAGAAATAATCATGTTAAATATTTGGGGCTTATCCTTTATTGTGGTATATAGTGGAAATTTATAAATATTGTATAAATGTTTTCTTCCCCAGACAGAAATACGTCACACACACCATTTTAAATCTCTTTTATACTCATCCACATATCCTTAGCATCGTTCTGTGCCATTAATTGTTCTCCTACATCATTTACAGTGGCTTCATCGTCTTACATTGTGTGGAAACCTGAATTCATTTGGTTCATCCCAGAGTGATGGCTTCTCCAGGTTTCCACACTCACATTCAGGATTATTTGATGCATTTTTAATCTTGAAAATGTCATGAACTCCCACCTGGGGACAAGTTGGAAAAAAAAACCCACAACAAAATAATAAAAAGCTTTAATGAATGTAATGAGAATTTTACAAGGATTGGTGGATTGATCACTACAACAGTCTAGGGCATACTTAGAGGACGAGGGACACTGGGGCAGGAGATCCTGAGCTAGTCCACCCCCAGTGACCCTTCCTCCACCACCAATTCTGCACGTGAGAAAACTGAGCCTTGGAGGGGGAGGCGTTTTGGCCAAGACTATAGGCAAGGAACTGCCCAAGGCAGGAGCCGAACCCCGGCCGCAGGCCAGCAGGGCAGCAGCACATTCAGATGGACTCAGGGAGGAGTTTTGCCTCAGCAGCAGGAGAGCCTGGATGCCTATGGAGGCTGCATCTCTACACTATTTTTTCTTTAACCAGTAAAGAGTTTTGTTCTTAAACATACTGAGGGCTAAAAACCGCCTCTCGTCTTTTGAATTTTGGTTTTTGGAATGACTCAGCCTACCCTAGAAGAGAGAAGAGGCGAAAAGGAATGCTGACCAGCTGAAAATCAAGTCACTGCCTGCCACTGCGAGGGGGCGTCCAGGGAGCTTGTTAGGACAGTCTCCTCGGGCAGGGCTGGGTTCCTGGGCGACACACAGAAAGACCCCGCACTCAGCTCCATGCTCTGCTGCGCCATCTTGAAAGTCTTGATCTTTGAACGAGGGGGCCTGCATTGCTATTCTCCCTGGGCCCTGCAAATTATGTAGCGGGTCCTGTCCTCAAGGTCTGGACACTTCTACTTCCCTGGCAGCTTCAAGTGTCACTCAGAGAGGTCTGTACAAGTAAACCTCCGTGATACTAGGAAGTTGGTTCACGCCCCCAATGGGAGAAGGACCCAACCAAGGTCACGTGGTCATTTGTGCCAGAGTTAGGACCCAAACTCAGACTTCCAGTCTGCTTCAGACCAACCACCTGACGTCAGACCTCCTTTGGATACACCCATTTCATAAATAGGGCGGTTGCCCTTTGACATCGGGAGGGAAGGCCACACAAGGGGGGTGGTTTGAAGGTTCTGGCAAAGATTTCTGCTGTAGACACTGCTCCTGTGGGCCTGCCACAGTGCCTGAGGTCTACCATTAGAGAGAAGTGGGTCCCAAGGTACTTTATCCCCAAGCCACATCTTTGGAAACTTTCATGGATTTATAAGTGGTCATATATTAGCTCTCTCTCAGCTTAGGGTGAACTACAACCCTAAAGATCATAGGTCTCCCTTGTCCAGCCCTGGGGAAATGGTGGTGACCAAGAGAGACCCGGGTCCTGCCTTCGGGAAACCTGCACTCTCATGGGCAGGCGACTCCTTGGATGTCCTCAGGCTTCCCCAGCTGAGGCTTTGCAGTCCTTTGTGAATTTGGATATGTCACTGCACCACTCTGAGCCTCAGTGTCTTCTTCAGTAAAGCGGGGATAACACCCACCTTGCAGGGTCCTTATGAAGATAAGTGGCTAGGACAGTGCCTGATAGAATAAAATATTGTATATGCACACACAGAGATACAAAGATAAACACGTACCTTCTTGTCGTTCAGGGAACACTTTCATTGTCACCACCTCAGAGAAGACTCCCCTGACTGCTCAATCTAAATTTCACACTCGATGAGGATGACAACTCTGCTCCCCTCACTCACTGCTCTGCCCCCAGAGGCTGGCACATGGTAGATGCTCAACAAACATTTGTTGAATTGAGTTAAAGCGAAGCTGATGTAAAATTCCACCCCTTCCACGTTAATCGTGTCTTGAACACACTCCCAGAAAGAAACCCACGCCCCTCAACCCGAAATTCGGGCAGTTGACAATGACCTGGCTTCAGCTGGCCTTTCCAGCCTTGCTCCTAGGACATGCCCTGTGTTCGTCCCACAGGGACATCCTGATGTGATTTTTTTTTTTTTTTTGGTGAGGAAGATTGGCCCCGAGCTAACATCTGTTGCCAATCTTCCTCTTTTTGCTGAGGAAGATTGTCCCTGAGCTAACAGCTGTGTCATCTTCCTCTATTCTGTATATGGGACGCCGCCACAGCACGGCTTGATGAGCAGTGCACAGGTCAGACCCGGATTGGAATCCACAAACCCCAGGCCGCCGAAGTGGAGCTGGCGAACCCAACCACTACGCCACCAGGCCAGCCCCGAGATGTGATGTTTCCATGTTCTGATGTGAGCCCCAACTTTTCCCCAAATGAAGGAGCCCCTTCGTTTTTGGTGTTCCCTCCCCCAGCCCCGCCCGGATCCCTCATTTCTGCCAGAGTTTGTCCCACGAATCCAGCTAAGCCAGGAGGAGGGCAAATTCCTGGGCATGGAGGAGCTTTGGGGATGGACACAGGGATGAAGGTGGCGGGTGAACAGAACTTAGGCTATGGGAGATGAGACAGGGAGAGGTGGAGGCAACTTCCTGGTCCGGCTTGCGTGGCCAGCGACACCCTCACCCGAGAAAGACCACATGTTGAGCCGTCAAGCCTGGAGCATTACCCCAAACCCCAGGAAGATGTGGCCGGAGTGGAGCCCTGGAGTCTCCGCCAGCCTTGCTCCATGAGCACCAATGTGTTTATTCAATGCACTAGTCATCTTCTTGGAATTAATCCAGAGGAGCTAAAACATAGACTACAGGGTGTCTCTGTTGATGGGGAGGAGAGGGGCACCCAGAGGGAGGGAGCACGGAAGGGAGGGGGCCCGGCAGAGAAGCGCTCTCCACTTTTCCCAGGCCTTGGTTCTGTTACAGAATCCCTGCGTCTTAGCTTCAGAAATGGCATCTCGCCCCAATTTTCTAACTGAGGCCCAGATTGCCAAGCTGGCCTCCCTGAGGTCACAATGCAAGCACGTGGCTGGGCCTGGACCCACAGCCCCATGCTCAGGGTCAGACACCATGACCCTACCACGAGGCCACCCACCTTCGTGTGGGTGTGGCATCACGGGCCAGCTGCCTGCAGCCAAGACCCCCACAGCTCCACCCCCACAAAAACCCCCCAATCCGGTACCATCATCACCATGCACACACACACACGCTGCTACCCACACATGCCCATACACATACACACTTACTCAAGAATACGTGTGCACACACCTACTCACCAGCACACACACACACATACATACATACCCACTCACACACACATGCAAGCCTCTATGAAGAGGACCCAGGCACTGAGAACACTGACTCTCTTGTGAGAGTTGAAATGTAATGGTTAGATGCACAGGCTCCAGGTTCAAGTCCTACTCTGTCACTTACTAACTGAGTAGTCCTGGGCAAATCACTTCCACTCTGTCTGTCTCAGTTTCTCCATCTGTGAAATGGAGCTATGAGCAGCCCCTCCCTCAAAGACTGTGTGAGGGTTACTTGGCTCTGTGTATGACCATGGTAAGTGCTCTATAAACAGCTATCCATCGTGGTGCTGTTTCTCAGCCAGACCTTTTAGCCCCTGGATAAGTAGGCCTCTTTCCAAATCTGCAATTACTGTATTTCCTCTAAAATCTGTGCAGCGTATTTTTCATGTTCATAGGGACAAAATGATGGCATTTACATTGAGCCTTGGACCTTCCAGGGGAACAGGAATCTCAGGTGGCCGTTTAGACAGAGTTCGTCTGACTTCCAGGGGCGGGAGACGTGGTCTTCCCGGTCCTCACATCGCTCCCCGCCCAACGTGCGCTCGCCTGGTGATTTCACCGTTCGTCAACCCAAGAACAGCCATTGCATTGTTTCATCCTCAGCCCAATTCGACTCCCTTTACATTTTTACCACTAAATTGAATCTACTGCCAGTAATCTAATTTACATTTGAAGGCACACATAATGCCAACACGACCCAACGCCAATAAAATTTCTAGTAAAACCCATAAATGGCTCGGTGCTCGTGTTTATGGAAATCTTAGCCTGCTCCTGCCCCAAGAACCCTGCACCCCAGAGCCTTAAATCATTCCCATATGACGCTGAGATGCTCTGGACGCCCCTGGCGATGGGGACGAGGCCTCTCTCCGGGCCCTGCGGTGGAGCCCCCAGAGATGCGGCCAGGTCCAGGGGAAGAGGGTGGGGCAGGCTGGCCTGGTGTCAGGTGCACACACCTGCCAAGTCAGGGCAGCACCTCCCGCCCCACCCCATTTTGCCCATCGCCCCGCCTCCACCACGCAGCCGGGGACTCTTTCAGAAGCGCTGACCATCCTGCTCAGGTTTCTGGAATGACGGATGCGAGAAAATTTACTGTGTTTGGTAATTCGCTCTCTCCTGCTGAGTCACATTTTTAATATTCCATCTGTTGAGCATATTACAAGCGTTTCATAGACTCATGAAAGTGTCGATTCTCAATTTTGGAAGAAACTCAGAGGACTCAGTCCTTCTTTTAACAATGGGTTGAATAATAAAAATAAAAGCTAACACCGATCGGGGGTTTAATCTGTGGCAGGTACTATTTTAAGCACTCTATGTATCAACTCAGTTAATCCTCACCATGGCCCCATGAGGCAGAGCTTTTGTTATTTCTGAGTAACTGATGATGAGACTGACGCACAGAAGGGTTAAGTAACCCGCCAAGATCACACAGCTCCGGAACCTACATGCTTAGCCACCCCCTCCATGATACTCCACTTCTTGTCTCCAGTGAAAAAGCACCTACTGTGTGCCAGGCTATGGACTAAGTCCTTCACATATATTACCTTTGAGCCTTGGGACAGCCCTGCCATGCAGTACTGCCAACCCCAGAGAGGTTAGTCACCTTGCCCCAGGACACACGCCTTGAGTTTGCAGAGCCAGCTCTGGATTGTTTCGGGACCTCAGGTGCAGAGGGCTGAGTTCATCACACTCCTTGGTTCATGGCTAAAGTCACTGCTGGCCCCTACTACTTTCCTATCTTGATTGATTGATGGATGGATCAATGTAATCCCTTTTTTCCCACTCCCCCACTCCCACTCTGTCATTTATTGTAAAACAAGTTTTATTATTTTATGGGCATGTAATTTTACTGCATGTAAAGCTGATTGTGCTGGAGAAATCATGCTGGTTCTTCCTTCTAACTGCTCATGGCATTCCACAGCATATGCATCTAACGTGTTTCAATTATCCATTTCCCCAGTGATGGGCATATGAGTTGCCTCCAATGCCCGTAGACCTAATCAATAATGTGATGAACAACCTAGTAAATATCCCCTTTGGGATTTGTGTGAGCATCTCTGTGGACCAAACACTCAGGAGTGGAATTGCTGGGTCATAGGAGATGCATATAATTAAGTTGATTGAGTCCTGTCAGATCACTCTCCAGGATGACACTCCACTCGCCTCCCCACATCCTGCTTTCTAATTTGTGCTGATCTGATAGACGCAAAGTGATATCACATTGTGGATTTAACTTGCAATTCTCTAGTTACTAGTAAAAGCGTTTCTTCATATGCTTGTTAGAATTTGGGGCTTCTTTGGTTGTGAATTACTGGTTCATGTTCTTTGACCATTTTTCTATTGGGATTCCTGTATTTTTTTTGTAAATTTACAGCAGTTTATATATATTCTAGGATAGCGGTCCCTAATTAAATTTAGATATTTCACATATTTTCTCCCTTCATGTCATTTATCAATTAGCTCTGTCCAGGATGCCCTTCATTGAACAGAAATCCTTAATGTTGATGTACTCGAAATCCACCCATTCTTTCCCCATGCTTCATTCAAACCATAGCTTGTATTCTAGGGGTCTCGTATAGGAAGTCCTCCCTTGACCCCAAATCACAAAGATAATCTCCTATAATTTCCTTTATTGTGTTTATGGTTTGTCTTTCACATTTAGGTCTTTACTCCATTTACAATTCAACTTTGTTTATGCCACTAGTTAGGGATCTAATTTCATTTTCCTCCCTGTAGTGAACCAGTTTTTCCAACACCCGAACAGTTCTCGTTTCCCCATTGAAATGTGGGGCTCCCTTCACTGTATATTAAGTTCCGTATACACTTGCGTCTCTCTCTGAGCTCCCCCTTTGCTTCACTGGTGTATCATCGCCGTTTTGTTTGTGGGACAATGGCTTTGTAGTATGTCCATACCTGATAGAGTGAGAAACTTTACTTCTTTGCTTCTCTTTTACTCCATTGATTTTGCTATTCATAGATCTGTATTTTTCAAAATAAGTTCATTGAGGGGCTGGCCTGGTGGTGTAGTGGCTAAGTTCTGTGCACTCTGCTTCGGTGGCCCAGGGTTCAAGGGTTTGGATCCCAGGCATGAACTTATGCACCGCTCATCAAACCATGCTGTGGCGGCGTCCCACATACAAAATAGAGGAAGATTGGCACAGATGTTAGCTCTGACAATCTTCTTCACTAAAAAGAAAAAAAAAAAGAAAGTTCATTGAGTCCTTCAAAAAACCCAACTGGAATTTAAATTGAGATTGAGTTTGATTTATAGATTAATTTGGAAAAATTTGACATCTTTTTAATATTAAGTCACCTTATCCCGAAGCATGAAAAAGTTATTTATTTTGAGGGGGTCTTCTTTTAAGTCTTTTAATACAGTAAAAAATAAATTTTTTTTCATAGAGGTCATGGCTTTCTTTTCAGGTTACTTCCTAGACACTTTATGGCTTTGTTGCTCTTGTGTATGGTAAATTTATCTTTTTAATTATATTTTCTGTTTATTGTTTATGTAGAAAAATCTATTGATTTTTTTAAAAGTGGCTTTGTATTCAGTAACCTTGTTGAACTTTCTTATTAGTTCCAATAATTTGTTGATTCTGTTGGATTTTTTTTTATGAGTCTGTAATTTTCTTTTCTTGGACTGCTCTTGTCTGATTTAGGAATCAAGATTACACTGATAATCTCATAAACCTAATTAAATGGTTTCTTTTGTTCTTCATCTCCTTTTGAAATAACTTGTATAAGATAAGAAATTTCTGTATCTTGAAAATTTGGTAGAACTCACCTGTAAAACCATCTGGGCCTGGGACTTTTTGTTATGAAGGGACCTAGATTACCATTTCAACTTTCTTTTGTTTTGGTTTTTTTGGTGAGGAAGATTCACCCTGAGCTAACATCTGTGCCAATCATCCTCTATTTTGTATGGGATGCCTCCACAGCATGGTTGATGAGTAGAATAGATCCATGCCCAGGATCTGAACCTGCAAACCCAGGCCACTGAAGTAGAGTGCACAGAACTTTAACCACTCAGCCATGGGGCCAGCCCCTCAATTTTTTTTTAATGCATATTGGTCTATTCAAGATCAATTGTTTCTTCTTGCTTTTTTTTATCCTTCCAAAAATTTTTCCATTTTGTTCTTGATTATAAATGTATTAGCTTTTAGTTTTTCATAATACTTCTACATTATGTTTTCATTTCTCTGGGTATCAATAGGTATTTTTCTCAGTTTCATTTTGTATTTTATTATCTGCATTTTCTTGTCTATCTTACTTGATGTTTTTGAGGAAACCACTTTTGGTTTCATTAATATTTTCTTTCTGTTGCTATTGTTGTTTTCTCCATTTCACTGATTCTTGTCATTATCTTTATTATTGTCTAACCAGAGCCAGCTCCAACCTAGGTTTTCTGAGCCTTAAGCTGATGCCCTTTCTGTTTTGTTGAATCTCCTCTGTAGCAGTTCCTTCAATGCACATTTGACTTCTGTCCTTCTGTGACCCTGAATTCACTATCATAGGAGACAGCTTTTCCCATCTTTGGATAACTTTATTGCAAGAAAGTTCTTCCTTAGATTGACTGTAAAAATGACTCTCTGTAACATTTCTACTACCATTGGATACACAAAGAATGTTCAAATCAACATTCCCAGGATTGCTCTTTGAATATTTCAAGGTATTATTTTTAGGGGCTCTAAGTTTTCTCTTCTCAAAATGAATCATCCTCAGAATTTCCTTCAACTGCCCTCATGTGGTTCTACCTCAGGTCCCCA
The DNA here is from genome assembly GCF_057802395.1 of Ceratotherium simum simum. Taxonomy (NCBI): domain Eukaryota; kingdom Metazoa; phylum Chordata; class Mammalia; order Perissodactyla; family Rhinocerotidae; genus Ceratotherium; species Ceratotherium simum. Next base: position 10,940,520 of record NC_141923.1, on the reverse strand, counting down.
GCCTCCTCTTCTCTGGACTTTTCCAGTCTAACAGTGCTTCTCTTACATGGCAGGGCTCAGAATGCAGGACAATTCTCCAAGGGTGGTAAAACAGAGTAGAGTGAGAGAAAAGCATCTCCTTCATTTTAAATGTTATACACCTATTCATGCAACCTGAGTGGGCATTAATTCCATTAGCCAACACCTCACAGTGAACTCACCTTGAACTCACTGTTGGCCAAAACTTTTTCTGCATACTAGTGATTGCTCAATTCTGACTCACCTTCCTGTTCCTGAGTAGTTGAGATGACTGGCTCCTTCATGTCAGCTGGGAGATATTCTTTCCCCCCATCTGTTCAGTTCTCCTCATTCACAAATTGAACAAATATTTATTAAGCAACTGCTGTGTACCAGACTTTGGAGATATAGCAGAGGACACAGCCATCACAGCCCATTCCTCAGGGCAGCCCCTCACCCTACCCCACGCCCTACCCCACAAGGATTCACGAGTTTTGCTTCCAGAAAATTGAACAACTTGAATCCATTCATTAATTCATCTATTTTACCAACATATATTTAACCTCTACTGTGTGCCAGATACTTCCTCCACTCCCCTGTTGCCCTCCCCAGGCCCTTCGTGCCCCCTACCCCCTATGCGTGAGAAGCAGTATAGGAGAAGGAGAAGGGAGCCAGGCCGGGCCCTTGGGAAAGCCTCCTTCTCTGAGCAGAACCCAGAGTCACATCCCAGCCCTAGGGTCTCCCAGCAAGACACCTCCCCCTTTAGCCCCAAGGGAATGACACCCAGGATCTGTACTGGCCCTCCAGCCACATCGAGGGCACTGCTAGAGCCTGGGGGAGCAGGGAAAGCCTGGTCAGTGTCTGTTGGGAGAGAGAGTAGCTGAAGTTGGAGACTTCTTCTCAGTGTGTCTGCCCATCAGGCACCGAGGCTAGAGCTGGAAGGGCCACCCTCCCGTTTTAACAGACATGGAGACTGAGGTCTGCAGACCACACTGTGAGGCTGGGTTAGGGGTCTTGGCTGGCTTTACACCACACTTGAATTCAGAGCTTCCTCATGGAGGCCGTGCCAAGGTCCAGGGCAAGGGTGGGGCCAGTGGGCTTCCTTCTCTGGCTGGGGTATCCAATACAGTCCTGAGGAGCCAGAGCAGCCCAGGAAACGGGGGCTCCCACAGCGAGTGGTGAGGATCGTCAGCAGGGGGAGAGGCCTGTGACAGGAAGCTGTAGGGACCAGGAGAGGGACCAGAGTCTTCAGGCTCAGAGGCTCTGGGATGGCACAGGGGAGAGGCGAGGAGGTGGCCGGGCTGGGCCGGAGGGGAGCTACACTTAGTGGGCTATTAAATACCAAAATGCTCTAACACAGCCAGTTGCTTCCTGCCTAGGAGAGGTTCTGCTCAAACCCCACTCCTCTCTGCTCACCTCGACGGCCCCTTTCTGGCCCAGGCCACTGTGTCTGGCTCTCCGAGATGTCCTCTTCTCAGGAGGTGGCGTACCGCCCCACTACGGAAGGTAACACGGGCAGCAGTGTCATCTGGGAGCTTGTAAGTAATGCAGAGTCTTAGGCCTCACCCCAGACCTGCTGAACCATAATTTACATTTTAACGAGATGCCAGGTGCACACTTAAAGTCTGAAAAGCTCTGCACTAGACTGTAGGTTCTATGAGGGTTAGAAGCATCTGTCTATTCACAGCAGACACTGAAGTTTGAGAAGCACTGATCTGGTAGCAACTCCACCTGTGTGACTCTGGGCCTGGCGTTTATACTCTGTATCCTGGTACCGCGTCTATAAAGTGGGAGTGATGGTAACAGCTCGTACCTCGAGGATTAAATGAGTTGATGTAGAGAGAGCCTGCCCATGGTCATTGCTGTACAAGCTCTGTGATCAGTAATTCCAGCCCCCTTGGAGCATTTTCTAAACCTTCCTGGTCACAAAGGTAACAGGCTGTGTTCTGGCTTTATTTAGGTGCCTGCTTTGTTTTTGGCATTCATTGTTTCTCCTTATTTGTTGCCCGGATATTACAATGATATCATATACATGAAGGAAAATTGTGGGGTGGGTGCAGAGGACCGCACATTACCCCTACTCCTTACAAAGCAACTCTTCCCTTCCGTATGTGCCCATACTGTCAACTTGAAAAGCAAATTTGCCTGTTATTTTAACTCAAAATGAGTTTATTCAGGAATAGCCAAAAGAATTGCAATTTCATGATGGCAAACCAGAGACAAATCCAGAAAATAAAGGAGGGGAGCTGCCTTTACAGAGAAAAAGGGGGAGTAGGAAGGGGCTGTTCTAAAGGAAAGCCCATTGGGGGAAAGTAACAGTTAACGGCAGCAATGGCTTCTCATTGGCTGGGCTGTTGCCGGGTGGGGAGAGAAATCTTCCTTTAGTAGTAAAGTAGTTTTACTTCCCATGGAAGATGCAGGTCTCCATTTCTTCCCTTTTGTAGTAATTGATCACGTATGATAGGGCAGGAGAGCTCCCCCTACAGACCTTCCCAACTCCAATTTAGTTAGGGTTTCTTTTATTAGTTTCCACAATACTTTTTATTAGTTAATACATCTGTCCAATGCTTATTGATCATCTACCATGTGCCAGGCTTTGCTCCAGGTGCTAGACTTACAGCAATGAACAAAACAGAATCCTTGCCTCCCTATCCTCACTAACCTAACAGTTTAATAAAGGGACAAAATGGGAGAACAAGCAGCCTTTGCAGGTAAATGTGTATAAATTTTACTCATATGAAAGATGTGCGGACACAGTTAACACAGAAATATGCAATATGCTTTACACACAGATAGTTGATCCTTAAAGAATGCTTGTATCGATTGTCGTTGAGCTCCCATATCCACGGCCGACCTCCCATATCCACAGCCGACCTGAGGTTGCAATTGAAGAATGAATCCATTTCCAACAAGAGTGTCCGTTGATGTTTTCATTTATGTTAAGAAGCAAGACAAAATTGAAACAATGAAAACTTCACTAGTTTGTTAACAACATGGGTGACTTCTTGGTTGACTCAGTCAGATAAGAGTTATCAAAGGCTGGGAGAACAGTTCCTCAATTTGGGGGTCTGTTTATAGTGTAACGGCTATAGACAGGACACGTTTTAAGTTTATTCTGCATACTTTCTTAAGTCTAAACAAACCCACAACAATATAAATCAAGCCCTGATGTATAGCAGCTGTCCATTTCCATGGTGTAAAGACTCCCACCATGGCTGATTTCGAGACATCAGTGTGATGTCACTTAACGAAGAGTTGGGAAGCAGCACGTCTTTATCTTGTATTTCCACCATACAGATACAATAGGCATAAATAACCTCAAGAGCCTAGGTAATAGTAAAACTCTAATAAGATAATCTGGAAGCAATGCGTTTTGAGTATTTATTATCTTTTTTTTTTTTTTAATTAATAAACTTTTTTTTAGAGCAGTTTTAGGTTCACAGCAAAATTGAGCAGAAAGTGCAGAGAGTTCCCGAATACCTCCTGTCCCCACACACGCACAGCCTGCCCCACTATCAACATCCCCCACCAGAGTGGTACATTTATTACAATCGATGGACCTGCATTGACACGTCATCATCACCCAAAGTCCAGAATTTACACTGGGGGTTCACTCTGGGTGGTGTATGTTATGTGGGTTTGGACAGATGTGTGATGACATGCATTCACCATTGCAGCATCATACAGAGTGGTTTCATCTTTGTTTTTAATATAAGTTATTTAATTGTAAGTTTACATAATTTGATTTTTAATGATGGCTCTGTTTAATGACCTGCTTGTAGAATTCCCGAGGTTTTAACCATTGGCCCTCAGAGGCCAGCGCCTGTGCTCCAGAACCTCCCTGACTCGCCTCCACAGAAAGCCTGAGGTCCCCGGGCCTCACCTGCAAGGCCACCTAATGTTTTCCAGGCAAAGCCAGACATGCTCTGGGTAGCTCTGAACTCAAAAGACCCACATTGTAACTGGGTGGGCTGGGTTTCACCCTTCCCTCTCCTGTCCCTCCCCAGGGCAGGGGGGCCCTCTCCTCTGTCACTTTTGGCCAGAGCTCTGAGACATCAGGTGCCTGTCGAGACTGTGTGGTCTGGGTACAAGACCTGGGAGCCCCGCACGGGCAGCTGCAGCAGATGGGCCAGCAGCAAGGGCAGCGTCTCGGGACCCTGTATGCCTCCAGGGCGGCTGTTTGGCTACGAGCAATCACTCTTTCGGACGGCAGGCCCCGAGAAGTTTACAATAAAAATCAAAAATAATTTTACGTTGAGGAGGAATCATTTAATTGGAGAGCCGTGGCCTAAAGTTTCTCTGTTCACAGGCTTAACTCACAAGGCTGTTATTTTTATTGCCCTCCAGAGAGGTTTATACAGAGCATGCTGCCTTAAAGAGATGGCCACTCGGAGCTGAACCTGGCTGGGCCCTCGTGGGGATCTCCTGAATGCTGTGATGCCCCAGGCCCCACAGTGCGGGGGCTGGGGATTCAAAGACAGGAGATACCACAGTCTATGGGGACGGACACTTCAGGGACAGGGAGATTTACTCCACCATGGGGAGAAGCACAGAAGAGGCATCCACCCAATTATTGAACAAACACACATGTAGCACTTGCAATGTGTCATGCTCTGTTCTAAACACTGTACAAATAATACATTTAAACCTCATATGCCAGGTGCTGTTAAACCAATTCTACAGATGTAAGTTGTTGTGCAGAGTAAATCGAGGCCTCAGAAGGATAAGTGGCAGGATTTGAACTCAAGCCGTCTGGCTCCAGAGTCAGTGCTCCTAACTGCAGTGCCAACCGTGACGACAGCAGAGAACACGGGGCAGTCGGGAACACACCTGCAGTTCAATTATGCTGGTGTGGGAGGGGTGAGTGTGGGGAGCTGGGAGTGAGCAGGGATCGGATTTTACATACATGCACACGCACACCCACGTGCACACATGAACAATCACGCATGTATGTGCACACGACCGTGTACGTGTACCCATACACATATGCACAATTACATGCATGTGTGCACACACAAACACGTACATGCACACATGACCATACATGTGTGCATACACATGCACAATCACGCATATATGCACACACACTTTATCTTTACCCCGAGGGCAGTAGCAGGTCCTGGGAACAGGATTGCCATCATCAGATGTGTGCTCTAAAAATCTCACTCTAGCCAGGGGCACGTGGGGAAGTCACTTCTCTCTGCACCTCAGCTTCCTCATCTGAAAAATGGGGGACCTGTTTTTCCTATAATGAATGAGAAAAGTTCTTTGCAAACTGCACAACTAGGCATGTGAGCCATGTTTGCAGAAGCCCATACCGTTGTCAAGCGAGTTAGATGCGAAAGTTACCAAAACAGCTCTCAACACCCTATGTCAGCACAGGGCAGGTGGTGAATGTGTGTGCAAGCGTGCGTGCATGTGTGTGTGTGTGTGTGTGTGTGTGGCAAAAGAAGAAACCGGGACCCCAAAGAGTAAGAAAAATGTGCAGGGTCACCTAGCAAGTTTATGGCTGAGCGCGGATTTGAATCTGGGCCTGACTGAAATCCTCGGGGTTCCGGCCTGGTGTCTCAAGGCTCCGGAAATACCCAAGAGTCAAGGTTATGGGACATTTTTCACAGGCCACTCATCTCCTCTGACCATGTGACCTCCCCATCCCAGGGTCAGCACTAGTGGACACTTCCAAGAGGCCTCACAGGTCAGTGATCTACAAGCCATTAACCACAGGTGACCCTTGTCAACTTAAAACGCTGAAGTGCGTTCTCCATAGCTTGCTAAATTGTAACATGTCTTTTCCCCTCCTTTTCCTGCCCCCTTTCTTATTCCCATGAGCAGGAGCACATTCCCCCTAAGGAGCCTGTTGACCAGACAAGGGAGGCAGCTCGGCAGAGCCTTGGACGTTGGATCATGGACCTGGGCTCAACTCCTGGCCTCACCACTTCCCAGCTGTAAAATGGGCATGAAATTATAGTGACCCCTGGGCAACCTCTGGAAAACACCACGCCCATGCTGGCTAAGAGAACGGCTTGATAGGTCCCGAGAAATACAAAGGGGTGGGGGCGGGGCAACGGCCCTCTGGGGAGTGAAAGGTGTAGGCGGGATAGTTGTGCCGAAGTGGGCGATAGGTCCTTCATTCAGCATCTGAGAACAGTGCCAGCTGTTATGGAGAGCTGCCAAAGGAGACAGAGTCACAGAAGCGACCTCTCAGTCCACAGGTCCCAATGATTGGAGGACAACAGAGAATGGACAGAACAAGGGCCAGAGAACGGGAAAGGTCAGCGGTGTCGGAAAGACCTGGGCTTGAGTCCCAGCTCCGCCAACTATTCGCTGGGCATCCTCACCAAAATCACACAGCCTCTCTGAACCTCAGTCGCCTCTTCCATGAAATGGAGGTGATTGCGTCTACCTCTGTGCTATTGTGACAGTTGCAGACTGTGTGGGAAAGGCCAGGCACGGAGCAGATGTTCAATAAACGCAGTTCCTAGAGGGTTGCTGTTGTCTGGACATTTCCTCTCACGAGGCAGGGGACCCACTCGGCAAGGCCTCGGGAAAACTCCAGACTGCCTGCAAGGAGGAAAAGCTTCCAGCACCTTCTTTCCAGCCGGCACTTGGGGCTTCGCTTACCTCTCTGAAAATTAAATTAAAACTTAACAGTAGTACCATTGTGGCTTCTACACTGCCGGCCCTGGCAGTGAAGAGCCTTTAATATCCACCGCTGACAGGATGGAATTAGCTGCACTTTTTTTGTTTGGGTTTTTATTTCTTGCTCTAACTTTCTTTCTCCCCGACAGGGGTGTAAGCCGGTGTTTAATCC